>NC_063341.1:27180292-27300185 GCF_021869965.1 Rhincodon typus | reverse complement strand
GGGCCTAGACCCTTCATCAGAAAATGAAGGGTCTAGGCCCGAAACGTCAGCCTTCCTGCTCCTATGATGCTGCTTGGCCTGCTGTGTTCATCCAGCTCTACACCTTGTTATCTCAGTACTGTAGAGAGATGGATAAATAGTTACTTGGTAGTGGTGTGTTTAAAACTGTGGAGAGATGCTGAGGTGGTAATAAGAGAAGATAAAGGAATGGAAGAGAGGCTTTTTTTAAATAGTGTAATAAAACAAAGAACTGCAGATGCGAGAAACCTGAAACAAAAGCAGTTCTGAAAAGGGTCATTGGTCTTGAAATGTTAACTCTGCTTTCTCTCTGCAGTTGCTGCCACACCTACTAAGTTTCTTCAGCAATTTCTGTCTTTGTTTTTAAATGGTAGGTTGATTGTGAAAGTTGAAAGCCAAAAGGAACAGTGTCTGAAACAGGGGAGTACTTAAACATGTCAAGGAGCATCTGGCCAGAGTTAAGTGATTTTGGAATTGAGTTTGGGGTGCAATGGGAGCAGGAGGTGGAAACAATAAATTTGACAAGGAATGGAGTGGATTTATGGGAGAGATATAGATTGTCTATGGTAGTGAAGTAGAGAGTGAACAAGGATCATTTTGAGAAAACAAAGGAACAGGAGAGTCTAGGATTGCCTGCATTTTGGAAATAAAGGAATTTGTAAGATTCTTACCACATTTATCAGATATAAGCTGGTGTCAGGAGATTAAACTCAGTGATGTTTTATTGTGGAGAACCAGGTTTAAAGATTGTCATGTTTTCATGGATTATTAAATAATTTAGTGATAGAAGGGGAGATGTGATATTTTTCAAACCAAACCCAGCTTTGAGCAGTCATAACTCACCACTCTAATTATTCAGAGAGAAGTGGAGGGGTTTGGAAGACTGTGACAGAAACCAGTTATTCAACTGTTTTTGCTAACCTGGCTGTTAGCCGTGGCTTAGTTGTGGCATCTTTCACTTCATTAGTCAGAGGTTGTGGTTCTGAGTTTCACTTCAGATTCTAGGGCACATTCTGAGTTGATGTTCCTATAAAGTACTGAACGAGTGTTGCTCTGTAAAAGTTCCAGTCTTTCAGATGAGATGTTAAATAGAGATCCTCTGTGCCTCCTTGATTGGATGTATAAAAAACGCCCATTGTGTTGTGCACTGTAGGTTGTAGGTAGCCAACATTAATTCAGATGTAACTTTGTGACTTCTGCTGGATTTGACTGTGCCACTGGCTGAGTGAAGTTTGGTATAGTCCTAAACAACCTGTAAACCCTCCAACTACATCAATATGAAAATGTCTATGGAGACTTTTATCCCTTACTTTATCCATACAAGTGAAATTACATCACAGAGATATTAGAACATGGAATTTATTTTCAGAGTATTCATTTTTGTTTTTGGTGCATAGGGACAGTTCAGGCCTTTTTTCCATGGAGAAGCAGAGAGCCCTGAGACCATTTTGATGGGGGATGGACATGTAAAGGGATTGCACATCCATGGTAAAGAGAAGGCAGCTGGAGCCCACAAACTGGAAATTCTGAAACTGCCATAAAGTGTCAGAGAAATGGCAGATGTAAGTGGGAAGGGACTGGACAAGGAGAGAAAAAAATCAAGTCGAGTTAGGAAGAGAGATGGTCTGTGAGGCAGGAGCAGGCAGAAACAACAGGTTTGCCTGGGCAGTCCTATCTGTGGATTTTGGGAAGGAGGTAGAAGTAAGCTGTACAGGGTGGGGAGACTATGAGCTTGGTGGCGATGGGAGGGAGGGGAAAATCACCAGATGAAATGAGGTTAGTGACGATTGTGGACATGATGGCCTGACATTCCATGGTGGGGTTATGGTGGAAGGGAGATAGGAGGAGGTATCCGAGAGCTGGCACTCAGTCTCTGCAAATTGACATCAGTCCACCAGACAACAACAGCACCAGCCTTGTCAGCAGGCCTGATTACAAAGTCAGGGTTGGATCCGAAAACAGAGTGCAGTCAGTTCACAGGGAGATAGAGTAGAATCGGGTAAGGGGCGGAGCAGAGAAAAAAAAAGGTGTCCAATTTCACATCTACAGTCCTTGATGAACAGGTTGAGTGCAGATAAAAGGCCAGAGGGAGGGATCCAGATGGAAGGAGAGTGTTGGATGCAGGTGTAGGGGTCTGTGGGATGGGGAGAGGACTCTTCAAAGAATCGGGCGCAGAAGCGACGGGCGAAGAGTTCAACATCATATCATATCTGAAATTCATTGAGGTGGGGTCACAGAGGGATAAAACTCAGACCTTTGCTGAGGGCAGAACATTCAGCATCAGAGAGGGGAAGGTCAGATGGGATAGTAAATACCCAACAAGTGTTGAGTTTGGGAGAGGGGATGGAGTCAAAGGGAAGGGGAAGGGAGTAAGGTTCCAGAGGGCTGTGGTATCTCTCAGATGGTCTTTAATACTTGATTCAGTAGTTGAGTTCAGGCTTTTCTCAGACAGTGATTTGTAACTGCTAGCAACTTTTAAAAATAGGTACTCCATTATGATAAAGAGGCTGATAGCTATGTCTAACAATACATGAAGACTGATGACATGTTTTTTTGCTGACTGCTGAAACCTGTTGAAACTTTGAAGGTAAATTTTCATCTGACTTATTTTCATCCATCTTTGCCATTTCGCACAATGTAAGATGTGCAGATCTCTCAGGAACATTGACTGTTATAACCATCCAAAGCAAAATACAGATCTGCGGGTGCATGAAATCTGAAACAAAAATAGAAATTGCTAGTGAAACTCAGCAGGTCTGGCAGCATCTGTGGAGAGAGAAACAGAGTCAATATTTTGAGCCTGGTGACTGCTCATCAGAACCAGAAGAATGATCATCGGACCTGAAATGTTAACTCTGCTTTCTTCCCAGAAACTCTGTCAGACCTGCTGAGTTTCTCCAGTAATTTCTGTTTTTGCTTGTATTATGCAGTTGGGTGTCCTTTCCATAGGTACAGGTTTGGTGGATTACATCTGCAAATTGACTTTGATGCTTGCCAGAGACCAATGAAGATAGGGCCATAATCAATTTCAGGGTGACTTGTTATTGTTGTCAGATAAAACATCAGTACTATCCCAGTGGAGGCACATTAAATCAGAGCCACACCACATTGCAGAACAAGAAGGCCTTCATTGGAACTGGACAGCAATATAAAGTCTTTAAGGAGTTAGCCTGGTTGCTTCTTTCATAGTCATAGAGTCATATCATTTAGACTGTATCAAGTATTCTAGAGATATGACATTTTATACCATTTAAGGTGATAGGAGATGTAATGGGCATTCAGTGTATTTCTCCAGTAAATGGTTCGCTATGTGTGAATTAGTTATTTGACACAATGCGGTGATCTGAATGAACTGGAGGATGTGCCTGTTTGCAGCCGTTTAAAGCAAATATTATTGAGATGCTAACAGGGTTAATTCTTTTTAGGATAAATCAGCTACAACATTAATTAATGTGGTCATTTGATGAGCTTTTGCAAAATCAGTGAAGCCTTTTTAAAAATCAGCATTATAATAAAGCAAGCAATTACCGGTTACTGATGCAAATTAAATATATGAGTTATAAGTTCAATTAATTCCTTTAAGAGACTTTAGTTTTCTCATTTTGTTTTCTTTGCCTTGACTTTTGGTGACTTCTTGGGTTTATTCTCCCTATCCAGACCTGCCATTCCCATTAAAAACCAAAAGAACTGCAGATGCTGTAAATCAGGAGTTCTGAGGAAGGGTCACCGGACCCAAAACGTTAACTCTGTCTTCCCCTTCACAGATGCTGCCAGACCTGCTGAGCTTTTCCAGCAACTTTGTTTTTGTTCCTGCCATTCCAAAAGCTCATGTTACTATATTGCTCTCCTGCCTGGACTCTGCTCCTAGATGCTGCAGCTGCCAAATCTAGATCTCTCAGCATCATTGTATTGTTGAAGCCCCCACCGCCTACTTCCTGATTTATGTAGTTTGCTGGAACTCTGGTCTCTGTGTGATTTAGGTGCAGGCAGTCTCAACAATACAGCTCCATTTTCCCCAGGACTGATGCCAGTTTCCCACAGACTAGTGCCCACTTTTCTAATTTCTGCATGTAGCTGCACCTAAACATTCCAAAGATGATATCATGTATGTGACAAACCCATATCTCCATGGTTTCATTATTTCTATTCGAGATGATGCATCATGAATTAAACAAGATTACCTTTTAATGGTTTAGTCCTCCAGCACCTTCCCAGCCCCCAGGCTATAATTCATTTCAGTATCGATGAACATGGGTGTGTGTATAGATGAATAAAACTAGTCTCACAAATTGAACACTTCTCTTCATATATCGCTGCACACATTTAGATCAAGGTACCACTATCCAGAAATCAGTTTTTTGAGTTTCAGCGGAAACCGGCATGCCAGATAACATAACCCAGTACTATATACATACCTTTCAAATGAATTGGTCATTTTTCTTGAACACATTTTCATCTAGGTAGTGTTTCCAATGCTCCAATATTATCCAGGATTCCAGGAATTGGAACCTGATTTCATGGATACTGCCTTTAGCAAAGTTGGAAGTTTTCCAATAACCTACCTGCTGCAATCCAGGATGACTCACTTAAAGTGCCTGCTGCAGAATGAAGGATTTATTCCTGATTGATGTTATGTTGATATGCAGACACATCAGGTAATTGAGAAAGTAAATATTATGGTAGCTTTTAATTAAAGAGGATTGGAATAGAAGCTAGAATTACACACCTTACTGTGAGCAGTTTGGTCAAATTACCTAAAGAATATATTTGTCTTTGGGAATGCATCTCAACTCACATGATGAGGGCTTGACCCATGAGAAGAGTTTAAGTGGACTAGACATTTACTTCCTGGAATTTAGAAGACTGAGAGGTGACCTCATTGATATATATAAGATTATTCAAGGTTTGATAGTGTAGATGCTGAGAAAATGTTTCTCCTGGTTGGGCAGTTTAGAGTTAGTGAGCAGAGTCTCAAAATAAGAGGTTATTTAAGGCTAAGATGTGGAGAAATTTTCTTCGCTTGAAGAGAATATCTCTGCCACAGAAGGCAGCAGCTGCTCAGTCATTGAGTCTTATTCAAAGCTGAGATCAATACCTTTTTGAATACCACAAGGAATGATAGGATCTAGGGATAGTATAGGAATGGGGAACTGGGATAGAACAGCCATAAATTTATTATGAAATGGTGGAAAAGGATTGAAGGGCTGAATGTTCTACTCTTAACTCTTCTTACTTGTATACGTTTGTTGGGAGTATTTGGTTGTGTTTGTCCAATTCAGTCTTTGGTCATGGAATAGGAAATCAAATAATAAGTTCTGCTTCAAAATAAACTAAGTTCAATTAAAAATTCACTTGAAATGAAGATTATTGGAACATGAATTTCACTGGGGAATGTGGGCAGGGTGAAAGGGCATAAAAAAGCCACTCACAAACACACACACACACAAATTGTCTCTCTCCCTCACACATACACACTCTCTCACAACACACGCACCCTCTCTCCCTCAAACACACACACACACACACACACAGACACACACACAGACACTTACACTGATACACCGAGACACACGTACACTCACACACACACTCACACATGTACACACACATATACACATGCACGCGCACACAAACACACACACACTCTCACAGATGCAAACACATGCACACATACATTCAGACACACACTCAGACATACATTCACACAGACACACACACATACATAAAGATGCACATATATTCACACAGAGACACACACTCACACAGACACAAACACAGTCAAACACACACTCACACACAAATACACACACTCACACACACATACACTCACACACTCTCACAGATACATACACAAACAGATACAGGCACACAGACATTCACACAGAGACACGTATATCCTCAGACACATATACACACAGCCATGCACATACACATATAACTCACATTCACATACTCTCATATACATACACTCACACACACACACACAAAGATAAACACACAACACACATACACACACACACAACACAGACACACGCACATGCACACATACACTCACTCAGCATACAGACACATACACTCACAAACTCACAGACACAATCACAAACAAACACACGCACATAATCACATCCAATCACAAACAGACACAGACACACACACATACAGACACACACGCATACACACACACTCTCACACATACAGTATCAGTGGAGTGAGGGCGGCTAGTCATCGAGAGATGTCAGTCAATCTGACTGCCTGGTCTACCATTTCCAGCAGAAGCAGAACTCAGTAGTGTATGTATCTGATGGGGATGATCTGGTTGCTTAGGTGTGGTGGACAGCAAGGGGCTGAGGTGCTGATTCGCAAGGCCAGGCAGATTAAAGGCAAAGTGTGGGGCGTGGGGGATGTGTTGGGGGGAGGTGGTCAGATGTGTACAGAGCACTTTCCTGAATGATATACCCAACTTCTCCTTGCTGCTTCCTCAAAACGTTTCAAAACTGGTCTTCTGAATGCCACCCATCTACCAATGCCAACTAGATTGTGATCCGTAATGTATTATTCCAGACAGTTGATCAAGTTCAATTGCTGGTGAATTAATTTTTGATATTTTCTTGGTGTGCTGCCAGTTTTGGTGTCTGCAAATTGTTTTATTGGGAAAGGAAAGTGGACAGGAAGGTGGTGAACACACAATGTACATGTCCCTTTGCTGAAAATCTGCACTGACTTGTTAAGAGCAGTTTATTATGTAGTCATAAGGTAACAGTTTACAACAGTTTAAAACAGTTAAATACATTAATACTAATTAAGAGATGTTGTTATCTCTTAAGCAGTAACAACTAGGTCAATGCTACAGAACAGAATGTGGAACTCACTAATAAGAAACAACAAATCCAAAGTGATCAGTCACTCACAGAGACAATTACTAATATATCAGGGGAGCAGCAACTTTGAAGCTTTCAAATTAACCCTTTCAGGCCACCTGCCTTGTACAACATCTATCCACAAGCTTGAATTTCTCTTTGTTTAATCTATTTTATGATGTGGAGGTGCAGCTGTTGGACTGGGGTGGACAAGGTCTGAAGTCAGATGACACCAGGTTATTGTCCAACAGGTTTATTTGAAATCACAAGCCTTCGACACATTGTCCCTTTGTCAGGTGAAGACAGGTGAAATCTACTTTATAATTGCTTAAACCAATATGTCAAGGTTACAACTATCCCTTTTCCCCCACAAGTCTTTGACTTTATAAATTCTTCTTGACATGTCAATTGGTCTAAAGTTTTAGCAAAGACCTGTAGCTCGGGTTGTGGGTGAGATTGTTGACTTGCTCGCCGAGCTGGCTTGTTCTCGTTCAGACGTTTTGTCACCATGCTAGGTAACATCATCAGTAAGGCCTCTGGTGAAGCGATGTTATTCTACTCCGCTTGGAATTTACATTGTCCGGACTGTTATAGTGAGTTGTGTCATTTCCCGTTTTGTTCTGTATGGGTTTGTATATGATTCTATATGTTTGTTGTTTGCCTTATGGGTTGCCTCTAGGAATTCCGATGCGTGTCTATATTTGGCTTGGGCTACTATGGTTACATTGTCCTATACTACAACATAAGTATAGTAGCCCAAGCCAAACATAGACATGCACAGGAATTCGTTGAAGCATAGTTCTCCACCCATACTACAATCAACAAACAGATAGAATCGGACCCCATATACAAACCCATACAAAACAAAACCAGAAATGACACTACTCACCATAACAGACCGGTCGGTGTAAATTCCAAGCGGAGTAGAATAACATCGCTTCATCGGAAGCTTCACTGATGATGTTACCTAGCATAGTGACGAAACGTCTGAACGAAAACAAGCCAGCTCGGCGAGTAAGTCAACAACCTCATGACAAATGGTCATTTGCTTGGGAATGATCTATTTAGATGTTGCTCTTTATAATTCTGTGCTGCTGGCAAGTCTGTTATTTCTTTAATGTATGTTGCTGAATGTGTTTGATGGTGTTGGCATTGCTGGTGGACTGTTGTCCTGATGGAGGATAGTTTGTTTTCTCAAATCATGTAGTGAAAGAAAATGAGTTGGTGAATGAAGTAAACTTCTTCTTTTGACTTTGCCACTGTAGTGATTGTAACAAGGTCAGCCAGATGGACCTCCAAGAATATGAGTTCCCTGATTGGAGCTGTTGATCTGGTCCAATCAGGAAGCCCTGGCTGACAGATATAAACAGGACTATTAGACATCCTGTTCGCTCTTAGAGCTGGCTATGAGGGAGCTGGATCAGTGTCAAGGATTCTGATAACAAAGTGTCGCCAAACAAAGGGTGACTTGGTGTTGGGATACTGGCCTCTGTGGTGTTATTTCAGTGGCAATGAGAGAAAAGCATGCTCCTGAAGAAATTCACTCATCACAATCATCTTTGAGTTGCCATGATTTGGGAAGCTTGATTCGTTCAATCCTGCCCTTGAAGATAGGCCAATATTTGGAAAGAATGTGTTATTTTTTCTAGCAAATGGTAATGGGGCAGATGAGGAGCAATGAGTAATTCTCCTGACAGCTTGTGGACACATATCCTTTCAGGTTATTTGGAGCCTAACTTGCCCTGAGGCACCAATACTAAAACTGTTCAAGAGATGGATTTAGTTAAGGAATATTACTACCCAAAGCCTCCTTTAATTTTATTGGTTTTACTCAGCAATTCGAGAACCAGGGGAATTTGTATTGGGATTTGTGACCAGGTTAAGATGACTGGCAGAGTCATGTGACTTTGGTCTAACCTTTAATGAGATGTTGAGAGATCGTTTGGTACGTAGGATTAATGATGTAACCGTGCAAAAGTGCCTACTAGCTGAAGCCCAGCTGGACTTCAAACATGCACTACAACTGGCTTTATCACTAGAAAATATGGTAAGTGGAGCATATGATTTGCAAGGTATGCCGATGGAAATGGACACCCTCATCAATCTGATTGAGCTTTAGGAACACCACGAGTGAAGACAATTGCATAGCCTCACTCAGGACATATTCTGAACAGAGGGACTCTAGGACAGCACACAATAAAGCCACTAAACAAAGCCAAGCCTCAGCGAAATGGTCAAAATTTTCTTCAGGAGCCAGGCCAGCAAACCATTGTAGTTGCTGCTGGTTTGCGGCCTTGAGACAGCAAAAGTGTCCCAACAGACCTAAATTGAGTAACAGAACAACTCGGCCGGTGTCCAGGAGAGTGCACACCCCAGAAAATCCACCTACATCTGGTTTGGGACAGTTGAATTGCTCAGCAACATCTAAATCAGAACCAATCAAAACAAGCAGCTAGTTAAATGGTCACCTAATTCTAATGGAGGTTGATACCGGTGCGACTGTTTGATTGATTGTTGCATCAGTTTTTAACAAAATTCGCTCTGAACTCCAACCTTTAAGTTTGTGTTCAACCTTGGCTAGACTGAGAACCTATACCAGGGGGCTCTTACAGATTAAGGGTTCAACTTTGGTTCCAGTCTCTTATGCCAAACAGCTGGTTCAGTTACTACTGATAGTAGTAAAAGGCTCAGGCCCAAGCTTGATGGGCAAAATTTGCTCAAAAAATTGGCCCACCTTTTCTTCATTAGAAAATGGCTGCCTGAGTGACATCCTAATTGAATACCCGTGAGTTTTTCAGGAATGTCTAGGGGCTATAAAAGGAGCCAAGGCCACCTTGCATGTTAACCAGGAAGCAATTCCATGATTCTGCAAGGCCTGCCCAGTGCCATTTGCCTTATGGACAGAAGCAGACAAAGAAATCATCAAACCAATCCAATTTGCAGAATGGGCAGCATCGGTTGTAATAATTGTGAAGACCGATGGGTGTGTTCACATTTGTGGGGATTTTAAACAAATGGTAAACCAATTTTCTCAGCTGGATAAATATCCAATCCCTCACAAAGAGGATTCATATGCAAATCTGGCAGGGGTTGCTGCTCTCCATGAAGCTGAACATGAGCCATACATAATTGCAATTGTGGTTACATGAGGATTCCCAGAAGTATGCAACAATTAATATCCATAAAGCTTTGTACCAATATACAAGACTGCCATTTGGAGTGTTGTCAACCTGTACAACTTTTCAGTGGATGATGGAGAACATTTTGCAAGGACTACCTCAGGTTGCTACCTGTCTAGTTGACGTTTTAATAACAGGGGAAACCAGTAAGGAGCACTTAGAGAACTTAGACATAGTCCTTAGATATTTCTCCCAGGCAGGCAATTGCCTTAGAAGGGAAAACTATGTGCTTCAGGAACCCCAAGTGATCTACTTGGGTTACAGAGCCGATGAGACTGGGTTACACCCATTGGGAGGTAAAGTGAGGGTGATCAAAGGTGCACCGGCTCCCACGTCTGTACCGGACGTTAAGTCTTCCCTTGGGCTGGTGAACTATTACAGAAAGTTCATACATAACCTGGCCTCAATCCTCACACCTTTGCATCAACTCTTAAAAAAGGGTCAGCCTTGGAAATGGTCGCATTGCCAAGCCACAGCTTTCAGAGACTGAAGAAACGGATGTCATCCCCTGAGGTGTTGGCACACTATGGTCCTAAACGAAATCTGGTATTGACATGCGATGCCTCCCCATACAGCGTTGGGGTAGTATTAGTTCATAGGTGGCCCAATGGAGAGGATTGGCCAATACTGTATGCATCGAAGACTTTGGCTAATGCAGAGCCCAGATAGAGAATGAAGGTATGGTGGTCATATTCGGAATCAGGGCGTTCCACCAATACCTTTACTGATGTAAATTTGTAATATTAATGGACTCAACCCCAGCTAGGTCTACTTAAAGAGGACAAGTCAGTGCTGCCCGTAGCTTCAAGCTGAATTCAGCAATGGGCTCTAATACTAATTGCGTATAACTACAAGTTGGAACACTGTGTAGGAGGCCAGGTAGCAAATGTAGATGCATTGAGCTGCCTCCCATTGGCAGATACACAGCTGGTGGTACCATCACTGGAAAAATCCGTAATGGTTTTAAACTTTCTGGACACACTTCCAGTCACAGCTGACAATATCAGACTTTGCACACAGAAAGATCTGGTCATGGCCGAAGTGAAACAGTTGGTGGTAATGGGGGAAACCAAAGGGCCATCACAACCAGAACTGAAACCTGTTTGGACCCAGAGAGACCAGATCACAGTAGAGGATGGTATATTATTACGGAGAGCAAGAGTGATTGTCCTGAGCAAAAGTCTCCACCAGATACTGGCTGACCCCCAAAAGGGTTATCCAGGGGTTTCCAAAATGATGTTGGTGAGAAGTCATGTCTGGTGGCCAGGATTGGATGCAGACTTAGCTGCAATGGTGGGGCAGAGCCCAGAGTGCCAACAAGGACATAAATTATCACCAGCAGCTCCATCACATTCACAGGAATGGCCGGATAAACCCTGCACTTGGTTACATATCGACTATGCAGGTCCTTTCATGGGCTCAATGTTCTTAGTCATTGTGGATGCCCACTCAAAGTATCTGGATGTGCATAGAGTTCATTCATCAAACATGGGGACGACGATAGAAAAACTGCAATCATTTTTTGCAATACATGGAATCCCAGAAGTGTTGGTCACAGATAATGGGCCAGCGTTTACCAGCAGGGAATGTGAGTATTTCCCAAATTTGAATGGCATGTGACAGACAAGGACAGCTCAATACCATCAATCATCCAATGGTCTGGCAGAAAGAGCAGTCCAAACTTTGAAGGCAGGCTTAAAGAAACAGTCTACAGTTTTACTAGATACCAAACTGTCCCCGTTCCTATTTGATTATAGGACCACCGCTTGTCCAATTGCAGGGATAGCTCCAGCAGTGTTGCTAATGGGGAAAAGACACTGCACCAGGTTATATCTGATCTTCCCAGACCTGGAGAGGGGGCGCAAGGGTGAAACAGCAGCAGGAATGCCATTGCCGGACACAAGGTCCACTTAGCGAGAGAGACAGTTTACTTCAGGGTACGAAGTTTGGTGTAGGAACCATGGGACTGGCTCTGCATGGGTAAGAGGCATGGTCAGCGCAAGTTCGGGTCCAGTGATGTATTAAGTTTGGGTGAACAAGCACGTGGACCGCATGAAAGCTTCAAACTCACAAACGGTGCAGGTGCAAAATGTGCCCGGCTCTTCAACAGCCTTTCCGACTGCTCTGGAACCCATGGGTTCTCCTTTACGGTCAAGCCTTGAAGATACCTTGGAATTGGAGATGGGCACAGCAGATGTCACCACCTCAGTGCTTTTGCTGCCGGAAGAGGTGAATGAGTTTCTTCCAAGGTGCCCCGGCTACAAGAGGCAAGCTACTGTGCGTTAACTGCCACCCATATTAGAGAGAGTTAGAGGAACCTGACCTGGTGCTAAAACACCCCAGGAGGAGTTCCAAAAATAAAGGTTTGGCCTTTGTCCTCAAACACAAAGGGGGAGAGATGTAGTGATTATAACGAGGTCAGCCAGGTGGATATCATAGAGTAAGAGTTCCCTGATTGGGGCTGTTAATCTGGTCCAATCAGGGAGCCCTGGCAGACAAGTAACAACAGGAGTCTCAGACATTCTGTTCACTCTGAGATCTGGTTCTGAAGGAGCTGAACGAATGTAAAGGACTGTCCACATATAAATAAAGGGGGACTTGGTGACGGCATACTGACCTCTGCGGACTTATTTCAGTCACCAAGGTAGCTTTAGGCGAAGATCGTCCACTGCAATGCATGTTCTTCCAGCTGGTGTCATCATCTTTATGGGATTTGCCATTATCAGTGGCACTCCTGAGGAGTGTTAGCAATCTCTGTGAACAATTTAAAACAAAGTACTGTGGATGCTGGTGATCATATATAAAACAGAAAAAGCTGGAGACCCTCAGCAGCTTTGGCAGTATCTGTAGAGATAGAAACAGAGTTAATGTTTCAAGTCCAGAATGACTCTTCTTTGAAACTGAGGAAGAGTCATGTTGAGTTCAAAATGTTAATTGTTTCTCTCTCCATAGATGTTGCTGCATTTATCCAACACTGTCTGTTTTTATTTCTCTTCTTATAACAGTTGTGTTCTCTGGATTGATTATATCAAGAGTTCACCATGGGTTTCAGATGGTGGTTCTATCAGAGTTTGCTGGAAGTCAAGTCCTGAAGATTTTTCCATAGGTAGAGAACAAGCAAACAGTTCTTCCAGTCTTGTGAAATCTGGTAATTTTTTTCTATGTTGATAATAGTTTAATACCAAAGTAGCTGACATCAGTTGGTGTATACTTTGTTCTGGGTTCTATCAACATTCATTTGAGATGTATAAGGTCCTTTTGTTGTGCAAGCTGAAAATCTTTGTCTTATAGAACATTAACATACCTTTAATCTTAGAGGTTGTTCCACCTGTGCCATGTGGCATCAAATTGGTAGGTTATTTATGTTTTCCAACCAAAGTGTTTTGTCAGATGATATAGGGACAATTGCTTCTCTATCAAGCATGAATTGGATTGAAAATCTTTTGACATAGTTGAGTTCTGATATGTGCAGTACATTTGGGTCAGCGATTTTCCCTGAGGAATGACAGCAGTATTTCTTTTAAATTAAATATATCATTACCTAAGGATACAAGTTCTATTCACAGAGTCATACAGCATGGAAACAGACCCTTTGGTCCAACCAGTCCATGCCAAACATAATCCCAAACTAAATTAGTCCCATCTGCCTGCTCCTGGCCATATCCCTCCAAACCTTTCCTTTTCATGTACTTATCTAAGTATCTTTTAAACATTGTGCCCATATCTACCACTTCCTCAGTAAGTTCATTCCACAAGTGAACCACCCTCTGTGTAAAAAGTTTGCCTCTCATGTCTTTTTTAAATCTCCCCCCCTCACCTTAAAAATGTGCCCCCAGTCTTGAAATCCCTCATCCAAGGGAAAAGACACCTACCATTAACCCTACCTATATCCCTCATGATGTTATAAACACCTCCAACACTCTAGTGAAGAAAGTCCCAGCCAATCCAACCTTTCTTTATAACACAAACACTCCATTCTCAGCAACATCCTGATAAATCTCTTCTGAACCCTCTCCAGCTTAATATCCTTCCTATAACTGGGCAACCAGAACTGGACACAGTAATCCAGAATGTCACCAATGTCCTGTACAACTTCAATATGACTTCCCAACTCCTATCCTCAAAGGACTGAGCAATGAAGGCAAGTGTGTGACTCCTGGCATCAAAAGAAGTTGTCATGTGACTATTTGGAGTGTTTGTACTTTATGAAATTGCTAGGTGCTGATGGTTTGCTGTAGTAAACTTGTCATTCTGTTCCCCAGAATTTTCCTGTGGCACTTCTGAACCTTAGTTTTTAACACAGTCTGGACCATCTGTTCCACTATGAAGTCTTCCTTTAATTATAAAAGACCTGAAAAAGATGAATTAAAAATTCCAGTGACAATCCTGTCTTTGATTAGTTCTGGTTGTAGTGCTCCATATTCACAAAATTCTGCAAATTTATAAATATCATTGTTGAAGGAGCCAATAAGTTCTCCAGGAAATGATATTCTTTTTTGAATCATGCTCTGACATTTCATGATCCAATTAGTCCTTTAAAAAAATGTTGTCAAGTTCTTTAAATATATCATCAAATATATCAGTATCTTCTTTATCTCTTTGTCAATTAACAATATGGTTTTAAATACTTGAATAACGATTCCTCAGTTCAGAGTGCTTATGGATATATATGGTGGTTCTCAAATTAGGCTGAATTCGGTCTATTAAAGTGCTTCCAGTTTGCTTATTTGTGGTCTTGTTTGGAGATTCCTGTTTGGTAATAATTGAGTCATAGAATCGTACAGCACAGAAACAGATCCTTTGCTCCAACTAATGCTTGCAAATGTTTTCACTTTTGTGTGCTGTTGTTCACGTATATTTTAATTCTTTTGCGAAACATGATATCATTTTCAGGCTACCCTCTTGGAAGTCCCCCGTTTTACTGTATCTTGGTTCGATACAAAAGTGATTCATTTTGAAACTGTCAGGCTGAACGTACTGTCTGCTTACCGAATGAGTAATGTAATTTTGTTGATAGTTGAGAATCTAGAAATGTGGTCTGGTAGAGTAAGATCCCTAGGCACACAGAATGTAAAATAAAACAGTACAAACAAAATTAATGGTGGATTAAACCGTTTATTCATTATCAGGGAAAGCAGCTGTACTAGGATGCAGTGTTCCGATAGATAATAGAAAAGTAGACATCAGATTCCATTGTGTTATTACAGTATGGAAGGGGCTACTAACCTTTTGAAAATGTAAAATTGAACTGTTCTTCATTATTAAAATAATTTTGAGCAAACACAATGCAACACTGTACAATGGTGTATTTAAAGTAAATTTAGTTCTTTACCAATTGGGCAAACCCGTTGTCATGTTTCCTCCAGTATTTTCACACGCTGCTGCAGTGGCGAGCTCCCCTGGATGTCAGCATGTGGACCTGCTGCTCTAGTGGGGAAACGATGTATTGGTGCATTTGACCATCTCTATTTGTCGCCTGCTGGCCCATGCTGTGAACAATCTGCTCCTGCATGGAATAAGGGAATGTATTTGTTTTAACCTCATGAGCTGATTTGATGCGCGTCACTTAGAATTGTGCAGATGCTGTGTGCAAGATGAGAGGTGTGGCGAAGTGAGAGCTACAATAGCACGGAAAGGAAGAGGTGTAGAGTGTGTGTGAGTAAGATGTGGTGAAATGTGCGGTGATAATAGGAAGGGGAGGGGAAGAAGGTGTATTGAGATTTATGCAGGTGTGAACAATGAATTGTTGAGGTTAGAGCTGAGGCATCCTCTGGAACTTCAGTGCGGTCACTAAAAGCTCTTCTAGTTTTGCAAACTAGTCCTGGGTGCTCTACTCCTCACATTCACCTATCTCAGAGATGTGTCTACAAGGCTTTGTACCCCATCCTCTCTCTTCTGTCTGTGCCCAGGTGAATCAGCTCGCATTGCAACTGTTAAGTATCCAGCATTTTCTGTTCCCCAGGAAACCACATTGCACTAAGGTGCAAGTCCTCTTTAACTAGTGTCAGTGATGTTTGAGTTCTCCCATTCCCCAGACAGCACCTCCAGCAGTTCAGTCATGAGCTTATTGAAATAATGATTATCACTGATCTAGAACCATAGCAAACTTGAAAATATGAACTGGAGGAGATCATATCATGGGGAGGCGATGGCCTAGTGATATTGTCACTGGACTGTTAATCTGGAGACCCAGATATTGTCCTGGGGATCTGAGTTTGAATCCTGCCACGGCAGATGGTGGAATTTGAATTCAATAAATACCTGCAATTAAGAATCTAACGATGATGATGAATCCATTGTTCATTGTTGGGAAAAACCCATTTGGCTCATTAATGTCCTTTGGGGAAGGAAACTGCCATCCTTACCTGGTCTGCCCTACATGTGACTCCAGACCCACAGCAATGTGGTTGACTCTTAACTGCCCTGTGGGCAATTAGGGATGGGCAATAAATGCTGCCTAGCCAGCGACGCCCTCATCCCGTGAATGAATAGAAAAAATACAGTGCCTTACAACTCATCATTCAGCTACAACTCTATGACTCCATTTACCCATCTTTGCTTCATGTCTCTTGATATCAGCTGCTAAAAAATCTATTGATCTCAGTCTTGGAAGTGTCAATGAACGCAGCACCCAGCATTTGCCCTCCATTTGTGTGTGTGTGCGTGTGTGTGTGTTGGGGGTGGTGGTGGTGGTGGTGGTGGTGGTGGGTGGGAGGAATAAGATCACTCCAAATTCTCATTATGAAAAGTGCTTCCTGATTCCATGTTAGCTGTAATTTTAAGATTATACTCTCATGTTCTAAATTTCCTCAACTGTGGAAATAATATCTACCCTATCAATTCCCTTTATCATATTAAACATGTTGATTAAAACACCAAAACCATTGATTGCTATGCAACCATCACACAAATAGTAACTTTCATATTCTGTGATACCTGTTACTGACCTCTTTTGACAGCAATACCTTGTGATAATGATCCAAAATTTGTTCACAAGGCCTTATTTACAATTAATCTTCAATACCACATTGTTTACTATGGTGAAAGGCCTCAATTTTCTTAATATACATTAAACCAAACTATTCCTGAGTGACGTAAATGCTGAAACCTTTTGTGCTCCTGTGAATATAGCTAGCAGATCAATAACCATTGATAATCCCTTAGCTGTAGGGACTCGGTGCCAGCCATGTCTCAATGGCACACTTCCATCTCTTGAGATAGAAAGTTATGAGTTCCAGTCCTTCTCCAGAGAGTCAAGAAAATAAATTGTCTACCATTTCCATGTAGCATTGACAGGGAGGAGTGGTCCCTTTGACACAAAATACTAAACGGATGCTCTCTCAGCCAGATGTAACAGAATCCCATTAATCAAAGAAGAGCAAATTGTTTTTCCAACTTCCTGACAAACAAACTCCCAAACACCATTCTCGAAAAAGTAGCTGATTGTTTTGGAAAATGATGAGTGTGCCGTCAATTTTGGTGTCCACCCACTGTTTTAAGATTTCAAATAAGCTAACACAGTGAAAAATGGAAGGGCACTAAACAGAATCACAGAGTTTCGGTGCCTGAAAAGAAGGCCACTTGGCCCATCACTGCTTTTCCAATAAACCGCACACTTAGTGCCATTCCCCGCCTTCACCTCGTAACTCTGAAATTCTTTCTTTTCAGTGAACTTTGTCTGACTTACTCGTGTTAGTAATGAAAGTCTCAATCAAACCTGCCTCCATCAAACTCTCTGGCAGTGCATTCGAGATCTAACTAATCACTCTTCCTATCACTGTTACTTCTTTTACTAATTACTTTAAATCTGTGTCTTCTCATTCTTGATCCTTTCACAGTAGAAAATGTTCTCCCTATCAACTCCATCCAGCCCTTCGTGATTTTGAATACTTCTATCAACTCTCCCCTTAGCCTTCTTTTCTCTGAGAAAAGCAGACCTAAATTTCCCAATCTATGTTCATAACTGAAGTTCCTCATTCCTGGAACTATTTTCTTTTCTGCACTCTTTCCAATACCTTCATATTCTTCCTAAAATGTGGCAGCTAGAATTGGACACAGCTGAGGCTGACTAGTGACTTATACAAGTTCAATACAATCTCAGACTGACTCCAAACCAAAACACAAAAATATTCTAAACAAGGCCTCACACCTAACACGCATTGTCTGACCTAAAATGTCACCTCTTCTTTTCACTGATAAAACCTTTAGTTCTCTCAGGACAGTGATTTGAAAGGAATTCAGGGATTTACATATACATATTCATCAATTAAAACCTTCCAACTGAT
This sequence comes from Rhincodon typus, assembly GCF_021869965.1. Classification (NCBI taxonomy): domain Eukaryota; kingdom Metazoa; phylum Chordata; class Chondrichthyes; order Orectolobiformes; family Rhincodontidae; genus Rhincodon; species Rhincodon typus. The sequence goes on along the minus strand of NC_063341.1, from coordinate 27,281,846 downwards.
TAAAGATTTAACAGCATCTTAGGTTTGTTTAGTACATCCTCATCAGTGGTGTGACCCTTTGATCTTTTGCTGATAAATTCTATGTGTGATACTATCTCTCTCACTAATACCTGAAGAAAGAATGAAGCTCCGAAAGCTTGGGTTTTCAAATAAACCTGTTGGACTATAACCTGGTGTTATGTGATTTCTGACCTTGTCCACACCAGTCTAACATTGGTACTTCCACATCACAAACTTTGAAACTGTGCCCTGTATACCAAAATCTAGGTCATTGACATACATCAGAAAAAACAAGGGTTCCAACACTGATCTCTGGAAAACTCCATGACAAACTTTTCTCCAGACTGCAAAACATCCAGTAACCATCACTTGTTTCCTGTCACTCAGCCAGTTTTGTATCTATGTTGCTGCTGTACCAAATGCCTTTTGGAAATTCATTTACACAATGTCAACAGCATTGCCTCAGCAACCTTTGTTACCTTTTCAGAAAATTCCAGCAAGTTGGTTGAACATGATTTTCCATTTAGAAATCCATGTTTCCTTTCCTTAATGAACTTTCTTTTGTCCATATGACTATTAATTTTGCTTTGGATTATTGTTTCTGGAAGTTTTCACACCAGAAAAGTTAAACTGATTGATCTGCACTTGCCGGACTTAACCCTCAGATTTTGAACAAGAATGCAACTTTTGAAATTCTCCAACCCCCTGAGTCTAAGGAAGACTGATAAATTAGGGTTAGTGCCTCTGCAATTTCAAATCTCATTTTCCTCAGTGGTGGCTGTCATCAGTCAGTTGTTGTTTGTATCATCAGTCAAGGGCAGCATCTGATCTCAGTCCAGTGACTTGGGCATGATCAGTCGGCTGCTTAGGACAATCAGGTAATCCATATCATTACTGTCAGGGGAATGGGCCACAGGCAGTCCTGTTGGGCCCATGCAACCACTTATAACCTGCTTTTCCGTGGCTGTGCATGCATGTGTGTGTGCGTTGGCGTGTGTGTGTGTAGGGGAGAATTTATGAAAGAATTAACGTTTTAATTTACAGTGTTATCTGCTGATGGTTTATATCTGTTTACCTTCAGCTGGAGTTTAATTACTGGTTATAAATTGTACTTCTTGTTAGGTACGGAAACCTGATTTTATCAGACTATGTCTGGAAATGAGGTACGGTGGGGAATTTTGCGTACTTATTTTAAAATCTTTAACTTCTGAAAATGACCCTGGGAATAGCAGGGCTTGATTTCCATTGTGCTATCCCAGTGAGTTAAGACACCTGGACTTGGGGGAAACCTGTGATGGTGGCAAAGTGGACTGACAAGGCTCAAGCAGCAACTTCATCACAGGGAAATGAGAGGAAGTGTGTGATCTGGTGCAAATTGCACAGTAACAAGCTTGGTACATTACTGGGTTGAGGATAGAGACGTCCCACAAAGATCCCCATTGGATCCGTTGGAAGCAGTCAGTTGCATAAAAATGTAGCACAGCTATTACTGTGACAGGCACCAGGATAGGATGGCCACCCAGCCGTATAGATCGCAGATCGTGCTCCAGCAAATAGCACCACAGTTCAGTGATGGTGTCCCGAGACATTGCAGTTTATGGTGGTAATGTGCCTCCCTCATTCTGAGGTAACCTTCAGCTGCGACGTCTTCGTGTGGAAGCTGTTCAGCTCTGCTGGAGATTGCTGTTGTCTCTGGACTGGCCAGTGCATCTGTTCCTCCTTGATTTCTCTGTACCTTCATAGAACTATGGCCACAGCAATAATAACTCCTACGATGGTTGGATCCATCAGTCATGGCTCCAATGGGGAATATCAGAAACAGAAGAGGTCCTTCGTAATGTGAGCAGTCAGTATTCACATCACGAAACAAATGCCAGTTTAGGATAGTCTTCAAACAATGGGACGTAGAGGACTCAAATAAACAGGGCCACGGAATGCCTTTACATGGGTTTTTGACATAAGGGTCTGATTTGGATGTTTGCAGCATAAGCAAGTACAACAAGAGATTGTAAGTATGGTAGCACCACTGAAACCAACCATATCACCCAAAAAAGGCAACATTGTAAAGAAAAACATATTAGATACTTACAGTACACGGTGAGAGCCACATGCTCTTGTAAAACCCATGAAATCTTGGATTGTTTTTGCAAATTATGGTCCACAGGTACGTATTTTAAGATTGCCTGAGATAGATTGTGCTTCACAGTGATGACTGTATTCAATCTTTAATGATAAATGACATGCTTGTCACCAGGATTTTTATCCCATGCAGTTGGACTCTTCATACATCTGACCCACAGAATTTTTTGATTACAGATGGTTTCAATCTGGACTGTGTAAGTGCCTGATTAATGCAGCTGTCCTTGAAAGGGCCTTGCGTTATTCACAAGTAGAATGTGCACGCTTAGACAGAACAAACCACTTAAAATCCACTCCTGGTGTGATTACAGCCATTTCACATTTCCAGTGCACATTTGCAAATCAGATAAGAATGGAAGGCAACTCGGGTCATGCTGTGTAGATTGAGTCACAGGCTCAGGATCGTAATCAGGATCCCTTACAAACATTCATGTTCCTATCTTCCTTGCATTCCCAGTTGTAACCCTCAGTTTTGAGCTCCCACTTTCCCAACCGGATGTCTCATTTAAGTTTACATCTCTCAACATTACCCCTGAGGCCTGGGCCTTCAGTTCAGCCATACCAATTATCATGCTGCACTGTCTCCTGGGGAAGTCAGGCTGATGGTGACCATTGCTGATTCTCCCAATCCCTCAGTAACCCATGCTCTCCATTGCACTATCATCTGCCCACTTTAGATGCTAAATTTCCCCGTCACAATCAGCAAGCTGCCTCCAATCCCTATAATTCACTCTCTCAGCTCCCCTACCACAGCAGTAGCCCCCGATAACCCTCTTGACTTTCAGCGAACAGACCCCAGGGATGGACCATGGGCCGATACCCTCCCCGGGGTGCAACTTGGAATGTCAACCTTGATGAGTGATCAAACCCCCTGACCAATCTCTGTGCAGCTCCCAATCGACATATCACTAATCCCCAGAGTGGTCGCATGAGACCTGCAGAACTGCCTATGGCCCATTCCCCCGATGGTAGTGATAAGGAACCCCTGAGCCTAACTGCCCTAAGCAGCCGACTGACCATGTCCAAGCCACTGGACAGAGATCAATTACTGCCCTTGACAGATTATACAAATACCAACTGACTGACAACACCCTCAACCTCTTGAATTGACTGAGGATCACTCCCTTTAGATTCTGAGACAATCCATCAGGGTGAAGTGCATGCAGTGGGTCTGCCGTGTACACTGCTGGCACGTGCTATAGGTGTGACATCGATGTAGCTTAGTGCTGTACAGCTATAACTGATCATTGCTGACAACCATAACAAGCTGTCTGGCTTTGTATGCATGCAGAAAGGCAAGGCAATACAAGTCAGAGAGGCAGTGGGGTATCCAAGTAGCTGCAAAGTGAGTGAGTGTTGAGAGGGAAAGCAAAGAGCTCTGAGATGCACTCTGTTTTGAAGCATGAGCTGGGTGCCCGTCCCTGCAAGAGAGTGGTCAGGCAGCAGCACTGTAATGTAAGATGTTGGTATTCTGCAAAGTGCAGCATTGAAGCAGAGAACTACATTCCAAGTTAGTTCAAAAGGTGCATATGTGCCAATCTCCGTAGATAGCGAATTCAGGTGTATGTTGCCCATGGAGTGCGCCTTGAGTTGTTAGTGATCTCTGTCCAAGATAGAAGTCTGGAGCCCCTTGGTACACACTCTGACTTTCATATCAGGAACTGTTGCATCTAGTTTCTATCCACTGCAAGGAAGAAAAGGAAATTGCATATAAATGAGGCAAAGTTAGGTACTAATGAGCTGCAAATGCATGCAAACATCAAAACAAAGCAGCAGGAATGAACAATTCCACCTTTCAACCCTGCTCCACAATTCACTATGATCATAGCCAATCATCCAACTCAATAGCCTCTTCTCTCTTTTCTCCTATATCCTTTGAACCCTTAGCCCCAAATCCTTTTTCCAACTCCTTCTTGAAATCATACAATGTTTTGGCCTCGACTGCTTTTAGTAGCAGAGAATTCCACAGGCTCACCTCTCTCTAGGTGAAGAAATTTTTCCTCTTTTTAGTCCTAAATGGCCTACCCTGTTTTCTTAGACTGCGACCTTTAAAATGTGAACTGCAAATTGGCCTTTTGCCGTTCCCTTTCAAGATTCTTATCTTATTGTTCAAACCCTGAGTGCAAAATCAGACATTCTATTTTCTTAATGTCAGGAATTTCATTTTTCCAATCTTGCAGTTTCCACATCGCTCAGGGGCTTGGAAAATTAATTTCATTGTGCCTCTTACGACATACTGACTGTGAGACATGAAATAGAATGAATTCTAGAAAGCCGTCGGTTTAAGCAACTATAAAGACTTGTAAAGACGCGCTCATTTTCTGTAGGCTGTGCAAGCTAGTAACTGGGCCAACCAAAATCTATTTAGGTGCCATTCCTGCAATATTAAATGGAAACAAATCTGATGGAAAATCAAAACAGTTGGAATAAAGAGTTGATGCAAACATTAAAAACTGAGCAAAATAATGAGAACAGACAAGGAAAGCAGCAGATGCTAAAAATCTGAAATGTGAACAGAATATGCTGAAAATACTCAACAGCTCACACAGCATTTGTGAAGAGAGAAACAGAGTCAATGTTCCAGGTTGATGACTTTTCACCGGAACTGGAAAGATGTGAGACATTCAGGTTTTAAGCAAGTACTGGGGAAGTGAGAGTGAGGAAATTAACTCCGCCCTGCCTCCTACCCACCACAGATGTTATTTGTTGTGAAAAACACCAGATGTGAAATGAATCTTGTCCTCATAGCTTCAAGCAAGGAGTCATTTGAAATCAATTATGCGTGGAAATTCTGGCTTATATACTATCTGCCATCCAGTGACACCAACCAATGTCCTAATTGACAGCAAACTCTTTAGCATAGCCAAGGAATCAAATCCACGGCTTAGTACTGGAGAGATCTGGTATTATACTCATCATTTGCCCATCAAGTGAACTCTGATATGTTCCCAACCCCAAGTGAACAATTCCACCTTAATGTTGTGGTAGCTAATTATGTGACTGAGCAGTTATAATCAGAACGTGCTCAGTTTCACAAATGAATGCTGTGTCACTTCACGTCTCAAATTCACAAATAGAAAGGAATGTCCACCCCTATGACAGGATGTGTGATGAGGTGGTGTTTTGTACTTTCTCATGGTGTAGCCATTTATTTGTTTTTTGTTTTTATTACCATGGAGCTAATTTCCATCATTCAAATGTAGTTGCAGAAGAAAGTTCTGATCTTAATGTGATTAAATATAAATTGACAAACCATAACAGATTCCCTACTATAGTGATATGAATAGAAAATGCTAACTTAATCATAGGTAAGTATATAATGAAGGCAGCTTCACAGTTGGAAGATCTCATCTAGTTCTGATGTCGTGTGCTTTTTGTTAAATGGTCTTCCACCTCCTCTATGCATCTGATAACAATTCACTACTGTTGATGATGATTAATTCGGGAAACTACCTCTTTGTAGAATCGATGTCAATAGAAGGTGACTTCCAAATTAGCTAATGATGAACAATAAGGCATGTGTTTCTGGGGGTTTTGCCACCTCTTTCATTGTTCTGACACAAGTCAGTATGAGAATCTATCCAGGTGCAGGTGTAGTAACAGCAGTGATACTTCAATACCTTGCAGTTCATTTTGTCTCGTAATTAGTTTTTTTTTCTGTTATGCTATAAATTAAAACTAAAAATCATATGTTTATCAGCAGTGACAACATAAGGACACAATTTCAACATAAAAGTAAACCATTGCTCTATCTGTTTGTGGTTACCTGGTGTTTACGTGTGTGAGATTTTAAACATTTTATGAAGAGAGGGTTTGATCTGGACTTTCCTTTGGATCTTTGCACTAGGTCCTTTCCTTGAAGCTGTAAGCTGCTAATACTTTCTATCACAGTCCCCTCAAAGAGTGATCTCTCTGATGCTTTGCTACCCACCAAAGGTTCTATCCTATCCACAATTCAACTGATCCATTGCCTGTGCACTTACAGAAATTAAGTATCACTGTGTCCTGGCACCCACACGTTGTATGTGCACTTGTTACAGTTTGGAAAAGGTGAATGGATTGGGACAGGCATCATGTTTGCCACCTTATTAGGTAAATATGTGATATGGAGTCAAGACAGGAGGGATTCTGCTTTTTGATATGTCTTTATGTGGTATATTACCAGATCTGCAGCAGCCATGCTCAATGGATAGCCTGCTGCCTGCAGCATAGTTGAAATGTTTAGCTGTTTACCTGGTCTTCTGGCTTTCTTTTTAAGATGCTTTTGATACATTGAACGGTGTTGAAAATGCTTAAAATTTCCTCATAGGTGCCCTGTGGAGTGGTGGTTACATTTCCTCAGCAACCCCAAGGATTTTACAGCTGATGAGTACCACTCACATAAGCAGCAATTTTTAATATTGATATGGCTTTCATCACCATCTACCTTAAACAATAATTACTCCTGGAAACAGAGACAAAATTACAAAGAAAATACTTCCCATTTCAGAAGAACAGAAATCACTCGTGGATTTGTGGTGGAGAGGAGCACTTGGTGTTGGAGTGGTGAACATAATTCGGAGTTGGTTGAGTTGGGGAGAGATGAAATAAATTTAGAATTGACTAAGACAGAAACTCAGGAATGTACAGTCAATTAGTATGTTACAATGGGGGTATTGGTTAGCACTGTTATGGGGCTCTTCCACAGCACTGCTGAAGGCTATTGTTGATGAGTTACAGTTCAGTAACTGAAACCATCTATTTCTGTAAGAGATCTCTTGACTTCCTATGACCATTTTAGGTAGCATGTTCAACATAAATCTATGGAGTTTATTTGGTTTTGTTTCAATAAAATACCAGTTTAGCAATGTTCTGTTTCTGTATTTATGAATAATCTTTAACATGCTTCTGCTTCCCATCGATGAAATACTTTTGGATTCTTTGGTGTTTGTCATAACCTTTTAAGCAAAATCAGCGCACAGATTAAATTGGAGAACTTGAAATACCCACATTGCCTACTTTCACTTCTTTAATATTTCAGCAGGTACGTGAAATTTAAAGTGAAATTAGCATTTAAAAGGCAGGGGCAGACATTGGGGTAAAAAAAAAACATTTATTTAGTAGCATTGAGATCAGGAGCAGTTTATAGTGCTATTTTATGGAGCATGAAAGACACTGCAATGAGTACTGGGTTAGAATTCCTGTCCTTACAGTATTGTGGGTGTTTATCACATGGCCTGCAGTGATTCAAGAAGGTGGCTAAGCACCAGCTTTTCGAGGGATACAAACAGTTGAGCCGTAATTTCCTTATCCTGTGAAATAAGCAAAAAGGTTGAAGACGATGTTTGATTTTTACAGTGTGCCTGTTATGGTTTTAAGAGTTTACATGCAGGTTCTTCCTTTTTCTGAAATACTTAGTTAGGGGCCTCAGACAACTTGGTGTTACAGGGTATTAGACTCATAGAGCAATAGTTCTTTTGTGTTTGGTTTTCAAACTTTGCCAAGTGGACAAGGTGATTGCATGTGACCCAACAGCTGAAACCCTACAATTGGACATTACTTTCAGTGAGTGACAGTCCAAAGTTTACCGTTCTACTGAGAGCTAGGAGGTAATGTCAATTTTAAAGAATATTAGTAAATAGATGAGTTGGCTTAGAGTGACATCAATGAGTTAAGAATGATGTAAAACTAATAACCTAAATAAAATAAAGCTCACCTCTGATGGATGATGAGGAGAGTCAGGTAGATTCAAGGGCTCCTGTGAGCCCAGATTGTAGATCATAGTTGGTGCTGTGGGTTTCCAGTTGGCTGCAGAGCTTGTGACTTAGTGAAAGCGCATCAACCAATATTTTATTTCACTAGATCATAAGACATCTCGGATTATTAAGCCTCTTTTGGAAGTTCTTTTCTTAAGCATCTTACAGTGCCTCTTTTACTCCTAGTTCTTTCCTAAGTGTTGCCAGGCCTTTTGCCTTTGCAACGTTTCCGGGAATATCATGTCTGGTGTCGTTCACTTTCTAAATGATATACTGGGTCATAGTATATTTGTGTGTTACCTTTACTAACTCTAGTAAACATTTAGAAGTTTCCCAGTTTAACCTGGATCATTGAAGTACACCATTGGGTTTCTTATGATGTTGAGAACGCTTCAGAGAGGAGTTTGTCCGAGTCCATTTTCCCTCTGCAGAGACAGATTCTATTGCACCTGGCTCCCTCATGCAGAGACCCACCAGGTATTGATTAATAACATTTAAATAAAATAAAAAATACAGAAAATAGGAGCAGGAATAGGCCATTTGACTCCTTGAGCCTGCTCTGTGACTCAATATGATCATGGCTGATCATTCAGCTCAGTACCCTGTTCCTGCTTTTTCTGTAGACCTTTTGACCTCTTTAGCCCTAAGAACAATACTTAACTCATTCTTGAAAATATTCAAAGTTTTGGCCGCAGCTACAAGGGTTACCAGCCAGTTCTCTATCCCTGTCACTACACTATCCCCAATCCCACGCACTTTAATTTTACATACATTTCTCTTATGTGTGACCTTTTAGAAATCCTTCAAGTAAATCACATTCACCCACACCCTCCCCCACCCCATTTCCACCAAAACAACTCTATTATTTTCATCCTAGGTAAGGCTTAGGTAGATTTATCAAGCTTGATTTCGCTTTCTTTGATTATTGCTGACTTCCAAAGTACTCTGCTATTAAATCCTTTATAACAGACTGTAGCATTTACATCACTGCCAATGTCAGGCTAGCCAATCTATAATTCCCTGTTTTCACTTTACCTCATTTTTTTTAAAAGCAAGCTAACATCAGCTACCCTGCAATCCATAGGAACTTTTCCTGAGTCTGTAGAATCATAAAAGATTACGACATATTCATTCACTATCTCTAAGCCACTTTCCTTAAGATTCTCCACTTGTTTGTGGCATTGTTGTGATGCTGTCACCTTTTTTTTTATTAAACCATAGAATAAAGTACAGGTGATTTTCATTCTTTAAATCGCAGTTAGACTCAGGTAGCATGGTGGCACAGTGGTTAACACTGCTACCTTACAGCAGCAGGGACCCAGGCTTAATTCCTGCATTGGCTGACTGGCTGAGTGAAGTTTGCTTGCTCTCCCAGTGTCTACGTGGGTTTCCTCTCACAATCCAAAGATGTGCATGTTCGGTAGATTGGCCATGCTAAAAATCGCCCTGTAGTGTCCAAGGATGTGCAGATTAGGTGGGTTAGCGATGGTAAGAGATGGGGTGGGATGCTCTTCAGATGCTCGGTGCAAACTCGATGGGCCAACTGGCCACTTTCTGCGGTATAGGGATTCTATGATTCTACCCAAACTTCGAGAATACTAAGCATTCACTGATCATTCCAGGCTTCTTTGAGCTATGTTAGCCTGAGTTAATTTACAGACTAGACAAAAACTACCATTCATTGCTGTCAGCTATATTTATCAACACTGGTGTGTACAGCTTGTACGTGGAGTGTGAATGATGTCTGGGCCCCACCTTAAAATGTCTGCTGCACCTGCAGACCTTTTTATTTTTCAGAAGGCCTTGGATTCCAAATTGCTGACAAATCACATTCCACTGCTTGAGTTAATAATAGTTAGAAACGTAGTACAATATATTTAAATGAGAACTTAAAAACTCTCTAAGGCATTTTGACTTCACAATTACTGAACTATAAATTTCAACAATACAAGAACTTCTTGTTTATCTGGATTTTATTATTATCACATACCTCTCTACTGCTGCATATTGGTGCCAGATCTATGCATTGTTAAGTTGTTTGTGGGATTATGTTAAAATTTAGTTGCTGAGTTCATTGTGACCTGACCATTCGTTTTTGATGAATCTTGTCTTTTCAGTTGACAACCGTTATTATTAGGCATTATAAATTGCGGCACTTACTCATTTGTTAAATATATTATAAATATCCTCTTGGCATTGATTTTCAGTTTCTTGCCCTGTTGCTACCAACAGTATTTACAGCATGTTTTAAAAGGACTACACAATCTTTGAAATAAAGCAAAGAAACTTGTTGGTTGTTCCCTTCTGTTGGGAATGCATTAGCTTGCTTAGAATACTATAGGAATTGCAACGCAAAGACAGCTTGTTAGTCAAAGCAACCTGCTTATTCTCCAGGTAATCAAACCCAACAACTGATGTATCAGATTGAATAGGATCAGATCAGATACAATTCAGCGGCTCTATCACATCTGGTCACAAATCCTGGTGGTGTCATGCCTCACTGGGGTAATGAGCTGTAAATCAAGCTCTGCTGTTCCTCAATTGTCACCAAATTTAAAGGTTCTAAAAAATACACAAAGTTCCCTAATTTATCTGCTTTTTAGATAGAGGTTGGTAGAAAGCATGGACTAGGTTTCTGTACTAAAGAAGAATTGCTATTTATTATAAGTAATTAAACTCTAGCTACAGGTAAACAGTGATGAACCATTGGCATATAACACTCACCCCTTTAAACCTCTCACCCCTTTATAAACTCTCCTTTGCACCTGCACTCATAAAAAGCACTGACTGGAAAAAAAACATGGATACAATGGATGGAGGGAAAACTGGGAAAGCAGTTCAGTGGCCATTGTTCACAAGATCTGTTGAGATGGTTCTCATAGGATGTGTTGAGATGGTTCTTGTGCTGATCAGACTGCTGCTTCTCAGTCTTCCTTCTCCAGATGCTTTCAGGATGCACAGGATAGCTGATTCACATTTATAAAAGGTCTCTGCTTAAAGTCACAGCTTACAGCAACAGCTGAAGGATGAATAAATAGCCTTACTTAAACCATAAAGGGACTTTTACTGTAGAGAACAGAGGGAGCTCCTGCGCTGGTGGTACAAATTTGATCACATCTCCCTATCTTGTTCATAACACCCAAGTTGTTCAGCTACCTGAGAACCCAACAAATACTTATTCACAGGCCAAAGGCTTTTGTTAGTGTCCACAAATCGATCAGTTACTTGTTGCCAGCTGAATCTCCATTTATGCACATGCTTGGCTCAAACTCGTCAGCACCTAGTTCTACTATTGCTTGAATCAGCAGCTGTGTAAACAGTGTTTACAATGAGTGCCAGTTTATTGTTTCCAAGATATGCAGTAATTCTTCAGCAATCTTTCATTTTTAAAATGATTCTCTTCTCATTTCAGTTCACAATCAAAAATATAGGAAAATAAAAAAAACACTATCTTAACAGTGGATAATCGAACAATTAATGGGAGAAGGAAGTTTAAGATCTAATAATGGCAAAGTTCGAATCTCAGTGCAAAGGACATGTATTTGTAACCACTTTCTGCTAAATGGTCACACCATCTTGTACTCCTCCTTAGGTCCCTGGTATCTCAGATGCCAACTGTCAGTCAATGCAATTCACTCCATGTGATTCAAGAATCAGCTGAGGATATTGGATACAAGAGTTTCTGTGGGTTCCAGAATTGGAAAAATCCATCAGTTTTGCTTCTAATTTCCACGCTTCTCTCAACTTCACCAGGTCTATCTGATACTTTTCTGTACTTCCGTCATTTCGCTGTTTCAATTTCTGAGGAAAGGCTGTCCACCGATATCCATTACAAGCCCACTGACTCTCACAATTATCTCAATTACTATTCCCTCACATTGCTGCTTCCTGCAAGGATTCCATTCCAGTCTCCCAGTTTTTCCATCTCTGTTGCATCTGTTCCAATAATGCCACTTTTCATTTGGGTGCCTGTAACATGAGCTCCTTTCTCCTCAACCAGGAATTACTACTGTCACTGAGGTTGACAAGGCCTTCAGCCACCCGTTTCCTGCACTTCTGCCCTCAGCCCACCCTTTTGCGAAAGGCACAGTGAGTTGAATGGCCTCCTGTGAAATGCTATGAATCTCGTTTCCTTTTATAGCCTTTATCTTCCAATGCCTTTTTAGCCTCTCCTTCAATAACTAACCCTGGCAGAGCATTCCAGATGCTCTGTAGAAACAACTTACTCATTCACTTTGTCTGAAAGCTGTTTCATTTTAATTTGTGTATAAACATCACCTTGTTCTAGGCTCATCAATAAGTGGAAACAATTTGATCTGTGTACCATCCATCCTTGCGCTGTTCCATTAAACCATCCTGTAATCTCTACTTTAACAAAGTGATTATTTGACTGAATTGTCAGAAATTATCGAATTCTCCAGTTTGCCCACTAGTCTCTGCTAAGTTTGCAGTTGAACCTGGAGGTGGTCTGGTACTGTCATGGTGTAAGATGGTTTGCTTGCAGTCCATCAACATCTACATTTACAGTTTCTTGCTTTATCCTTATTTTGTTCACAAATTTATTCATGACATGAAAGGCATGAGGCAATTAATTATGTGTATTTGTTGCCTATTCAAATCCCTATCCTGGTCACCAGTGAAGATTGTAAATATCTTCTTATCTACATGTTGCCCCTCAGCAATAGCAAGGGAAATTACAAAATTGAAGTTCCACATGTAATGACTGTACGTGGCATTGTTGGTGAGAGCAGATCAGCCCCCCAGGGCTTCTTCCTGTAGGGAGCAGTGTCTCTGGCAATCTGGGGGAGACAGAGGCCATGGGCAACGGAGAAAAGAAGAAGAAACAAAAGATCAGGACTTGTAGTTGGAATCCATTGTTTGCGGCTATGGAACCAGGAAGGGGAAATAAATTCGACATGTAACTACTGGTTACCTAGCCAGAACTGAGAGTCCTTATGGACAGAGAGAGAGAGTCAGGATTTGGTGCAGAGATCCAGACTGAAGCATTGAAGAGCAAAAGCCATGAATGGTGCAGACCAAAGCTACTGACAATGGTTCAAAAGCTGGGAAATGTGAATGTAGTAACACAAGTGCTGCAGGAAGGAGACCCATGTGAGCCATTTGGGCAAAACCTCTGCATTTGAGAGGTCACAAAGAGGGAGAAATCTCTTTTGTGTCTTGGAGGCAAGATAATTTGTGTCACTTAGAAATTTAGCAGTAGGAGCTCCTTCAATTGAACTCTATGGTTGACAGATTACAGTTCGACTGTACGACAATATCTTGATGGTTTTGCCACATCAGGTGAATATGCATTGTAAGTAGTTGCACTTTTCCATAATCTTGATTAAAACCTTTTTTGCCAATGCAGTAACAAATTCCTCTTTCATAATCTTCATGCATTGTGTGTGTTTAAATCACCTATTATACACATATTCAATTGCAGCATCCAACACTACTTCATAAACACCCTTCATAAACTTGAGTTTATCTAAATTTTGCATGTATCTTAACTTACACCAAGTCCCACTAGCCATCAGTTGAGAGTTTGCTGACCTCCGTAGTCTTTGATCTACTCAATGCCTCAATTTAATATTTCCAATTCTTGAGTTCAACTTCCTTGACAGCTGCATCCCTCCCTGTATCAGTACCTTCCTCTAGCTTCTGAGCTCTCCTCCCTCCTTCAGTTCTTCCCCTTTGTGGAAAGCAACGGGGTCAACTTCTGAAGCATACATCATGATGTGATAGTGATGTCAGAGTCACATGAGAAGGTAGAAAGATCTGGATGGGAGTAGATGCTGTAATCTCATGTGGAGCTGCATGAAAGCCAACGCATTACTCTTCAAAACATTCCAGGCAATCGAAGGCCCACACCAAGCCCGGGAGTGAGAATATAGGAACATCGGACCTAGGAGTAGGAGTAGACTATTTGACCCTTTGAGTCTGCTTCAGCATTCAATAAGATTGTGGCTGATCTGATTGTGACCTCACCTCCACTTTCCTGTTGGAATCCCTAAAATCCTTGAGACATTGTCAATCAAAAGCCTATCTAAATCAGCCTTCAACGCATTTAAAGAGCCTCCTCCTGGGTAACAGAATCCCACACTCTAACAGCCCTTTCAGGGAAAAAAAATTCTCATGTTTCTTTTGAAAGGGAGCCCTCTTATTCTTAAATTGTCTCCACTAGTTTTAAATGCACTTCCAAAAAAATGTTTTTCAGGTATCCATTCTGTCCAGTTAATATGTATGTCCTGAAGAATACAAATTGAAAAGCTTCAACGAAATATGTCTTTTTCAGCAATATTATAAACTCTATCCTACCAAATGCCTGTACGTCATTTTATAGCAGCATGTCATTTAATTTTTAAGCTGTAGGGTTGAAGAAATTGATGATGCTGATAACACAATTGTATTTTGAAGTGAGTAACCAAAATTATTCTCAGGTTTTGGGAAATTAAAGACTGAATATAGGAACATCGGACCTAGGAGGAGAAGTAGACTATTTGACCCTTTGAGTCTGCTTCATCATTCAATAAGATTGTGGCTGATCTGATTGTGACCTCACCTCCACTTCTTCACCCAGAGGGTTGTTAATCTATGGAATTCCTTGCCCAGTGGAGTAGTTGACGCTACTTCGGTAAAGATAAGGTAGATATTTTTTTGAACAATAAAGAAATTAAGGGATACAGTGAGAACGCGGGTAAGTGGATCTGAGTCCTCGAAAAGATCAGCCATGATCTTATAGAATGGCGGAGCAGGCTCGAAGGGCCGGATGGCCTACTCCTGCTCCTAGTTCTTATGTTCTTATGTAATATCACATCATCCATGAAATGATGCAAAACCAATATGTTTATTCACGGTAAGGAGTGTCTCTCAAAAAATCTTGGATAAAGTTAATATAGAGAAAAATACATAAACAAAATGCAGATTGTAACTCTATTTCTCTGTCCACAGATGCTGCCAGATTCGCTGAGTTTCTCCAGTATTCCCTGTGTTTGTTTCACATTACTCTAGGTGTGGTCTTACCAAGACTGTGTACATTTGCAGCAAAACATCCCTGCTAATTAAATTGTCTCACTATGAAAGCCAACATACCATTTGCCTTTTTCACCAGCCACTATACTCGCCTACTTAATTTCAACGATCAAGGTCTCATTGCATCTCCCCTATCCCAATCTCTCACCATTCAGATAATAACCTGCCTTCCAGGTTTTACTACCAAACTAGATGACTTCACATTTATCTACATTATGCTTCATCTTCCATACATTTGCCCACTGACTCAAGTTGTCCAAACCATACTGAAGCTTCTGCATCCACCTCGCAATTCAAGCTCCCACCCAGCGTTGTGTCTTCTGCAAACTTAGAGAGAATGCATTTAGTACCCTCATCTAAATCATTAATATATATTGTGAATAGCTGGGATCCAAGCATTGATCTTTCCAGTACCCCATTGATTATTACCTGCCACTTGGAAAAAGATTTGTTTATTCCTATTCTTTGTTTCCTGGTGCCAACTGGTTCTTGAAGAGGCTAACCAAGAGGTAGAATTGCCTGCATATTCCACTGTTCCTATTTGTTGATTGGTACTTTTCCAGTATGCATTCAGAGATTGAATCAGACCACATGAGTCCTAATCCAAAACACTAAGCTCTGGGTGGCATCTTGATCATTTCTTCACGTTCTAGAAGTGTTGTCAATGGCTTATGATCAACTTCAATGTTGAATTGTAATTTGTTTTTAAATTTGTTTGTGGAATGTGATCATCACCGGCTAGGTCAGCCTTTATTGCCCATTCCTAAATGTCCATGTGACAGTCAAGAGTCAACTACATTTCTGTGTTTGTGGTTTTCCTCAAATCTCCTCTAAACCTCCTGTCTTTCACTTTAAAGTGAAGCCTCCTCGTTATTGACCCTTCAACTAAGGGGCACAGTCACTTTCTGTTCATGCTGTCCATGCCCCCCATAACCTTATGAATCTCAATCAGGTCCTTGCTCACCTTCACTGCTCTAAAGAAAACAACCCAAGCTTATCCAACCTTGCTTCATAGCTAACTGCTCCATCTCAGGCAACATCCTGGTGAATATCCTCTGCACCCTCTCTGGTGTAATCACATCCTTCCTATTGTGCAGTGACCAGAACAGCAAACAATACTCCAACTGTGGTCTAACCAAAGTCTTCTACAGCTCCAACAGAACCTCCTGGCTCTTGACATATAGGGATCTATGGATTCTTTTCTATTGTTGCGGTGCAGCCTATAGCTGCCCCCTAACTTGGATTTTATTTTTCCTGTGCATGAAGATAGTTGAGGTACTCCTAGCTGCAGCCATGGCATTGCATTGGAAAGAATGGAGACATCTGCACTATATTCAATTTTATATCAGTTCTTTTATCGTTAACCATGATCTCTGCATACCAGAATTCAGCATGTGGGCCTACACAATCAGGGGAGCCAAAACCTTGCAGGGGGGCTTCCATATCCTACAGGAAGAATTCACACTGTCTTTCTGTGTACTCCACTGCTGGGATATGTGCAAACCGTTGTGGCCTCTATTCATTTTCTGAGCTGCATTTGTAACTCTGACTTGGTCTTTTTCTTGCCACTCAGAGTGAACTGACTTCAAACTGGCGAGTCTATTGACTATGCTCCACTTCTTCACAAGTTGGTTCTGAGGAATTTTCTGAGTACTTGTTTTTTTCCCCATCCCTGTAAGTACTGTGATCTACATACAATTGTATTCACTATGGTCAATTCATTTCTTTCCTGTTGTTTGTTGGGTTCCAGGTTTTGTATAGACTTTTCCCTCTCATAGTTCTGTACCTGGTCAACTGTGGAGTCTGTTGCTTGCAGCTTCCTGTTACTCCTGAGTCTCTCTTCACATTTCTCCATCACCTCTAGGGGCAGATCACTCTGCTGGCCCAACTTTCAAACTTAGCATGTGCTATCAGTGGGCTTAACTTCTGGAGCTCCTTGCTGCTTGCTTCCAGTTCATTTTGTCTGGTCACCATGGCTATCATGTAGTAAATGAGGTCTGCACTCCTGTAACATCAGCCATCTTTATTAAATATCAGTGAGTGGTAAGAGAGAACTTTGTCTGGAGCCTATAGACTCAGGCTCTAGTACCATGTGATCTGACATCACTCGCACAGCTCCAAACTCACATGCTCGGCAGAGTCAAAGTATAATTACCACTTTACTCACAAGCTTTACTTCAGGATGATGTATATCATTATTTTTCAGGTATTTAAGCATGTTTAAAACTTCCTGCATCCTTCCTAGCATTATCTAGTTACAATGACACTTGACCAATGTAGAACACATATGTGGAAGACAGGAAGACAGACTCTGTCTTAGGCGTGTAGAATTCCACAATTTATTTTAATCTATGAAACTTTTGGTTTATGAAGGTCA
The DNA here is from genome assembly GCF_021869965.1 of Rhincodon typus. Classification (NCBI taxonomy): domain Eukaryota; kingdom Metazoa; phylum Chordata; class Chondrichthyes; order Orectolobiformes; family Rhincodontidae; genus Rhincodon; species Rhincodon typus. Next base: position 27,264,563 of record NC_063341.1, on the reverse strand, counting down.
CACATTTTTATATTAACAACCCACATTTGTTTGGCAGGAATATGTGACCCTTTGTCTGTTATTAATGTAGAGACAAATGTGGTTCACTCACTGATTTTGTCTATATTTGACACTTGGTTTCAATTCAAAGTATGCCACCTATTGTAGCTACATTATGTAAAGGTACCATGCACTATGACACATGCAATGATCCTGTATGCAGGTATGCAGCATGCTAGCAGTATGAACATTTATGTAAAATCGACACTGTAATTGATAGGAAGGCTGGTATATTCTGTTCATGTATTTGGTTGCCCACTATTTCCCTCTGATCAAAGGGCATGAGTGGAAAGTCTAGGGCAGATGAGTATTGAATTAGAAATTTATTGTCTGTAATAAATACCTTGAGTATTGCTTATATTATGAGCAGTGTATCATATTATATGGGTTAATATTCTTTGCATTCTCTGATCTATGATCAACACCATGACTTAAAGAAATGCAGCTAAGGTGGATTGGCCATGCTAGTTGCCCCATTGTGCCCAGGGATGTGCAGGCTAGGTGGATTAGCCATGGAGAATGAAGGAATACAGGGATATGGTAGGAGAGGTGGATCTGGATGGGATGCTCTTTGGAGAGGCTGTGTGGAATCAATAGGCCAAATGGAGACTAGGACCTGAGGCACAGCCTTAGAGTAAAGGAAAGACACTTTAGAATGGAGAGATGAAGAAGCTTCTTCCACCAGAGAGTGGTGAATCTGTGGAATTTATTGCCACAGAAGGCTGTGGAGGCCAGGTCATTAAGTATACTTAAGACAGAGATAGATAGGTTCTTGATTATCAAGGGGATCAAAGGTTACAGGGAAAAAGTGGGAGAATAGGATTGAAAAACTTACCAGCCATGATTGAAAGGTGGAGCAGACATAGCAAAATGGCCTAATTTCTGCTCTTACGTCTTACGGCCTGCTTCCCCACTACAAAAACAAAGAGCAAAAATCAATACAGCACAAGAACAGGCCCATCAGCCCTCCAAGCCTGCGTCCATGCATTTTGCCTTTCCATACTAAAACTGCCCTCACTTACAGGAACTGTATCCCTCTAATCCCTTCCTATTCATGTAGTCATCCAGGTGCCTCTTGAATGCTGCTATTTTGTTTGGTTCCTCTGGCAGCGCGTACCAGGCACCCACCACCCTTTGTGTGAAAAACCTGCCTCGCACATCTCTTTTAAACTTACACCTCCCACACCTTGAATCTGTGTCAGAGATAGTAGGAACTGCAGATGCTGGAGAATCTGAGATAACAAGGTGTAGAGCTGGATGAACACAGCAGGCCAAGCAGCATCAGAGGAACAGGAAGGCTGATGTTTCGGGCCTAGACCCTTCTTCAGAAATCATTTTTTTATAGAATCCAAGTTCTATAAAGCTGCAGCGAACTTGCCTATCCTTATACTCAAAGAATACTGTAGGGATTCTATGATTCGATGACAATAAATACCCTCTATGTTCTATACATTATATATTGTGCTCTATGGTAGTTAACATGAATCAGATGAAATTAGAGAAAGTACAAACAGAAAGCAACATATCCATCTCGAAATATAAAATCTGATTTGGGTAGTTCTTGGACTGGTATATAAATAACAAAAGAGCTATGTATTTCAAACTTTTGTGTTTGCAGGGTAAATGTTGTGCTACCAGTATGTGGGGACCTTTTGTGAAAGATGTCAAAGTATGGAGTATAAATTACCTAATATGATCTATAATTTAAAACACCTTTATGAATGGCAACATCACAAGGCAAAGTGTCTGGGATATCATTGCTCATTGTTCTGCAGCCTGTTGAAATTAGGATAATGTAATAACTCTGTAAAATCAATGTTTGATTGTCTTTATCAGAGTGAATGGGATTAGATTTCCTCCTATTGTGCAATCCCTAAAAATTCCCTTCAAAAATCATTGCCTAGAAATGTCAGTGGATACATCATGCATAACAACTAATAGAGTAATTATGCAAATAATGGATCCACGGAAATTTTGGTAACTCAATAGATATATTTCACAAAATACTAAACTGCTAATAGCTGGATTTAGTTACAGTATAGATGATTGTGTTCTCTTTTATTTTATTCTGCAGTGTCACATGCAGGCAAGAAAGGCGAAGTTCAGAAGATAACTGAAATAACAGGGCCAGAGGCTCTAGATAACATTAGTAAGCTACCTTGGAAATGTTAAACAACTTGCAATCTTTTGCAAAAGTCATTTTTATAAAAAACACTGATTTACTCTTGAGCACCTAACTTCGGCAGACAGTTGTAATGTGTGGGACTAATCGCTGTATGCTTATAGATAGACAGCATCATCATTGATGTCAGATGATGCCAGAACACATGGGTATGTCCCCCACTGAGGGAACAAGGTTCCAGTGGTGTTCTTCTCTGCTGTTGTTGTGGTTTAATGATCAATACATGGTACTAGTTTCCATAAGTGTAGTGTCCAGGCCTCTTCTGTCCACAGTTCTGAGAACCGACTTCTGACAGTCCTACATGTTGGAATTGGTGGTGTACAATCTGACTGCCATCAACAACAGATCCCCAGCCAATACTCGTAAAGGTGGGAAAACTGAAAAAGTCTTCTTCAGCCTGACACTTGGCGCTGCAGAAAACAACTGGGACAGTATTTGAACCGATTCTCGATACTGGACCCCAACAATAGTTGACCAACAGTGTGCAAACCCATTGGGGATGTCACATCTCGACCTAAAATCCTGGACCGTGTAGAAGACCTCACCCAAGCTAAATACTGGACAGACTGGCATTGTTTTTTTGATCAATATTGGGCATTCTTCAGGCTTGCTCAGGGGTCAGATAAAGTTCAGGTCTGTCTGTTCCCCTAATCGTTTGGCAGCTGAGCCGATTTTGTGATGATATGCCCCAGCAGTAGCAGGGGATCTTCAACAGCGGTACAAATGGTTAAGTCAGCCCTCACCACTCCACACAAGTCAGCAGGTGTCCGTAAAGTAAAGAGCACTGAAGAAAAAGATGTAATCTACTTAGGAGATGTTGCAGATCCACAGGATGATTCTGATGCTCTAATATCATGGTTAATGGCAAGAAAACTCATTTCAAATTGGATTCAGGGGAGGCAAATCTATCCTTTCAATGTCCACACAATAGTTAAAGCCTCAACTTCTCCCACCAAATCCTTTCAACTTCAGGATCCAGCAGGCATTCTAATCAGATTGAGAGAGTAGATGCAAACTATGTTTTGGTATAATTGGAGAGAGATACTTTGTATGTCATTCTTAATTATCACTCACTTCTTAATTAAGTAGAGATGCTTGTCTGGCTTTCAAATTTCCTCTATTTGTCCAGTTCAGCAAGCATTGAAAGTGACTCATGATGGTGTGAATCAGTCTTCATTGAAGAAACATAGTGTCGAGTATGACAAGATGATATTGCAGGTTGTTCATTTCTCATTACGGACAGGCTAGAAGAAATAGGAAATGAAGGCATCAAGAATGATGGTATACAACCACAGAATGATATTCTAGAGCTTGATGTGTTATTTCAGACAAGAGTGTAAGAGTGGACAATGCAAATGATTTGCTGGACGAGGGAAGTCCTGGATTTTTCTATCTTCCTAGACTTCACCATAATCAACCCAATAGTTCTATTTGACTGTTGATGAGAACCAGCTTTTTGGTGAAGGAGCTGCTGAAGAAGAGAATTTGCCTGCTCATTCCACCAAACCAACAATAACAAGCAAAAACAGGAACATCAGCGACAACTGTAATCTGATTCAGAATTACTTCATGTGCAGCTGAAGAGAGCGCAACAGGGAAGGAAAAAGAGACTGAAATCCTGAAATCACAGCTGCCTTCTGCTACAACTCAACACCCGCTGGAGACGGACTAGACTTCACCAAAGCTACAGGCAGCTAAACTGAAGATAAGAGATCTGCAAGCTTTGCAAACTAAGTGTCATGAAAGGTATAAATTGTAGGAGTCCTATTAGTTAAAGTGATAAATGCTGAAGAGAAGCTGGTCTCCATGGAGACTCAAAAGAAAATCAGTGAAGCTTTAAAATTTGCTGAAGGTAACAAGGCGGCCTCAGCATTAGATAAATCTTGAGTTAGAGAGTTAGAAAGTAATCTGTTATGTACAAAGCAGGCTTCAGAACTTCAACATGGACTCCAGAGCACAAAGTTCAGACAATATGAACAGTACCTCACCTCTATTGATAAAAATCAACTGTATACAAGGTAATGTATGCCAAAGAACATCAAAAGGAGCTTCATACATTCAAAGAAAATCCAGAAATCTGTTGTGATGATGTAAGTGTATGAACAATGTTTGAAGTTCCTCATCTCATTTAATACCTGGGGTGTTCACAGACTGAAATGATTTTAAAACCGGACCAGAGACACTGTTTTAAAATGGCCACAAGCATCATGTGAACACAGAAATAGCTGACTTTCAGGTAACCAACGTGGGTTGGTCAAGACATTAAATAATGTCTTATTCAAAGACAAAAAAAAAACATGCCCCCAGGAGATATGAAAAGATCCTATTTCCTATCTAATTTGCACTGCCATGAGAGCCTTCACATGTTGGAGAGACAAAAAAAAATTCAGCAGTTGGAATTTACAACCCACTTGTTTTTCAATGAGCAGCTCTTGGCAGAGCAAGGAGATGGCTTTTTGATGGCAAAACTGAAACAAAGCTTTGGTTTCTAAGAAGAAAGAGCATCCAGTGACAATACTGATTTGAATCATACATTAGAATACTGAGAACCCCTTTTAATTATATGTCTGTGTGGGTGAGAAATCATGTGATTTCCCAGGGGCCTAACCCTTGGCATTATATCTTTATTATTTTTCTTGGAATTAGCAGTTAATAAGATCATTCTTATGCAGAAATATTCTGGGAAACTACAGAACAGAGAGATCTGGAAGTTTTCATCCATGAATCACAAAAAGCTAGCATTTTACCACTAAGCACCAAGCTTAGAGGGTAATAGGGAAAGCAAATGCAATGTTGACCTTTATTTCAAAGGAAATTGAGTAAATAAGTTGGGTAGTTTTGCTAAAATTTTTCAACGCACTAGTCAAAGCACAGCAGTTATACCGTGAAAAGTTCTGGGCACTTCATCTAGTGAAAGATATAATGGCATTGGAGGCAGTCCAGAGAAGGTTCACTAGGTCAATGCCAGCTATGGAGGGATTGTCTTATGAGGAAAGTTTGAGTAGACTGGATCTATACTCGTTGGAAAATAGAAGAGTGAGAGGCGACCTTATTGCAACATGTAATATTCTTAGAGAACTTGACAGGGTCAATGCAGAAAGGTTGTTTTCCCCTGTGGGACAGTGTAGGACCAGAGGGCATAATCTCAGAATAAGGGGTTGCCCATTTAAGACAGAGATGAGGAGGATTTTTTTTCTCTGAGGACAGTCAATCTGTGAAATTCTTTACTACACGGGATTATTGAAGTTGTGTCATTAAGTATGTTAAAGGCTGAGATTTTTAATCAGAATGGGAATCAAGGGTTATGGGAAAAAGGCAGGAAAGTAGATTTGAGGATTATCTGATCAGCAATGATCTCACTGAATGGCAGAGAAGATGCAATTGGCTGAATGGCCTACTTCTACTCCTGTGTCTTACTAAAGCAGTTTGGAATGTCCTGCAGTCGTGAAAGGCAGCATATAATTGTGAATTTTTGCTTTCTTTGCAATAAAAAATCATACAGGAAGCCAAGCAAGTGGTAACTAACTCCTACATTTACATCATAGTGAGATGATTAATTGAGCACCCTCTTAATGGCTGATTCACAGAGGAATAGTTAGTTGTTATTATGACATGCTGCTGACCAGCTTGGCTTTCACATAACCTTTCGATCTCTTTGTGTCTGTACCTCACTTCACCTGAAGCGGGTGCAGAGGCTTAAATGTGACAGCGTGTTTCTCCCAAATTTGTTCTATTTTGAATACAGTTCTGAGGCACGCTACCTCCATAGAACTGTCTTATTACTGAAGGTACACATTCCTGTTTGAGGAATAGCCTTATTATTGTCAAGATCAATCTTTATTTTTGACATGATGTATAAACATCAGCTTTGGTGCTTCAGCAGTACCTGTTGATCTTTTACATGTATTGTTTATATCTAACACAATGGCATCCTCATCCCTTTTGTTATTTGGCATTTTGGAAGCAGATGAGGGAGAAGCAAGCAGCTTCTCCTCACTTTCTTATTCTTGATTTCAAATCTCTCTGTGGCCTTGCCTTTTCCTACGAGTAAAGTGTGGTCCTTCAACCACAAAACCCTCTAAGATATTTACAATGATCCAATTATGAAATTTTGTACATTCCCAGATTTCACCAGTCCACTGTTGACAACTGAGCCTTTAGTTATCCAGACCTTAAATCTGGTAACTCTCTTTCTAAACCCCTCAACGCTCTCTCCTCTTTTAAGACAATTCTTAAAGGCCACCTCTTCTGACACTTGTCCAAAGATCTCGTTATGGATTTTGTCATAAAATTTTCCCCTGTGGACTACCTTGGAATGTATTAATAACAACAACAAGAACTTAAGTTTATTTAGGTGAACAAAGAACAATACAGCACAGGAACAGGCCCTTCAGTCAACCAAGACTGTGCCAATTCGAGTCCTTATTTAGACCAGCTACTTATTGCCCCTAAGCAGTTTCTAGTCCTCTGTTCACCTCCCGTTCAAATGTCTATCAAGATACACCTTTAATTTTGTTAATGTGCCTGCTTCCACCACCTCCACTGGCAGTGTGTTCCAGGCACCCACTAACACTCCGGGTAAAAACTTTTCCCTGTACTTCTGCCCTAAACTTTGCCCCTCTCACCTTGAACCTGTGCTCTCTTGCAGTTGACATTTCCATCCTGGGAAAAGCCTCTGCCTATCCATCCTATATATGCATAGAGTCATGGAGATAAACAGCACAGAAACAGACCCTTCAGTCCAGCTTGTCCATGCTGACATTTGCCAGCATTTGGCCCATATCCCTCTAAACCCTTCCTATTCATATACCCATCCAGATGCTTTTTAAATGTTGTAATTGTACCAGCCTCCACCATTTCCTCTGGCTGCTCATTCCATACACACATCACCCTCTGCTTGAAAAAAGTTGCCTCTTAGATCTCTTTTAAATCTTTCCCTTCTCAGCTCTTACCTTAAACCTATGCCATCTAATTTTGGACTCCCCCACCCTGGGGAAAAGATCTTGCCTATTTACCCTATCTCATTCCCCTCATGCTTTATAAACTTCTATAAGGTCATCCCTCAGCCTCTGATGCTCCAGGGAAAATAGTCCCAATCTATTCAGCCTCTTCCTGTAGCTCAAACCCTCCAACCCTGGCAACATCCTTACAAATCTTTTCTGAACCCTTTCAAGTTTCACAACATCCTTCCTATAGCAGGGAGACCAGAATTGCACGCAATATTCCAAAAGTGGCCTAACCAATATTCTATACAGCCACAACATGACCTCCCAACTCCTATACTCAATGCACTGACTAATAAACACAAGCATACCAAACCCCTCCTTCACTATCCTATCTAACTGCGACTCCACTTTCAAGGAGCTATGAACCTGCACTCCATGGTCTCATCATAATTTTGTAGACTTCTATCAGGTCAACCCTTAGCCTCCATCCTTCCAGTGAAAACAATCTGAGCTTATTAAACCTCTCCTCATAACTAAAACCTTCCAGACCAGGCAACATCCTGGTAAAATTCTCTGTACCCTCTCCAAAGCATCTACGTCCTTCTGGTAGTGTGGCAAACAGAACTGCATGCAATATTTCAAATATGGCCCAACTAAAGTTTTATACAGCTGCAACATAACTAGGCAACTTTTATATCCAATGCCCTGGCCAATGAAGGCAAGCATGCTGTATGCCTTTTTGACCACCTTATCCACCTGTGTTGCCACTTTCAGCAATCTGTGGACTTGTACACCCAGATCCTTCTGTATGTCAATGCTTCTAAGGGTTCTGCCATTTATTGTATAATTCGCACCTGAATTTGATCTACCAAAACGCATCCTCTGGTATTTGTCTGGATTAAATTCCATCAGCCATTTCTGTGCTCATTTCTGCAATCTATCTATATCCTGCTGTCTCCTCACTATCTGCAACTCTGCCAATTTTGGTGTCAAAATTTACTTACTAATCAAGCCACCTACATTTTCCTCCAGATTATAGAAATATATATGTTGCAAACAACAAAGGTCCCTGCACTGATCTCTGCCGAACGCCATTCCGAAAAACACCCTTTCACCTCTACTCTGTCTTCTATGATGTAACAGTTTTGTAATCATCTGGCGAGCTCACCCTGGGTCTAATGAGACTGTACCTTTTGTACCAGCCTGCCATGAATTTCCTTATCAAATGCCTTACTAAGGTCTATGTAGACAACATCCGCTGCCCTTCCCTCATCAATCATTCTTGTCACCTCCTCAAAAACCCATCAAGTTGTTGAGGTATGACCTTCCCCATGTAAACCCATGCTGCCAATCACTAACAAGCCCATTCACTTCCTAATGTGAATAAATATCTCTCTGTATCTTCTCTAACAGCTTCTCCACCACTGACCAGCCTGTAATTACCTGGATTATCTCTGTTTTCTTTCTTAAACGAAGGAACATCATTGGTCATTCCCCAGTCCTCTGGAACCCCGCCTGAGGCCAAAAAAGATTTAAAAGTATCTGTTAAGGCCCCAGCTATTTCCTTCCCTGCCTCCCACAGTATCCTGGGATAGAACCCATCTGGCCCCGAGGACTTGTCTACATTAATGCATTTCAAGACACCTAACACTTCCTCCTTCATTATGTTGACCTGCCTGAGCGTATACACATACCTTTCCCTAACCTCAACATCTCTCATGTCCCTCTCTTTGGTGAATACTAATGTAAAGTACTCATTAAGATAATCACCCACGTTCTCTGGCCCCACCCATAACATCCCTCTTTTATCCTTGAGTGGGCCTACTCTTTCCCTAGCCACCCTGTTATTCCTCATATAGGTATAAAATGCCTTGGGATTCTCCTTAACATTGCTGGCCAAGGACATTGCATGGCTCCTTTTAGCCCTTCTAATTCCCCATTTGAGCCCCTTCCAACTCTCTCTATATTCTTAAAGGACTTTGTCTGTTTTTACTTGCCTAGACCTTAGGTATGCTTCCTTTTTTTTTAACTAAGCTGATATTTCCCCTGTCATCCAAGGTTCCTGAATCCTGGCATTCCTGCCCTTCATTTCATAGGAACATGCCTGTCCTACAATCTAATCAACTTGTATTTAAAGGACTCTCACATATCAGGTGTGGGTTTACCCTCAAATAGCCGCTCCCAATCCAGATTCTCCAATTCTTGTCTAATTTGCAAGGGTCACTTGAAATGTCAAAACCTGATTGAAGAGATTTTAACATGGAATTCTAAGGAAGATGACACAAATTTGAGAGGCAACAAAATGTATAACAACTTTGGAGCATGAAGACATATTGGAGATGGGGGGAAGGTATAGTTTGCAAGGACAGATGGGTCAAGAGTTTTGCGTTGAGGAGAGGATGATGATGACAGATTAGTGAAGGGAGGAGTAACATCTGAACATAGAGAACTGTTAACAATATTGGTAAGCGTGGGAACCGAGTGGAGAAGCTGGATTATCAGCAGTTCAGTGTGAATGGGGTCAAGAGAGCAGAGAGTGGGACTTGGGGACTAAGTGAGTTTGGTTAGGACACAAGGAGGAATATGCGAGAAACTTGAGAAACTGCAAGTTCAGGGGCAGTGAGACAACGTTTGACCCAGTGGGCTAGTGAAAGGAAGAGACACACAGAGGCAGCTGATTGGATCATCTGTATCTCAGTGACATTAAAGACACTATATACATGCAACTTGTTGTTGTCTTCATAGTACAGAATAGGACCCTCCTCCAGTTCATGCTGCCTGTAGTTAATCAAATAATCATAGCAATACCTTTCCCTTATTCCCACATGAACTGCAATATCTCCATTGGTTCCACCAGTTACCATTGCAGCTCCCTTTAAGGCTGAGTGCCATGTGCCCGGGCTCATAGCTGAATTGTGAGTTGTGCCGCACCATTATACCACAATACAAACATGAATTGGAAATTTTCAATTTCTGCAGAGTTTATTGATCTGCAGATTGCAAAATCTAGCAGACATTAACTAGATTAATGTCTTCACGCAAGTTGTCCAAAGGACTCCAAATAAAAAGCTGAGCCAAAAGGTTTGGAAAAGCAAAAAGAACTTGTGTTTCTTTCTTAGGGCTTTAACTGTATCTACACTTTAAGGTTTGAATTCCTCCCATGTGGTGACCCACCTCATGGAGGCTATCCCTAATAAGTTCATTCCTTTCCTACTGTGAGTAATGCTGTCCCTAAGGATCTTCTCCAACAATTTCCCTATCACTAATGTAAGGCTCACTGGCCTATAATTCCTCGATTATCCCTGTTGCCCTTCTTAAACAAAGGAACAACATTGGCTATTCTGTGGTCTCTGGGACCTCACCTGTGGCTTAAGAGGAAACAAAGATCTCTGCAAAGGCCCCAGCAATTTCTTCCCTTGCCTCTCTCCATGTCCTGGGATAGATCCCATCAGGACACACAGACTTATCTACCTTAAAGTTTTTCAATACACCCAACACCTCACTCTTCTAAATATTGACATGCCCTACAATATCAATATACCCCTCTCTCCTGTATCATCACCCATGTTGTTCTCCTGAATGAGTACCAATGTGAAACACTCATTAAGGGCCTCATCCACTTACTAAGGTTCCACACAAAATTTCACTTCCTTGTCATTGCGTGGATATAGCCTTCCTTTAGTTACCCTCTTGTTTCAAATATATACATAAAATGCCTTGGGATTCTCCTTAATCCTACTTGCCAAGGACATTTCATGGCCCCTTTTAGCCCTCCTAAATCCTTGTTCAAGTTTTTTTCTGTTTACTTCATATTCCTCAAGGGCCTTGTCTGATTTCAGTTTCCTAAACCTTACATATGCTTCCTTTTCCTTTTTGATTATTTTTTCAAAATCTCGTATTATCTAGGTTTCTTCAATCTTGCCATCCATATCTTTCATCCCAACAGGAACATGTTGTTTCTGAACTCTAATCAAATGGCCTTTTAAAGACTCCCATATATCAGATGTTGATTTACCCTCAAACGGCCACCTTCAATCTAATTTCTCTAGTTCCTGATTAAGAGTGCTGTAATTAGCCCTCCCTGAGTTTAGCACTTTCACCTGAGGTCCAGTCTTATTCTTATCCATAGATACCTTAAAACTTACGGAATTATAAACACTGTTCCCAAAATGTGTCTCCACTGAAACTTCAATCACCTGGCCAGGCTCATTGCCCAATACAATATCTAAATTGACCCTCTCCCCAGTTAGAACATAAGAACATAGAACATAGAACAGTACAGCACAGTACAGGCCCTTTGGCCCACAAACTATTATCCTATCAATGTCTCGTTGCAACCTACAACAGCCCTCCACACTATCCACAACTCCACCAACCTTTGTGTCATCAGCAAACTTACTAACTCATCCCTCCACTTCCTCATCCAAGTCATTTATAAAGATCACAAAGAGCAGAGGTCCCAGAACAGATCCCTGCGGAACACCACTGGTCACCGAGCTCCAGGCTGAATACTTTCCATCTGCTACCACCCTCTGTCTTCTATTGGACAGCCAATTCTGTCTCCAGACAGCCAGATTTCCCTGGATCCCATGCCTCCTTATTTTCTGAATCAGCCTGCCATGGGGAACCTTATCGAATGCCTTGCTAAAATCCATATACACCACATCCACTGCTCTGTCTTCATCAATGTGTTTTGTCACATCCTCAAAGAATTCAATAAGGCTTGTGAGGCATGACCTGCCCTTCACAAAGCCATGCTGACTATTTCTAATCAAACTGTACTTTCCCAAATAATCATAACTACCATCTCTCAGAATCCTCTCCAATAATTTTCCCACCACAGAGGTAAGACTGACTGGTCTGTAATTCCCAGAATTATCCCTATTCCCTTTCTTGAACAAGGGAATGACATTTGCCACCCTCCAATCTTCTGATACTACTCCAGTGGACAGTGAGGATGCAAAGATAATTGCCAAAGGCGCATTAATCTCTTCCCGCGCTTCCCTTAGTAACCTTGGGTATATCCCGTCTAGCCCAGGGGACTTATCTATCCTCATGTTTTTCAAAACTTCTAACACATCCTCCTTCCTAACATCAACCTGTTCGAGCATATCGGCCTGTTTCATGCTGTCCTCACAAACTACAAGATCCCTCTCACTGGTGAATACTGAAGCAAAGTATTCATTAAGAATCTCCCCTCCTCCTCGAACTCCACGCACAACTTCCTTCCACTATCCCTGATTGGCCCTACCCTCACTCTGGCCATCCTCTTGTTCCTCACATAAGTATAGAGCACCTTGTGTTTTTCCTTAATCCTATCCGCCAAGGCTTTTACATACCACCTTCTAGCTTTCCTAAGTTCTTTCTTCAGTTCCTTCCTGGCTACCTTGAAACCCTCTAGAACCCTGTCCGATCCTTGCTTCCTCAACCTTAAGTAAGCTTCCTTCTTCCTCTCAACTAGATGTTCCAAATGTCTTGTCATCCAAGGTTCCTTCACCTTACCATCCCTTCCTTGCCTCAGTGGGACAAAGCTATCCAGTCCTCATAGTAACTGATCCCTAAACAACCTCCACATTTCTGTTGTGCATTTTCCTGAGAACATCTGTTCCCAATTTATGCTCTGCAGTTCTTGCCTAATAGCATTGTAATTACCCGTACCCCAATTAAATACTTTCCCGTACTGTCTGCCCTTATTCCTGTCAATGAATATAATAAAGGTCAGGGAGTTGTGATTACTATCACCGAACTGCTCTCCCAATGAGAAATCTGACACCTGGCCTGGTTCGTTGCCAAGCACTAAATCCAATATGGCCTCCCCTGTAGTCAGCGTATCTACATATCGAGTCAGAAATCCTTCCTGGACACACCTAACAAAATCTTCTCCATCCAAACTATTTGCACTTAGGAGGTTCCAGTCGATATTAAGGAAGTTGAAGTCACCCATGACAACAACGCTATTACTTCTGCACCTTTCTGAAATCTGCCTCCCAATCTGTTCCTCAGTGTCTCTGTTGCTATTGGGGTGTCTGTAGAAAACTCCCAATAAAGTGACTGCTTCTTTCCTATTTCTGATTTCCACCCATACTGACTCGGTAGACAAACACTCCTCGACAACCTCCCTTTCTGCAACTGTGATACCATCCCTAATTAGCAATGTCACTCCCCCACCTCTTTTACCTCCATCCCTATTTCTTTTAAAATATCTAAACCCCAGAACATCCAACAGCCATTCTTGCCCCTGTGTTATCCATATCTCCGTAAGATTCCGTTGGACTACTTACAAATTGTTTCAAAAACCCTCCTGAATGCCCTAACAAATTCAGCCCCATCTAAGCCCCTGGAGTCCCAGTCCATATTAGTACCCAGTACACACCCTGTTGTTTTTAGAACTTTTTGTGATCTGCCTACATACCTGTTCCTCTATCTCACGCTGGCTATTGGGATGCATGTATTTTAATCCCATTGTCGTGACTGCACTTTTCTTATTCCTGAGTGTTATCCATTTGGCCTTGCTGGAGGAGCCCTCCCTAATCAGTAATGCGACTCCCCCATCCTTTTTACATCCCTCTCTATCTTGTCTGAAACATCCAAACCCTGGAACACTGAGCTGTCAGTCCTCCTGTTCTCTCAACCAAATTTCTGTAATGGCTACAACATCATAGTTCCAGGCTCTAAGCTTATCTGCTTTACCTCTTATACTCTTTTCATTAAAATAAACACATTTCAGACTGCTAGTCTGTTAACCTGGACCTGCTTGTTCTTCCGAACTTGACTTAACTTCTACCTTCTCCTCAATCACTCCACATGCTGACCTACTGCTCTGGTAGCCAGCCCCCTGCCAGACTAGTTTTTAAACCCTCTTGAGTGACACCAGCAAACCTCCCCGCAAGGATATTGGTACGTCTTCAGATGCACCCTGTCCTTCTTGTATAGGTCCCTCCTGCTCTAGAAGAGATCCCAATGATCCAGACATCTGAAGCCCTCCCTCCTACACCAGCTCTTTAGCTATGCATTAAACTATAATATCTTTGTATTTCTGGCCTCATTATTGTTCATTAAAAGTTAATGTTTTCAACAATTTGAAGGCTTTCCAACATGTAATGATCCCACATTGAACAATGGTAAGATGTTCTACAATGCTGGGCATTAGGGAAAGAGAATACTCTTAGACACAGTTCTAACATGGAATTACCCACAGTAAGGACAGGTAACCTGCGTAGCTTGATGCTTACACTACAGCAATAACAACAGGCGATGATGTCAAGGAGCAATATGTTTACAAATGTGAGCTTTTACTTCTAATAAAGTGTCACCTGCACCACCTCTGTGCTCTCATAAGCTTTTCTGTTTCATTTTCCCTCCGCTAGGTGTACTGTGACAGGCTATTCATGGCTGGCAGCCATCACCCTAGTTAACAGAAGGACATTACATATGGCACTGGCGCCAGTATTCCCAGAGGCTCCCAGCAGTGGTGAGGACTTCCAGCACCGGTGTGTGCATGGTACGGCCTGTGGGGACCATCAAAGTATAGTGTGAACAAAATGACGGAGCAGTATCAAATTGTGTGAGAAAACTCATTAAGGCTCATGGAAAGAAATCTTCTAAGAAACTTCGCAAAATTTTCACTTAGCTGATTTCTGATAACATTCAGCTCAGCAGGATAGACATCCAACATTGCTTCCAGACAAAACTCTAATGGCATTCCTTTTTGTTATTGAATAGCATTTTGAAACAAACTTTCATTTCTTTGCCACGACTTGCAGCAATCATTTCCATGGAATATAGTTCCTGCAATTAACTCAGAGGAACATATTCTAACCCTAGTTTTTGGAACAATATGGACTTGTGATGCAAATTGTGAGGAAAATTCCTCTTCTCATCACAGTTTGGTGCGGAAGATTGTTATTTTATGGACTGGAGTTGACAAGATTTTGTTTCATTTTTACGAGAATGTTCATAGATTCTAGGTGACCAGTTGTTACAGCCAAAGATTTTATTTGTGGTTAAGGGGTTGGCCAGACACTTAGTCAGAAATAAATTGTCAATGTGCTACATCCAACAGAAACAGAATTAACACACAGCTAAATAAAAAAAAATCTTTCACAAAGTGCATAGGAATGCTATGAGTTCCATTATGGCAGATGACAAACATGTGATCAATACTTGTGGGAAAACTTTGATTCCATGTGAAGCTTCATTTAGTCATTTGTCTGGTGTTTGCATGTTACGTTGACAAATAGTTTATGAGACTGGTCACCTGGAGAAGCATGCTGGTGCCTCGAGGTTAAAAGATGCTATAATTTTGTCATACTCTGAGCTCGCACTCCACCCGTCTGACTGTGTGAGAACGTCTACTGGAATAATATAGAGGTATAACCACAGGGAAAGACACTCTGATGCATCTCCCAGAAATTAGTTAATGCATTCATTTGTATGTGCTCAGGCTGAGAAGATACCTTTTAAAAAGGGGGGTTGGGTGGGGGGCAGTTGACAATTTACAAAGTAAAATCTGGAAAGGTTAGCTCATAAAGGATAATAACATTGTGATTGACCTAAGCTGTAAAACAGTAATGGGGTTTGGCCTGCAGAGACAAGAATTACATTTTAGCCACCAATCTAAGAACAAGCTAATCAGAAAAGGAATTACTCTTTCTGAGGGAAAATAATAAACTTAATATAAAGTACACCTTCCATATCACCTGCAAGAATATTCAGTTTCTTCATGCTGGAAATATATTTGGCTTATTGTTTTGACAACAGCCTACTTTGAAAATCTGTTCTCAATATCTGACCCTGGGAAGATCATTGTCTGTGCCACTACCAACAATATACGTCGAACTAGGAAAGAGGTTCCGTTGAGAAGCTAAATTAAAAAGCATAACCTCAAAAATAATAATCTCTGGATTACTACCTGAGCCACAAGCAAATAGAGAGTAAATAAGGTTAGAGAGATGAATGCATGGCTCAATGGTTTGTGTGTGAGAAATGAGTTTTCATTCTTGGGACTCTATCACCAGTAATAGGGAAAGTGGGAACTGTACCTTTGGGCAGCCCTACCTGAAGCATGCTGGGATCCGTGTTCTTGAGAATTGTATAACCAGTACAGTAGAGTGGCCATTAAACTAAATACTGGGAGGGAGGGATCATGTAAGGGGGAATATGGTAAAATGAAGGTTGTTATTACCTGAGTATGACAGGTCATGCAAATGTAAGAGTGCATCAGCAGATAAAACCAAAAATTGTAAAATAAAAGGTAAAACAACTGAGTTTAAGGTCCTGCATGCACACAAAAGGGTGAATTATCAGTGGAAATAGCGATAAATATGTATGACTTAATAGCATTACTGTAACAAGATTGAAAGCTGTGGTTTGTAGGAATGCCAACTGTAGTTGGCACAAAGAACGTGCAGGCACAGAGACTCCACCTGGCAGTGCTATGTCTCTGCCTAGCATCAAATGTGGCTGCCTTCCAACTGGAAGGAAAGTCTATCGAACCATCCCTCGGACATTCAGTGAAGCGAGAGGTAACTTTTCAGATCATGGATGGAACATAATGATCAAAAACAAAGTTGCTGGAAAAGCTCAGCAGGTCTGGCAGCATCTGTGGAGGAGAAAACAGAGTTAACGTTTCACGTCTGGTGACCCTTCCTCAGAACATAATGATGTTGGCTGGAGGTGCTCAGCTGCATCTTGGATGAGGGATATCGGTCGTCAGTAACTGATGTCACAAGCTCATTTATGTATGGGCAGATGGACATTTTAATGGAAGCCTCGACCTGTCCTGAGGGAAGAGAGTGGACCTCCAGTGCACTACTCCTTCCATCAGGACATTCAGATCTCTATCACAAAACAAGGTGCCAATTTCCCCTTATCTGCCCTGTCCAGTGCAGATGTCATGAACCCAGCATGGCACCTCTGGGCTGCTAGTGTTTCCTGGCTACCTATCGGCCTTTTAAAGATGGTAATGGTTCCAGGAATTGTGGAATGTCGCAGCAATGGCAAGTACTTTCAGCAATGGTGAATGGGAGAATTGGGCTTGAATCAGATGAGACGGATTCATTAATGGCCAGTTTAGGAGGATTGCATGAGAAAACTCAAGAAACCCTTCATAAAACTTGTTGAAAATGACAGTTAGAGAAAAAAGCTGGGAAGATTCTGCCCATCATGGATACAGCTTTTGATGAGTAGAGGTGAACCAGTAGTTGTGGTGCATTTGGAATTCCAAAAGGCATTTGATGAAGTGCCACATCAAAGGCAGTTGCACAAAATGAGAGTATGTAGTGTAGAGAGTAACATTTTATGGTGGATAAAGGATTGGTTAGCCAACAGGAAGCAAAGACTGGTCATAGATGTGGGTTGACAAGTTCTAGATATGGGAATTCCATGGTAATCAGTGCTGGATCCTCAACTATTTACAATCTGTATTAGTGGTTTGGTGAGGAGACCAAATGTATGCTAACTAAATTTGCCAATGACACTAAGATGTGTAAGTTGTCAAGAAGATGTGGACAATCTGATGAGGGATATGAACAAGTTATGTGAGTTGCCAAAAATTTGGCAGATGGAATATAATGTGACAAGAAGATAGAAAAGCAGCATCCTACTTAAATAGAGAGAAAATTCATTAGTACAGAGGGATGTTCAAGTACACAAATTAATGGTAGTTAATATGCAGGTACTGGAAATGATTAGAAGGCAAATGCAGTGTTGTTTACTTCAGAGGGCATTGCGGAGAGTACATCTAAAACATTTTGTACAATTTTGGACAACTTGTTTGAAATTGCTTTAGAAGCATTTCAGAGAATGTCCACTTGTTTCTTTCCTGGGATGAAGGGTGAATCTAATGAAGAAAAGTTAAATAGGCTAAGTGTATACCCCCTTTGCCATTTAGAAGAATGGGAGGTGATCTCACCGAAACATACAAGATTTTGAGGGATCTGCATGGGGTGGATACCAGCAGGATGTTTCCTCTTGTGGGGGAGACTAGAACTGTGGGACATAATTTACGAATAAGAAGTCTCCCTTTTAACAGAGGGATGAGAAGAATTATTTTCTTTCAAAGAGTCATTAAATTGTGGAATTCTCTTCTCCGGAATGTAGCAGAAGCTAGGTCTTTAAATTATTCAAGGCTGATTTAGATAGGCCATTAATAGACAAGGGGTCAAGGGTTTTGGTTTCAGACAAGAAAGTAGGCCTATTGAATGGTAGAACAGACTCAAGGGGCCAAATGGCCTACTCCTGCTTCTATGTTCCCAACAACAGATCGAGATGTACGAATTAAAACCATGATAACCCTAAGTTAAATGCTCATTCTCCGCATAAATGGAATGAGGCAATGAAGTATTCACATGAAAATTTATTGAATGTTAGAGATTTTGTTGGTGTTTTCTGTTGTCTTTTCTTGAGAGAAATATTTGAATTAATCATTTCCATTAATCAGCCTGCATTAATCAGTCTTTGTTAATCAATCTGCATTAATCAGCCTGCATTAATCACTCAGTATCAAATCGCAGGGTATACTGCATTGAAAAAGGCACAGAGACTTATAATACTTGATTTGGGCCCACGATGACCATTTCCAGTGGTAAAACGGGTAGTTACAGGAAGCTGAGATAACAAGGTGTAGAGCTGGATGAACACAGCAGGCCAAGCAGCATCAGAGGAGCAGGAAAGCTGACATTTCGGGCCTAGACTGGTTGTAAATGTTCCAATTGCTATTCACATCAATTTGCCCCCAGAACTGGACACTGAAGAATTTCAAGGTCCAAGACAACATTCATTCAATGGTTTTTAGGCCGTCTCTGGCCAATTTGTTTTCTGGAGAGGTTTATGAATCTAATGAATTTTATTTTTTGCTCCATTATCACTATTAGCATCAATGATTTCTGATGAGGAATCCCCAGCATGTGTTTGGGTGAAGCAGAGGTGGACCTATAGACAGGTGCTGTGCAGCTCAGACAGTATAGGCAGTCTCTCTGCCCATCTGCTAGAGGTGTATCTTGTAGGTGACAGGTGCAGACATAAATTCCATCTCCAAAAGTAGATTTTTATAGACAGCAGGTCTGATAGCACAGACACATTTGAGGGTCTAGCTACTCACAATATTGAATAGCTTGCCTCCCAATTATGGCACGTTGTTCGATAAGGCTCTTTGACAGTACTTGACAAACCAACAATTCCCACCACATAGAAAGATGAGGACAGCAAGTACCTAAGAACCCCTCCAGGATCCCCTCCAAGTCACAGTATCCTGACTTTGGCATTCATCGTCATTGAGCCAAAATCCTACAACTCTCAAACTAACAGCTTCGTGGGAGAGCCTTCACTGTGTGGAATGTAGTTATTCAAGAAATGACCCTTCTCAAGAAAAATACATGTTAATGACATCCGCCACCACCATATATACACTTTCAAAGCGATTCCTGAGGCAATTTCTACACTCCATTCGTTGTTATGAGACTTTTAATTGTGATTTTATTCATACATAGATTCAATGGAATGTAGACTTCAGGTTGACAGCTAGCTGTATTGTACCCTTTCAGCCTGTGTACTGTACATTAAAGGATCTCTCTTGACCAGCCCAGAATTGTTTTTCTTTAGAGAATGCACAAGATGCACAGTGCAAGTTATTTACAACGTCCCTGTCTCTCCTACTTAGCTATTCACAGATGTGCATTAAAAATACTAACAAAACAACTTGCAAAAACAAGTCTGGAATTGACTAGCTTTTGGGCTAGAATGACCTTCTAGTTTACTTCATCTCCAAGCAACAGAGAGAAAACAGGAAGTATATATTGTCCAAGAATTCTTTCTCAACCATAAAACTAACAGAAAGTTAGCCTTACAGGAAAATGCAGCTTTGGACAGCAGATCGAACTGTTCAACAGAAATACTTTATATCAAACATGACACCTTGCTTGAAAGAGGCTCTAGAACCAGGAGGACAGTGAATTGATGAAGATTGGGGCAATTTAATGTTTTGAGGGGTGGTATTTAAGGAGACTGTTGAAGTCAGTAATAAAACAAATGGTTTTAGAAAATGATTCTGGACAGCTGAAATACAATGGTTGGAAGAACAGACACTGATGGTGAAATTAAGAAATGGTACAAATAATAATTGAGAATCAGAGGAACAGAAGCTATTGGCTGGAATGTTTGTTGAGAAGATTCCCTGAGCTCCCCGCAACGAAGAAGTCCCGAATCTATTGGCGGGTCAGTGGATTGTCTCAGAGGAAGTCAGGAGCATTATTTTATTCAAGAGAGGTTGTTGAAGTCTAAGGCCTTTTCAAAGTAACTGTTTATTCCCATTATTCTAACCAATTACACTTAGGGTTGGTATGAGGTCCAGATTCTTGCTTGTCTCTTCAGAGTGTCTCCATTACCATATGATCAATTACATCATTACTGACATTGCTTTCCTAGTTATATAGTTACATATCAACTCTTTACTCTAAATTTACCCCAAGTAACGAGATTCCTGAATTTCTTGATTTGCCAGGTTTGGGATACATGTTAGCAGTGGACCTTGAAAACCACAGTGCATTGTGAATGTGTGACACATTGTGCATAGAGGACCAATGATGCCTCAAGAGTTTGAATAAGTGAAGCTTCGTGAATGAAGAAACTGGAAAAATTACAAGAAAGGGAGTTTGAGAAATTATCCTCCACAATGGTGAAAAATGAAGAAGAATGATCCAGCAGTGGAGAAGTAATTTGTTAACATTATCATCTTTATCTAAAAATTGCTCCATGGCTACACCATTGCCTATTTTGAAATCACCTACAGCTCCTCAACAATCTGAAGTCTCTGTACTACTTTACTTCTGGCCTTTTAAGCATCCCCAATTTGAATTACTTTGCCATTGGTGAGCATGTCTTCAGTTGCTCAGGCCCTGATCTCTGGAATGTTTCCCTAAACTTCTCCATTTCTCTTTCTTCCTTTAGGACGACTACCTCTGAGCAAACTTTGGCCACCTGACTGAATAACATCTTTTTTGCCTCATTGTCAATTTTTGCTTTTATTGAGTCTGTGAAGCACTGTAAGACATTTTATTGTATTAAAAGCACAGTATAATGCAAGCTGTTGTTGCTTGATCACAGGTATGACTACAAGATCAACTAGCGCTTGTTTATGACATTGAGCTTGCACACTGCTGGGTTTAATCTGGACAGGCAGTCAGGGAGGTCCCTTGAATTTGAGCCAGATGCTTGTAGATGTTGGCCAAGTGTACATGCAAACATTCAAACATGCGAACTGTAAAGTACTTTCATCCCTTTGCCATTTCATCAAGTCAGAAAATAAAGCTCTTTCCTCCTTGGCGGAGGAGTAAAATTGAAGATAAACAACATTGGTTGATTTTGACTCCTACTGTTGATGTGAGCAGTATGACTTGTGTTATGAAATAAGTTTCTTAGCCATGCAGGAAACTGCATGTGGGGTATTGCATTTAATTTCAACATGCAGTGCTGTAATAAGTAGTGTAAGAGGTTTTATGACTCTAATGATTGGTTTCATGTGATTGCAGTGATAACTATGACTGAGCCATGATAATTAAACATAGGGAGGTTTTGAACTAACTTGTACTCTTATTGACCTTTATCTGGGAAACCCATCAGATGTGCAATCTGTAGCATTACTGGCCACATAAATCACCATTCCTGTACAAGTGTTCTCAACAAAAATGAAAATACTTGATTTTTATAGCCCTTTATTGTAATGATATATTTCTTTTCAGATTTAAATAATATGTATTGTATTCATCACGTGCTTATAGATTATATTTACTACTTTTTGATCATGGTGTTTCAAACTTACATGCAATTAATTTATTGGATGGTAGAGTGTTTGAAGAACGAACCTGCACTTCTGCCAAATCCTGATATCATGATGCACATTATACCAATGGATCGTTGTTTTAGGGCAGTTCTTAGGTAGCCAGTGAAGCCATTTTGGTCACAAGATATCAAAGTAATTGATCTTGGCATCAGAGAATTGTTATGGTTCTGAAAGAGGCTGATCAACCTTTGGGGTCATGTCGTTTATCTTTTTTTTGTGATGTGACTTTAAGGAGGATATTTAGTCAGAAAATATGGAATCAATATTTTTCACAAGACAAAGCCTGTGTGTAACATCACAATCAGATATTTTTCCTCTGGACGAGTTGTTATGTCTTTTTAACACATGGATGTTTTTAACAAAGATCTCAATAGGAAACATCTCCTATGCTGATGCACTCTGTAAATTAGTTAACAATATTAATTAAACCCATTTGCAGTTTTACCATTTTAACTGTTCCTCGATTAATAATCAAAACACCAACAATATTCATAATAATGGTTCAATAATGTCCTTCAGATGTTTTTTTCTGACAATCAACAATGGATTCATGGTCATTGTTAGATTCTTAATTCCAGATATTTATTGAATTCAAATTCCACCATCTGCCATAGCGGGATTTGAACCCGAGTCCCCAGAGCATTATCCTGGTCCAATCAGGGAGCCCTGGCTAGTGGATATAAACAGGAATGTCAGACATCCTGGTCATTCTGAGAGCTGGATCTGTGTCAAAAACTTTCCATGTGTAAATAAAGGGTGACTTGGTGATGGGATACTGGCCTCTGTGGAGTTATTTTGGTGGCGATGAGAGAAAAGCATGTTCATGAAGAAATTTGTTTGCAACAGTTGTCTTTGAGTTGGGGTAAGCGATTCTGGCATTATGCTGTTACTTAGGAAGCTCGACTCACTCGAGCCTGCTGTCGAAGACTGGACCCAGTATGTGGAAAGTGTTATTTCTGGACAAATAATATTGGGGCAAATGAAAAGCAATGAGTAATTTCCTAACAGCTGTGGATCTGTAGCTTTTTCAGTTAGTAGGAGCCTAACTTTGCCTGAGGCAACAGATGCCAAAGCCTTTCAAGAGTTGATGGATTTAGTTAAGGAATATTATGATCCCAAACTTCATCTAAATTTGAAATGCTGTTGGTTTTACTCAGCAATTTGAGAACTGAGGAATCTGTATTGGGATTTTTGATTTGGTTAAGATGACTGGCAGAGGTATGTGATTTTGATATACCCTTAATGAGATGCTGTGAGATGGTTTAGTATGTGGGATTAATGATGTAACTGTGTAAAAGCACCTACTAGCTGAAACCCAACTGGACTTCAAACAGGCACTACAACTGGCTTTATCATTGGAAAATGCAGCAAGTGGAGCATATGAGTTGCAGGGTATGCTGATGGAAGTGGACACATTCTCCAGTCCAGCTGAGATTTGGGGACATCACATGAGTGAAGGCAATTGCATAGCCTCACTCAGGACATATCCTGAACAGTGGGACTCTAGGTCAGACCACACAAAACCCCAAAACAAAAATAAGCCTCAGCCAAATGGTTGAAGATTTCTTCAAGATCTGTTCTGGCAAGCCATTGTCGTTACTGCCAGTGTGCAGACTTGAGATAGCAAAACAGTCCTGTCAGACCTCAATTGAGTAAGACAACTCATAGGCCAGTATCCAGGAGAGTGCACACACTGCAAAGTCCACCTACAGCTGGTTTGGAACAAGTAAATTGCTTTTCAACATCCAAATCAGAACCAATCAAAATAACCATGTAGTTAGATTGTCAACCAATTTCTAATGGAGGTCGATGCCAGCACAGTCAGTTCTGTGATCACAGAACCAGCCTTTAACAAAATTTGCTCCAAATTTTAACCCTTAAGTTTGCATACAACCTTGGCTAGACTGAGAACCTACACCAGGAAACCTTTACAGGTTAAGGGTACAACTTCGGTTCCGGTTGCTTATGAGAGGCAGCTGGTTTAGTTACCACTGATTGTAGTAAAAGGTGTGGGCCCAAGCTCGATTCACCTAGATTGGATCAACATGTTTTTGTTTAGAAAGGACTGCCTGAGTGAAGTCCTTATTAAATATCCATGAGTTTTTCAGGAAGGTCTAGGAACTATCAACGGAGCCAAGGACACCTTGCATGTTGACCAGGAAGCAATTCCCTGATTCAGCAAGGCCCACCCAGTGCCATGTCCTTATGGCCAGAAGTAGAGGCAGCAATTAGAAGGCTGGAAAGTGAAAGGAATCTTCAAATATGTCTAGTTTGTGAAATGAGCAGCAGCAGTTGTGCCTATTGTGAATCTCAATGGATCGGTTCACCTTTGTGGGGATATTAAACAAACAGTAAGCCATTTTTTGCAGCTGGATAAATACCCAATCCCTTGCATAGAGACAAAAACAGAAGTTGCTGGCAAAGTTAAGCAGGTCTGGCAGCATCGGTGAAGAAAAAATCAGAGTTAACACTTTGGGTCCAGTGACCCTTCCTCAGCTCCCCCACGTTTATGGGAATGGCTGGGTAAACCCTGGACTTGGTTACATATCGACTACTCAGGTCCTTTCATGGGTTCAATGCTGTCAGTCACTGTGAACGCCCACTCAAAATGACTGGACGTACAGAGAGTTCCTTCCTCAAACATGGGAACGATGATAGAAAAACTGCACACATCTCTTGCAATACACTGACTCCTAGAAATGTTGGTCACAGATATCGGCCATTGCTTACCAGCAGAGAACTTTTGTATTTCATAAAGTCGAATGGTAATCAACATATAAGGACAGCTCCGTACCATCCTTCATCCAATGGTCTGGTAGAAACAGCAATCCAAAGTTTTAAGGCAGGCTTAAGAGACGACAGCTTCACTAAATATTATTTGATTATTGTATCCATCATGTAACTACAGGGATAGCTCCATAAGAGTTGCGAATGGGTGGAAGACTCCGCACTGGGTTAAATATGATCTTCCTTGTCTTGGGCTTGGGGGGGTCGGGGGGGTGGGGTGGGGGGGCGGGGTGGTGTGTGTGTGTGTGTGTGAAATGGCATCAGGAACATCAATGCTAGACACACAACTCCACTAAGTGAGAGAGACTGTTTACGTCAGGAGACAATGTTTGGTGTAGGAACCATGGGAATGCTCCTGTATGGGTAAGAGGCATGGTATTGTGAGGTCACGTCCAGTGATGTATAAAGTTTGGGTACATGCGATGGTTCTGAACAAGCACGTGGACCATACAAAAGCTACAAATTCACAAATGTGTGGGATCAAAACGTGTCTGGTTCCTTGACAGCCTTTTTAACTGTTCTGGAACCCGTGGGTTCTCGCTGTCCAAGTGTTGAAGATAACTCGGAATCTGAGCCGGACACGGCTGATGTCACCATCTCAACACCTTTGCCCCCCTGAGAAAGAGAACAAATTTCTTCTGAGACATTCCGGGTGCAAGCTACTGCGTGTTACAAGTCATCCATATTGGAGGCAATGTCGGAAGAACCTGATAAAAACCGAAAGAACTGCGGACGCTGTAAATCAGGAACAAAAACAGAAGTTGCTGGAAAAGCTCAGCAGGTCTGGCAGCTTCTGTGAAGAAAAAAATCAGAGCTAATGTTTCTGTTTTTTCTTGGAGGAACCTGAGCCGATGCTAAAATGCCCCAGGAGGAGCTACAAAAAAAGAACCAGCCTCTGGCTTTGGACTCAGAGCAAGAGGGATGTAGTGATAGTAATGAGGTCAGCCAGGTGGACCTCAATGAATAATTTCCCTGATTGGACCAGATTAACAGCCCCAATCAGGGAGACCTGGCTGACAGATAAGAACAGGAGTGTCGAGGTTCTGTTCACTCTGAGAGCTGGCTCCAAGGGAGCTGGATCAGTGTCAAGGACTTCCCATGTGTAATAAAGGGTAACTTGGAGATGGGATACTGGCCTCTGTGGAGTTACTTCATCACCCACCTCAGAATTTTTAGAAGGCTGCCAGGTATCTCTGGGAACTGTCCCTACATGGCAGATGACCACATTGTCACAAATACCAATGGAGATGAGAAGAAACCCTTGACTATGAACAAAGCTCAAATGTGTTCCAGCCTGCTAGACCAGCCCATTTCCTTTCACTGACAAAAGCTCATAGTCGTCTCGAAAGGGC
Organism: Rhincodon typus; assembly: GCF_021869965.1. Classification (NCBI taxonomy): domain Eukaryota; kingdom Metazoa; phylum Chordata; class Chondrichthyes; order Orectolobiformes; family Rhincodontidae; genus Rhincodon; species Rhincodon typus. The sequence continues at coordinate 27,238,421 of NC_063341.1, read as the reverse complement.
TGGTAAAATTGAATCGCGCTTCCTTGGTGCTGGCAGAAGCTCCATGATATCAGACCATGATTAACCTGTCACCAAATGATGATCTCAGGGAGCTTGTGTGTAACCACATGGAACATATTTCAGTTTCACAAGTTTCAGGTGAGCAGGTTCCGTTGTCAAAACAAAAACACCATCTAATTTCAAATCAGTGGGATTTAGCTCCTATGTTAGCATCTTTAAGGCAGCATTTTAGCATTTTATTTTTTGGTCAAATGTTTGTGATTGCAAACATTTGACAATTTCTGGAACCAACCAGCTTTAATTTGTTGACACCACAATGTCAGAAAATTGTGGGTTCAAAGCCTACCCTGGAACAATTTGTATTTATTCTTTCTGGGATGTGGGTTTCACTGGCCAAGCTTGGATTTATTGCACATTTTTAAATTTGCCTTGGTGAGCTTTTATCTTCAGCTGCAGCAGTCCTTGTGGAATTGATAGATCCCAGTGCTGTCTGTGAGGCCCTGGATCTTAACCCAGTGTCAGTGAAGGAACAGCAATATATTTTTAAATCAGGATGGTGAGTGGCTTGGAGGGGATCTTGCAGGTGGTGGTGTTCCCATCTATCTGCTACTCTTACCCTTTTAAAGGGTCATAATCACAAGTTTGGAAGACGCTGTTGATGGAATTATAGTGAATTTCTGAAGCATACCTTGTATATTGCTGCCACAGTCTGTTCATGATGAAGGGAGCAGATGTTAAAGGTCGTGGATGTGGTGCCAATCAAGCAGTCTCCTTTGCCCTGGATGGTGTGAAGCTTCTACAATGTTGTTGGAGCTGCACTCATCCAGGCAAGTGGAGAGTATTCAATCCCACTCCTGACATATGCCTGGATAATGGACAGGCGTATGGAGTCAGGAGATGAGTTACTCACCATAGAATTCCTGACCTCTGACTTGCTCTTGTTGCCGCAATATTTATAGGGCTGGTCCAGTTCAATTCCTGTTGAATTGTGGCCCACGCACCACGATGTTGATTTGTAGGAGTTTCAATATTGCTTATGCATTGAACGTAAAAGGGAAATGCTCAGTTGTCTCTGTTGGAGACGGTCATTGCCTGGCACTGTGTAGCACAAATATTACTTGCTATTTATTAACCCAAGCCTGGCTGTTGGCCAAGTCTTGTTGCATATGGTCATGGACTGTTTCAATATCTGAGGAAATGAGAATGGAGCTAGACCTTGCGCAACAGTCAAATCTCCCAATGCTGACTTTGTGATTGGAGGAAAGGTCGTGGATGAAGCTGCTGAAGATGGATGAGTTTAGTTCACTTGATTCAGGCAGACTAGCATTTCATTCAGTCTTAAAATTATTTTTAACAATTTGAAGTGCAGAGGGAAGTAGGACATAATACGTTAAGAGGAAACAGCGTTCTTTTGAATAAAATAATCCAAAGAACTGCGGATGCTGGAATCAGAAATAAAAACAAAAATTGCTGTAGAAACTCTGGAAGTCTAGAAGTATCTGTGGAGAGAAAGCAGAATTAACATTGCTGGTCCAGTGACCCTTCAGAACTGATTGTGGCTAGGAAAGTGTTGGTATATATGCTGAAGATAGGGTGGGGGTAGGAAGAAGGAGATATCGAGATGGAGAGAAAGAACAACAGTGAGGCAGACAAAGTAATGGGTAAAGGTCAGCCTGGGAGAATCAGTAGCTGCTTATGGGGACCATTAATGGCTGAAAGTGAATTTGAATTAGGTTTATTGTTTATTGGGTTGTTAGTGGCCGCAACCAATGTAATGAGAAGGCCTGGTGTGTTTGGGGTGGGGTTAAGGACATGGGAGAACATGCCTCAAGCCCTACAATTGTTGAAATTCAATATTGAGTCCAGAAGGCTGCAAAGTTCCCAAGTAGAAAATTAGGTGATATTCTTCCAGCTTGTGCTGACCTTCGCTGGAACACTGCAACAAACCCAAGACCGAGATATTGGCCAGAGAATATGGTGGTATATGGTGATAGGTAACTGGAAATTCAGAATCATTTTTGAGGACATTTGATTAATGGAAAATAGGACATGTGGCATTCACCAGGAATTTGCACAAGATCCTCTCTTTCACTGTGTATAGAAAGGATTTGGATGAAGGAACTGGAAGTTGTATGTCAAATTTTGCAGATTTTAGAGACAAAGTAGGTTGTGCAGGTGGGAGCAGGAAGTTACAAAAGAATATGAACAGACTAGGAAAGTGGACTGAACTATGGTAGCTGGAATTCACTTCAGACCAGAGAACAAGAATCAATATATTAATCTTGGTGATGAGATAATAAGAATTATGAATGAAGTGATTTATTTGTTCTGGACTCCTGACAGACTATGTTTAACAGGGTAAATAAAGATGAAATATTGCTTTCAGTGGGAGGATATTGGTCAAGTGGATAGCATTTCAAAATTAGAGATTGACCATTTATGAGCAGGAAGCACTTTACACACACAACTATGTGGAAAAGTGAAACTCTCTTCACCAGAAAGCTATGAATGCTGGACCAATTGAAATTGTCACAACTGAGACTATTGATTTAACAGAATGGTGGGGCTTGTCTGAGAAAATAAAGTTTCTTTACCTGTTGCTTGGTTCCAACACTGTGCAAAGTCTTTCATTACTACAGCAGTTTGGCTGAGCTGAAGGCAATGTGCAGCTAGTAGTAAGTGTCCTTTGAGATGTATTCGTAAGGTGAATGAAGCATTTCTTGATTCTTGAACTTAACCATCCAAGTGAATTTGGTATGAGTGGTAACTTAAAACATTACCTACAATGCTACAAACGCTGCTCATGAGTACTATTCTTGTTATTATACTGGTATCAGTAAGATATCCAAGATTCAGCAATTACTTCAAATGTGGATTAACTGGGCATTCCTTCCAGTTCGCTTGGAGGATATGATGTATCAGATATTATCTTTATATGTGCCATTTTTGAACACATCTTCTCAATCTTTCTTTGTTCTTAGGAAAATTAATGCAATGTTACAAAAGCTGTAAAATTCATTATTTTCTGACATATTGTAATAAAGTCCTTGAACAATTGATGGTAAATCTGAGTGGAAAATAATTCAGTCCTACAGACATACCTACCACTAGACTGATTGCCGTATTAGACACTCTCAACAAATGCTGGTGTTACAAGGGAGCACTGCTCAGGAAATCACAAGCCCATTACACCCTATTAAAATCAATGAATTTAAATTTAGCTGACTATGGAGACAACCTGGCTGCAAAATGGCAACCTTTGTGGTAGAAGACAGAACAGGGATTCTGTTGTGGCATGTTTGATAATCCATTCCATGACCGATAGGAAAATTAGTTGGGAAGTGTCAGGAATATCAATTTCTACACAACACTACTTGTACATAGTGTGCACTGATGTTACAACCAAGTCCAGACAGGTGATTAAATTCCTTTCCTTCCACTCCTAAAATTGGTGCAACAGAGTTTAACACTTTTATCTGAAATCAAACTCGTTACGCAAAGAGGAAGTTTGAAGTTCCCCCTCTACCAAAGTATTCTGACCATCAAAACTGTGGAAAACTAGATTGATACCATTGTGGGCCAACAGCCTGGATTCAAAGATCACACATTAATTAGTTTTATTGTAAAGTCATTGTAGAGGTATAGAGTGACCAGAGATTCTTAAAATATTACATTGCTCAAATGAAGGAATTATACATTCTGGTCTTGATCTTGAGATTTTGGTAGTAGCTTTACAGCTGAGTTAGTTATGTTGTACTTGTAACTTATTCCTTTATTTTCATAGTTTACACTAAAGTCTTTGTAGTTTAAACAATTACCTACTTCTTTATTTTTCTAATATTCTACGAAGTAATGCTTAATTTTTTTAACTCTCAAATCTCTTACTTTGTACCTATGCTCTTTTTTTGTACCTAGCCTCCTTAGTACCTAAAGTGGCACTGTGTGGCGACATTATTCACTTTTCATTGTACTCCTGTACTTAAGTACACGTGCCAACAAAATCTAAAATTGAAATCTAAATAGTTACACAGACAAAACATCCTCTTATTTAATTGTTCTACGTTTTAAAAGGTCTTGGTTTGAAGTCGGTTTTTTCTTCAGGCTGATCATATTTGCAGAACCGTGTACATTACTTCCAAAGAGAGAGAGAGAGAGCCCTTTTTGATGTTACTGGATATTACTTTATGCTGTTGCAAAACCCACAAGCTTTAAACAGGAAAGGTACCTATAATCTGTGAATCCTGGCTATTGGCCCACAATGGAGCCAATGTAGTTTTGCACAGTTTTGATGGTCAGAATTCTTTGGTGGTGGGGGGGTGGTGGTATCTTCAGACCTCCTCTTTGCATAACAACAAGTATTGGATTTCAGATTGTTCTGGCAATACCTGTAAAATCATAGGGTCATACAGCTTGGAAACTGACCATTTGGTCTAATGAATCCATGCCGAACATATTCCCAAACTAAACTAGTCCCACCTGCCTGCCCTTGGCCCATATCCATCCATACCTTTCTTATTCAGGTACTTATCCAAATGTCTTTTAAATGTTGTAACTGTACCTGCATCCACCACTTCCTCTGGATGTGCGTGTGCGTGTGCGTGTGCATGCGTGTGTGTGAGTGTGAGAGAGAGGGAGGGGTCATCCCTCATGTCTTTCTTTTTAATCTTTCTCTTCTCACCCTAAAAATATGCCCCCTTGTCTTGAAATCCCTTACCCTAGGGAGAAGAAACCTTAACTATTCACCTTACCTATACCCCTCGTGATTTTATAAACCTCTAGAAGGTCACCCCTCAACATCCTATGCTCCAGTGGAAAAAGTCTCAGCCTATCCAGTCTTTCCTTATAACTCAAACCCTCCACTCCCAGAAACTTCCTGGTAAATCTCTTCTGAACCCAATCCAGCTTAATAATATCCTTCCTATAATTGGACTGGACACAGTACTCTAGTAGAGGACTTGCCAACATCCTGTACAACCTCAACATGACGTCCCAACTCCTGTACTCAAAGGTTTGAGCAATGAAGGCAAACTGTAATTGGGAAACGTCATCTCTAGAGATGTTTGATATCAGGGTAAAGTATATACTCGGTGATCGCTATTAATGTTCGGGTATTACCCTTGGACAGCCTTTTCGGAGTGTAGACAGGTTCAGTCATGACGTCCCCTTATCGAACCTTGTAGAGCTTGGCTACTTTCTGGCCAGGTGATGTTGGCAGTCTTTCTAAAATGTCCCAATTGTTTTCTTTCAAACCAATCTCCAAGGTTAGTCGATGAGATTTCGACATTAGTAGTCTGTATTTTGTATCATCATGGCACTGTACATTAAGTTTTGTTTGCTAAACTCACTTGAGTTAAATAAGAGGATGTTTTGTCCGAAAATGGAGAAGATGTGCTGTCTTTATTTAGCAAACAGAAGCAGTACACTGGGTTTTTTTTTGCTGACCTTGACATGATGATTCGGTTCAGTTGGTAATGCTCTTACTTCTGAGCTGGAAGGTTGTGGACTGAATCCTACCAGGGCCTGAACAATATCAACTGTGGCAAGAAATTTGGGAGAATTGCGTGAGGAGTCAGCCAAGGCCTTTCTCAGTATCAGGAGCAACACGTTGCATTTTCCAACTAAGTACTAGGCATTGATACAAGATTCTCACTCGTGAGCAATACAAGTTCTATTCAAAGGGATTATTGCTCGCTATCACCCACATTATCACTTAATCTCGCTTTATTAATATACATTCTCCTACCCTTCATCTGCCCATGGAAACTAGAAGCTGAGAATTCCCAACATGAGAGTCAGAGTGGGTTAATGTTTCAAGTCTGGTAGGAGTACAGTTCACGTCACAGCTTGGACCATAGAACACGGTGTAGCATTAAACAGGGATGTGTTCTGATGAGATGCAGCTAGACAGAGACTCACAAAAGCAGACAATGGTGGAAAACCAATCTATATTTACAAATGTGAACTGTCATAGGATACCACATCACCAGAACCTGCCAGCCTAGTCTAAGGTCACCACCTGGATAAGTACAGTCTCCAGGGTCTGGAGAAATGCAACGCAATGTTGGAAGAAGGTCAATGACCTTTTCTACCCTGCCAGAATAAGAGCCACCAGCTTTTGTCTGCTACTTAAGATTCATCTCTGTATCAACACCCACCTTCCACTAAGTTTCATGCTCTATCACGCTCACTATCACATGTAACATCTTCCCTAACTTGCTCTCACCCATCCAATCCCCCTCCATGACTATTAATCCTGAATGCCCTCTGCACTGATGACTCACTCATGATGGGCATCTCACCATCTAGACCAGCACTAACAACTGTGCCACCCATTTTCAGATCACTCAATCCCTCCTTTTCTCTCATTACAGTTGCCTTGACTCTTCACTAGAACTCTCCACCACTCTCCCTTCCACCCTCTGCCTTGTCAGGGTTCAAACCAAGGAGGGACATTTGTCTCAGGGCAGGAGAAACTCAATGCATCTGGGCCCTTGATACCACAGGGTTGCCGGACCAAACCTGCAAGGCCAATGGGCTCCAACATAAAGCAGGCGCCCTTCACCCCAACTGCACCCAGACATGGGGTGAGAAGGGAAAAAAGAAAAACTTCTGATGGCACTTAAGTAGCATAAGCAAGACTTCAGTGAGGTGGCATCCGGTGGCGGTTATTTGGGAAGAGGATAGCTCTCCTCTGCCACCAGGCCCATGTTCATGTCAGCCTTGCAGGGCACCTACTTGCCCTAGTCTTCATGCGTGAAAAGAATTTGTGGAACTATACAGGGCAGCTCTGAAATGCCTGTGCTTGACTGGGTGTATAGCAACATTTTAAATATGGTACAGTGCCAGGGATGCTGGTAATTGCCGGGATATCCAGGCAATAGGAGAACTGCTCATCACAGTGAGTGAGATTCCAGCTAGCATTGGACAAGAAGGGTTCCATAGGCCAGTATAGATAGTTAATGAGGCAGTTTTGGGACAATCGCGCAAAAATGTTCACTAGGCCTTGCAGAGAAACCATCCATGAAACTTGGCAAATATGACATTTTACGAAAATCTGGTAAGACTTGCAATCCCATTCCAGAACTTAGCATTTTATTTTCATGTGTATTCAAGTACAGGAATACAGGAGTACAGTGAAAGGTATACAAAGTCGACATTCTATAGTGTCATCTTAAAATACAAAAACAGAATTTTAAAGAAAACAAAAGAAATAAAAGAAGCAAAAACAGAAAATTGGATACAAAATTGTCTTAATGGCAGAAGACAGAGAGTGGTGGAGGGTTGCTTTTAGGACTGTTAACAGCAGTGTTCCATAGGGATCGGTGCTGGGTCCACTTTTGTTTGTCATTTACATAAATGATTTAGAGGACAAGGCATGGATAGTTTGTGGATGACAAAAATTGCTGGTATACTGGACAGTGAAGAAGGTTATCTAAGATTAGAAAGACATCTTGATCGATTGTGTCAATGGGCTAAGGAGTGGCAGATGGAGTTTAATGTGAATAAGTCCGAGGTATTGCATTCTGGTAAAACAAACAAGGGCAGGACTTATACAATTAAAAGTATGGCCTTGGGTAGCGTAGTAGAATACACAGACTTAGGGGTTCAGGGACATAATCCTTTGAAGTTTGCATCATATGTAGGGAGGGTCGTTATGAAGGCGTTTGACATGCTCAATCCTTTTGAGAACAGGAGTTGGGACGTCATGTTGAGGTTTTACGGGATGTTGGTGAGGCCTCTTCTGGATTACTGTCCATATCCCATACACCCAACCTATTAATGTACTCATCCAGATGCCTTTTTAAATGTTGTAATTGTAACAGCCTCCACCACTTCCTCTGACAGCTCGTTCCATTTACACACTACCCTCTGCGTGAAAAAGTTGTCCCTTAGATCCCTTTTAAATCTTTCCCCTCTCACCTTAAACCTATGCCCTCTAGTTTTGGATTCACCTACCCTGGAGAAAAGACGTTGACTATTTACCCTATCAATGCCCGTCATGATTTAAAAGCCTCCTAATAAGGTCACTGCTTCACCTTCAACGCTCTAGGGAAAATAGCTCTAGCCTATTCAGCCTCTCCCTATAGCTCAAACCCTCCAAGCCTAGCAACATCCTTGTAAATCTTTTCTGAAGCCTTCCAAATTTCACAACATCCTTCCTATAGCAGGGAGACCAGAATTGAATACAGTATTCCAAAAGTGGCCTAACCAACGTCCTGTACAGCTACAACGTGACCTTCCAACCCCTATACTCAATGCACTGACCGATAAAGGCAAGCATACCAAACGCCTATCTACCTGCGACTCCGCCTTCAAGGAACTATGAACCTGCCCTACAAGGTCTCTTTGTCCAGCAACACCTCCCAGGATCTTATCATGAAGTGTGTAAGTTCTGCCCTGATTTGCCCTTCCAAAATGTAGTACCTCACGTTAATCCGAGGTTAACCTCCATCTGCCAGTCCTCGGCCCACCTGATCAAGGTCCCATTTGTATTCTGAGGTAACTTTCTAAAACATTAAATTGAGTTTCCATCTGCTCTCCAAGGTGGATGTGAAATAACCCATGGAATATGATATTCTTGGTGTTGTGCCACGAACAATACTGCTGAGATGAGGAACATGCTAACTTTTATGTAAGAAACATTTTACTGTAGTTTCATCTTGCCACAAGGTTGCAAGAGGCTATAAGATTCATGGGATCTTGTTGCACTTCTTGTAATGTATAGCATATCAAACAGTCAAAGTTAACCCCTCATTCTACTTGCAACTTTGAGAAAGAACAAAGATGTTATCTCAACATTTAGTCCTCAATTGACATCAATAAAGCTAATTACCTTATTATTACATTGTTATCTACAACTATTGCTATGTTCTATCAGTGACCACAATTTGAACGTAGTAAATTGGCTGCAATGTAATTTGGGACACCGTGAGATCATAAAGGGCCATATAACTTCTTTCTTCCCTTTCATGCAAGTGGGAAATCCACTGACCAAAAATAAAAATCAGATTTTGTATTCAAAACAAAATGAACATCGGGAGTTGTTGTTGGACCATTGCAACGCGAATGCCTTAATTAGTCTGTTCTTTTGTGACCCTGTGTTTGCTTTAACTCAGCAACGTTCTTCTCATCTCAGTGACAGACTTATTCTGCCAAGAAAAACATCACAATCTTCCTGCATGATTCAAACAGAAAACTAAAACTGTCACTTTTACAAAGACTGGACTTCTGGTGACTGTTTGTTTTAGCTCATGCTGCTACATTGGTACTTTGGGAAACAGTCTTGATTGGGAAGAAATATTATTATAAGGGATTAATGTAACCGCGTAACCCCCAGGCAAACCCTGGGTGAACTCTTTCAGCAACATCCTTTCTGCTTATCTACTCAGCTCAGTATCAATGTAAAAGTATAGAAGGAGCTTAATACAGTCATGTCAAAGTAGTGACATGATGTTGAGTGGCCAATGTGTGACTCAGTTATTTGCAGTTACTGGTGCTGACCAGGTTATTTTTCAAAAGACCCTGATCATGAATGTGCTGGTATTGCTCAATGGGAAGTCTGACCTTTTATTGAACGTGAGCCAACTGCAGTACTATAGAGGCTGAAAGCAGATTGTTGAATTAGCAGCTCTCGCTTTACACTCTCTTCAAATGTATGTGTATTTTTTTTAAATGATGCAAGTTGTTGGAGAGAATTCAACTTGCGAGTTTAGACTAGGCGTCATCTCCTGCAGACAACCATATACGTTTTTCCTTTTCTAAAGGAAATTCTGGAATGGAGCAAAAAATATCTGTGAAGATGCTCTGTGTCAAGAAACTGATGGAGAAAAGCAGTGATCCAGTTATCACAGCTTAAATAACATGAGCACAATGAATAATGGCACAGTAATTACTGGCTGTCATGTAATAGAGTAATTACTTATTATTTATATTTCATTAATCTCAACTGTATAGTAATCCATGGGGAATGAAATATACAAATTAGTAAATTCATTTAAACTCAGGTGCCGCACAGAAAAGTGTTCCACTTACTGTTAACATTTTGTTTAGAACTCTTGGCTCATTATTTCTCTTCTAACTTATATTTTGGCTTAAAAGACTTAAAATATCAGTCTAGAAACTCAGCTGTGCCTGTATGAAATAACTGCATAGAGGCCAGTATCCCATTACCAAGTCGCCCTTTATTTAAATATATGCAGTACATGGGCTCTGACCAGCCAACTCAGAGCCAGCCCCGAGGATGAGTACACTCTGCACCTCCTGTTTATTTCTGGCAGCCACAGTTCCTTGATTGACCCAGGTTAGCAACCCCAGTCAAGGATCTCACAGTTATGAGATCCACTTGTTCCAATCCACTACATCCTTCCTTCACCCACCCTGACAAGTCCGGGGATATAGGCCAGTTCTTTGCCTTGCAGCTTCTCCTGGGGTGCCTTTGCCTCAAGTCCAGTTCCTCCAACTCTGACTCAGATACAGGCTGCGTGCACCAGACCGTAACCATATCTGGAGAATTTCCTCTTGTTCTTCAGGTGGTATAGGTATTGAGGCTGCATTCATCTTGGACTCGGAGGTTTCTTTGACATTAGACAGAGTGGGGAAGGCACAGTTTCTGACAGCCTTTCTGACTGTTCTGACAGGCCGAATGTATTTTGTTCCTGCCTTTTTGGTGAGGTAACAGCTTTCAGGCGATCCATATGTTCGTTCAGGACCGTCTCAGCTGCCCGACCTTTGTATGTCACAGGACCTGACCTCGCATTGACCTCACCTCATCCCCTCCAGGGCCATTTCTGTGGTTTTGACACCAAACTTTGTCCACTGAAGTAAGTTGTCGGTCTCACTTAGAGGAGACATATGACCGGCATTGGCGTTCCTGCTGCCATTTCACCTTCCCCCCACCCCCACCACCACCACCACCCCCACCACCCCCACCAAGGTCCAGAAATATCAGATTTAACCTGGTGCAGAGTCTTCTCTTCATCAGTAACTCTGCTGGAACTATCCCTGTAATTGCTTGAGGGGTGATCTGTGAAGCGAACAGGAACCAAGATAGTTTGGTAACAAGTAAAGCTGTAGGCTGTTTCTTTCTCAACCAATTCTGCCCCATCAAGCATAGGCCCGAGTCTTTTACTACAATCAGTGGTAACTGCACCATTGCTTCTCATAAGAGATTGGATCCAAAGTTGTACCCTTAATCTGTGAAGGTTCCTGGGTATGGGTTCTCAGTCTAGCCAAGGTCTAGCACAAACTTAAGGGTTAGAATCCAGAGCGAGTTTTGTTGAAAACTGGTTCTGCAATCACTGATACAGCTGCACAGGTATTGACCTCCGTTAGAACCTGGTGACCATTTAATCAGATGTTTATTTTGATTGGTTCTGATTTGGATGTTACGAAGGAACTAAACTGCTCCAAGCCACACGTAGGTGGACTTTTCAGGGTGTGTACTCTCCTGGGTACCGGCCACATATAGGGCCTAGTCTTCGGCAGGACCAAAACAGTCACGTTTGCCAAATAAAGGCACGATGCCCAAAATGTTTGTCAACTCAAACCTGACTGTTGTAAGTGAATTTTCTTCAGGAGTGTACTTTTTTCTCTTGTTGCCACTGAAATAACTGCACAGATGCTGGTATCCCATCACCAAGTCACCCTTTATTTACATGTGCACAGTACACAGGCACTGTCCAGCCTGCTTAGAGCCAGACCATAGAATGAGGAGACTCTCAAACTCCTATTTATTTTTGTCAGCCATGGCTCCCTGATTAGTCCAGGTTAACAACCAAATCAAGGATCTCATAGTCAATGAGATCCACCTGGCCCTTGTTCCAATCACTACACTACAGGATTAAAACAGGCACCTAGAGGTCCAGTGTTGCAGGCTAAATGCTCGTATTTGCTCTTACAGTAGAGTCATAGAGTAATACAGCATGGAAACAGGCCTTTCAGCCCAAACTGGTCCATGCTGATCATGGTGCCCACTCAGCTAGTTCCAATTGCCCGCATTTGGTCCGTATCCCTCTAAACCCTTCCCATCCATGTACCTATTCAAATGTTTTTTAAACGTTGCTATTGCACCTGCCTCAACTACTTCCTCTGGCAGCCCATTCCATACACGCACCACTCTCTGCATGAAGAAGTTGCCCCTCAGCTCCTTCTTAAATCTATCTCCTTTCATCTTAAACCTTTGCCCTCTCATTTTCAATTTCCCATCCCTGGGAAAAAGACGATATGCTTTCATCCTATCTATGTCCGTCATGATTTTATAGACCTCAATAAGGTCACCCCTCATTCTCCTACGTTGCAAGTAATAAAGTCCTATCCTGGCGAACCTCTCCCTATAACTCAGTCTATCAAATCTTCTTTACACACTTTCCAGTTTAACTATGTCTTTCCTATAACAGGGTCACCAAAACTGTACACAAAACTCCAAGTGCGGCCTCACCAATGACTTGTACAACTGTAACATAACACCCCAACTCCTATACTCAATGCCTCAACCAACGAACGCCAACATGCTGAATGTCTTCTTTACCAACCTGTCCACCTGTGAGACCGCTTTCGATGAACTACGTACTTGTACTCCTAGGTCCCTCTGTTCCACTACACTCCTCAGGACCTAACCTTTTACTGTATAAGTCCTAACTTGGTTTTACATTCTAAAGTGCAACACCTCACACTTATCTGTATTGAATTGCATTTGCCAATCCTTAACCCACTTCCCCATCTGATTAAGATCCCTCTGTAATTTTTGATAGCCTTCCTCACTATCAACAATACCTCCTAATTTTGTATCATCCACAAACTTACTAATCGTGCCTTGTACATTCACATCCAGATCATTTATGTAAATAACAAAATAACAAAGGTCCTAGCACTGACCCCTGTGGCACACCACTAGTCACAAGCCTCCAGTCCTTCAACCATTGCCCTCTGCTTCCTACCGTCGAGCCAGTTTAAATCCAATTAGCTAGCTCTCCATGGATTCCATGCGACCTAACCTTCATGACAAGCCTGCTGTGCGGGACCTTGTCAGAGGCCTCACTGAAGTCCACATAGACAACATCCACTGCCCTACCCTCATCTATCCTCTTGGTTACTTCTTAAAAAAACACAATGATTTGTTATACATGACTTCTTGCACACAAATCCATGCTGACTATCCCTAATTGCTAACTCCTTTGTCTGTCCAACTGTTTTTCTCTCACTTTGGGCTCTATCCTATCGTTTACTCCCTACCCCACACACCTCCCTATTTTCTGCATATAAACTGCCGTTTTCCCAGCCAACATCAGTTCTCAGGAAGTTCCCAGACCCGAAACGTTAACTCTGTTTTTTCCTTCACAGGTGCTGCCAGACTTGCTGAGTTTTTCCAGCAAATTTGTTTTTGTTTTAGGATCCTCTACATATTGATTTCGGAAACTTTCTTGGACACAATTAACAAATTCCACCCCGGCCAGGTCTTTCACACTCTGGGTGGCCCAGTCAATACAGGAAAAATTAAAACCTCCAACCAACACTACTCTATTATTCCTACAGGTATCTGCAATCTCTTTACACATCTGCTCCTCAGTACTTGCTGGTTGAGTGGGGGTGTATAATACAGTCCCAACAGAATGACAATCCCCTTCCTGTTTCTGAGTTCTAACCAGATGGCCTCATTTGATGACCCCTTAAGAATATCCCCTCAGGACTGTTGTTAATTCCTCCCTTACCAAAAAGGGAAACTCCCCTCCTCACGTACTTGTACTTCTGTCACGCCTGTAGCTTCTATATCCTGGAACATTTCCCTTCTCTCAGCCATGTTTCTGTTTTGGCTGTAATATCCCAGTGCCCAGAGCCAATCCCTGCTCTGAGCTCATCTGCCTTACCAGTCAGGCCTCGTGCATTGAAGTAAATGCACTTTAAACTAGAAGTCTCTTCTCTCCCTTTACTGTGCCCCTGGCTATCCTGGATAGTAAATTTGCCCTCGATGGCTAAGATATTTTCCCCGACTTCTCAATGGCCCCTGTCTTATTCAAAGTCCCAAAACCCAGGGCAAACTAGTTTAAACCCTCCCGGGTAAAACTAGCGAGACTCCCTGCAAGGATACTGGACCCCCTCTGGTTCAAAAGCAACCCGCCCCTCTTGTACAGGCCACCTCTAGCCCAGAAGAAATCCCGATGATTCAAGAATTGAAAACCCTGCCCCCCTACACCAGCTCCTCAGCCATGCATTCACCTGGCCTCTCTTTCTATTTCTATCCTCACTGGCGCATAGACTGGGATTAATCCTGAGATTACCACCCTTGAGGTAGCAAGAACTGCAGATGCTGGAGTCAGAGACAACACAGTGTGGAGCTGGAGGAACACAGCAGGCCAGCAGCATCAGAGGAGCAGGAAAGTTGACTTTTCGAGTCAGGACCCTTCTTCAGAAATGGGGGAAAGTGAAGGAAGCTGGGGAATAAACAAAGAGGAGGGGTGCGGCTGGGGAAGATAGGTGGGATGGTGATAGGTGAGTACAGATAGGGAGTGGTGGGGATTGGTCAGTGGGATGGGTGGGGTGGATAGGTGGGAGAGAAGATGGACAGGTCCCATCTTTCCCTCTGAGCCAGCCACAGTGCCACTGACCTGATGTTCTCTGCACCCTGGATGATCCCGAGTGCATCCAGCTCCAGTTCCCTAACGCGGTCCATCAGGAGCAGCAGCAGGGTGCACTTGTCAAAGTGTAGCCACCAGGGACACTGGAAGTTTCCCTGATCTCCCACATCCTACAAGAGGAGCATGCCACAGCCATTGCCTTCAGTCTAGACAGAAAGAAAGTGGAGTAAAAGAGTCCTTACCCATACCCCTGCTGTGTCCTGATGCCAAAACCTCTCAAACAAAGGCCTCAGTACTTTCACTCTAACACTGGCCCACTCTCTTAATGGCTGCTCACTTGTATACCTTTTCCTTACCAATCATCTTCCTCACAGAGCCTTTTTCCTTTTTCCTTTTTTTTTTTGGTCAGAGGAGATGGGATGGTGGGAAATATCAATGCAGCGTTTAGGCTCAACCACACCTTGACACCAGGCTCTCTCTGACCTGCTGTGCAGTCGTGATGACTGTGACAATGTCTCCCAGAATTTTGCTACGATGACTCCCAGCCACCCTCCGATTCTTCCTTGTAAGTGCCGACATATTGGATCAGGCTCCGCCGTAGGCCTGGCGCTACTTGTTGGAGTCATTCGGAAACCAAGCCATTTGCTGCTCCTCCAATCACAGGCTGTTTCTCACCTGAGGTTGTCAGCAAGATTATTAGGGAGCATATCAACAGTAAGCATGAGAGAGAACCAGCCTGTGATTGGATGATTATGACTTTTCTCTGGTTGGCCCTGTGAGTGGATTTTCCTGGGCAATTTGGAGGTGGATACTCTGTCCTTGTGCTTTGATGGTTGTCTCGTCAATTCTTTACCTACTATAACTGACTTCTGCTCATAAGTTTTATAGCAGTCCTGAATAGTCCAGTAGGATTGGCTTAGGAGCTGGTTAATGAGTTGGAAAAGCCGAGAAGACAAGAAAGAGCAGAAGCAACTGGGAAAAGGGAATGAATGACTAGAGCATTGCACAGAAAATCATGTCCATTTTGGATCTTCAAAGAGTGTTGATCCTCACCTTCACAGAGAAACAATGTTTCTGGTGCCTTTGTTTCACCAAAAAGACTATCAATGCATTATTGCTGCAACTACAGCTTGGGTCTTGAAATAGTGCATGAGCAGCACTGTCTGAGATTGTCAACATCACCACAGCCTGTAAGTTACATATAACACACTCCTGGGTTAAGTTGCGTGTGTCCTCAATGATGTCCTAATGCAGCTTTATTTGTGGACATTGGAATGGTTGCTGTGGAAGTTGAGGATTTGATCCATATGGTTTGCTTTTTCTGTATACGGAGGTCTGGAGCTCTCCGTTTGTCAGTCGTTCTACCTTAACATCCAGAAACGGAAGTTGATTGTTGTTTTCTTCTTCCTTTGTGAGTTTAATCCCTGCGAATATGCTGCTGATGAGGTGGTGGGTCTCTTCTAATTTGTTGCATTTAATGATGACAAATGTGTCATCTACGTACTGGATCTACAGTTTAGGTTGAACATGGGGGAGGGTGGTGTGTTCTAGTCTTGGCATGACTGCTTCTGCGATGAGTCCTGAGATGGGTAACCCCACTGGTGTACTGTTGATCTGTTTGTGTACTTGACCATTAAAGACAAAGTGTGTGATGAGGCAGAGGTCTAGTAATTTACATATGTTGTCCTTGCTGATGTAGTTGCTGGTCTGCGTTGCTGTTTCCTCTAGTAATGTGGTCACTGTTTCTTTGGCTAGTGGGATGTCAATTGATGTGAATAAAGCTGTGATGTCAAAGGATACCATAATCTCGTCGTCACTGATTTTTTTGCTCTTGAGGGTATTGAGGAAATCTTGGGTTGAGTGGATAGAATGAGGTGATCCATTTACTAGGTGTTTCAATCTCTGTTGTAGGTCCTTGGCCAGTTTGTGTGAAGGTGTGCCTGGTAGGGAGACATTGAGTCTGAGAGGGATGTCTGGTTTATGTACTTTAGGCAGTCCATAGAAGCGGGGGGGTGTTTGTGCCTTCATTCTCATGAAGTCTGTCTTGGTTATGTGTCCTGCATTCATTAGTCGCTTCAATATCTAATTGATCCTATTACCTAGCTGCGGTGTTGGGTCTATCGCCACCTGTTGGTAAGTGGTTCTATCTGCAAGCAATGTCTGTACTTTCTTAGCCTAGTCTGGTTTGTTCATAGTGATGGTCATGCGCCTTTGTCTGCTGGTAGGATTATGATGTTCTTGTCTTTCCTGAGTTTGTCTATGCTTTCTCTCTGCTGTGTTCAGGTTGTCCCCTTTGTTCCTTCTGTGTAGTGTGGGGAATATAGTTTGTTGAATGGCTTGTTGTGTTTCGTCCATGAGTTTGTTGTCTTTTAATGTATTCTCCAGGGCGGCCATGAAGTCTGTTCTGTTCACATCTTTGTGGCTATAGTTCAGTCCGCGTAATAGGACAGTTTTCTCAGTTTCTGTGAGTTGTCTGTTAGATAGGTTTCTTATCCATGCGTCTAGTTTGTTGCTGTCCTTGTCTTTTGAGGTGGATCAGTTTGGTGAGTTTGTCCTGTAGTTCATATCTCTTCTTAGTTTTGGTTTAGTTTTGATTGATGGTGATGGCCTGTTCTAGGGTTGTAATCCTTTTTGGTCCGTTGAGTTTATATACTGTGATTTTTGGCACGCAATTTCTCATTTGTACCTGTGGAGTTGGTTATGGACATCATTAATCATTGCTCATAGCATTTTGCGTCCGTTCTGTTCAGCTATTTTATATGCCTGTGGGTTATTGAGTGGAGGTTTGTATTTCACACTGCAGGGGAATTCCTGGTTCCTGAGGCATTCGTGGAGGAAGTGAAGTTATTTGCGGGTAGAGCTCAGTCGGTTGGTGAATGTTTCCCATTGTCCGGCAATTTTTAGTATGTTACGCCCATAGCTGTTTAAAGTTTTTGCAAAGATCTGTAGCTCGGGTTGTGGGTGAGGTTGTTGACTTGCTCGTCAAGCTGGCTTGTTTTTGTTCAAACATTTTGTCACTATGCGAGGTGACATCATCAGCGGAGTCTCCAACGACGCAATGTCATTCTACTCCGCTTGGAATTTATACTGCCCAGTCCGCTGTGGTGAGTAGTGTCATTTCTGGTTTTGATCTGTATGGGTTTGTATATGGGGTTCAATTTTATATGTTTTTTGATTGACGCATGAGTGGAGAACCATGCCTCTCGGAATTCCCGTGTGTGTCTATGTTTAGCTTGGTCTACTATGGTTACTTTGGCCCAGTTAAACTGATGGCCTTCATTGTCTGAACGTACAGATATTAAGGAGAGTTCGTCATGCCATTTTTCTGCTAGCTGATGTGCGTGTATTCTGATGGCTAGTTTCCTTCCTGTCTGTCATGTAATGTTTAAGGCAATTGTTGCATGGTATTTTGTAAACCACGTTGGTTCTGCAGGAAAAAGAAGAACACTTACACAAGATCCTTGCCTTAAACGGATATCCCTGCAACTTCATCCACAGATTCCTACATAACAAATAACAACAGGAGGCCACAGTACGACCTAACACACTGGCCACACTGCCCTACATCAGGAACATATCGGAACTGACAACAAGACTCCTAAGACCACTAGGAATCATGGTGGCCCACAAGCCCACAGCCACTCTACGACAAACACTTACAAGGATTGAAGACCTCATTCCCGCAACATGCAGAACCAACGTGGTTTACAAAATACCATGCAATGACTGCCACAAACATTACATCAAACAGACAGGAAGGAAACTAGCCATCAGAATACACGAACATCATCTAGCAGCAAAACAGCACGATAAACTCTCCTTAATATCTGTACATTCAGACAATGAAGGTCATCAGTTTAACTGGGACAAAGTAACCATAGTAGCCCAAGCCAAACATAGACACGCACGGGAATTCCTAGAGGCATGGTTCTCCAGTCATGCTTGGTTCTCCAGTCATGCTTCCAACAAAAAACATATAAAATTGGACCCCAGATACAAACCCATACAGATCAAAACTGGAAATGATACTACTCACCATAACGGTCTGGACAGTATAAATTCCAAACGGAGTAGAATAACATCGCTACATCACAGGCTCCACTGATGATGTCACCTAGCATGGTGACAAAACGTCTGAACAAAAACAAGCCAGCTTGGCGAGCAAGTCAACAACCTCATTCAAATAAATCTTTTGGAGTATAACCTGGTGTCGCGTGACTTTTGACCCAGACCAATCAAGGAGACGGGAAGCACTTCTGGTTCCTGATTGGGAGGATCGGCACTTCATAAAGCGATGAGGATGTCTCTGAATGGACAGAAGCTGGAATGGGAATCAGGGATTAAATCCAACATCATCTGATCCCTCTAGTGTAACTCCTGGAGAGAAACAACATATGAGGAACCTTTGCTAGGAGGTGGGGTGAAGGAGAATAGAGGAACTGTGCAGTCTGGCCAGCTACACTTGGTAATGTGTTTTGATTTAAGTGCAGTATTAAGGTAGCAGAAGGGTCACTAGTGTGGGTTCCTTTGACTGTTTACGATTTGTACTTGGAAATATTTTTATATTTGGATATTTCTGATACTTGATATTTTGATACTTGATATTTTTGAGAATAAAAACATGAATTGGTTAAGTTAAAGAATACTCTGTGCCTTCTAAAGTCATGTTCACTGAGATTAACTGTTGTCTGAGACAGAGTCAGTCAACATCACCTTCACTGTTTGCGACATAATCTGCACATCTCGTGGGAGGACAAAATCCTGAATGCTACACTCCTTTTGAAGGCACACTTTCCAAGTATGTTGGAACCCATCAATCTGTGGCAACTTTGTTGGCTCAGGCAGATTTGCAAGATGGATAATAGTTACATACTCAAGGATTGTTGGCCTGGCAAGGAAGCCGAAGTCAGAAGGCCAGTCAGAATCTCAAGGCTCTGTTTAATGGATGCGTGCAAAAATGACATCAAGGCCCTAGACATCGATATTTGCGCCCAGGAGTTGCTAGCTAATGACAAAGAAAAATTATAATACCCTTTGTAGGGGTGCTACCATGACCATCAGTGGCTGCAGTGTTGTCTACCTCTCTGGTGTCAAGCAGATCCAATGCTGAAAAAGAACAACTCACAAAGACGCCTGATAACTAACTTGTATGTGGCACTCCTCAACCGTCAGCAGAAGTGCCCCAGCTACTCCATCCTTGACAGATTTGATTTACTGCATTTACACACATGGAACATAGAACATAGAACATTACAGCGCAGTACAGGCCCTTTGGCTCTCAATGTTGCACCGACCTGTGAAACCAATCTGAAGCCCATCTAACCTACACTATTCCATTATCATCCATATGACCATTTAAATGCCCTTAAAGTTGGCGAGTCTACTACTTTTGCAGGCAGGGCATTCCACGCCCTTACTACTCTCTGAGTAAAGAACCTACCTCTGACATCTGTCCTTTATCTATCACCCCTCAGTTTAAAGCTGTGATGTAAGGATGTAATGGAGCTTCTTAAATTAAAGTTTCATGTTTAATTGATGTTTAATGGCAGGACTGGCACTTACATTTATTCTCGTAATATCACTGTGTATTATTGTGGCAACAAAGTATCAACCTCAGCGGCAAGTTGCTGTCGACCACCTCACTGTAGTCCCAGGCCAATAGGTAACTTGTTCATTAGCGCTTTAATTTTATTGGACAGCAGTTGAGGAACTTTTCAAAAAGATGAATGTTGAGTTTTTGAGTGCCAGATTACAAATTGTATATAAATCAGCAGCAGTAGCCACTGGGAAATTCCCTTATTGTGTAATTCTCCAAGAAAGCATGTTTAGCATGATATATTCTGGGTTGACTAACTGGACTGCAATTATTTGGCTATCTGAAAACATATGACTATATTACTTGATACATGTTGCAACAAGAGATGTCTCTGTCCAGCTGCTTAGTATGTCAAATTCAATTACGTCAAACAATTGGTGCTTGCTTCTGAGTTGCACTGGCATGATATTCAATTCTGCGGGTGCTGTCAGTACTGTACTCTGTGGATTATATTACTTTCTTCCTTTGTACATTGGTTTTACATTGTGCTTGCTGGGTGTTCTGGCTTAAAATTGAAGAGATGACTTAGAACTGGGGCATTGATGTCTGAGAGAATGAAGCACTTCTTAAACTTGAGTTTAAAATATGCCAGTTAACAGATATATAGACTATGACTTAATAAAATGGTACTTGAAGAATTTATATTAGAAATTATTTGGCAACTTAGAATTCACTCCCATTTGCTCACAGGAGCACTATCTCAATATATAATCTCAACATAGCGTGAGTTTTAGGATGACATCAACAGAGGATTCTTTCTTTTATTAAGTGATTAGCTAGGTGTAATTAATGAATGTTCAAACATGCATTTTAAAAATTTTCCACTGTCAATGATTGTACCACACTTTGAAATGATTGTCTGAGATTGCTTAACAATATGACAAAACAAATATATATCTTTTTTCGCAGTTTAGAAAGAACTCTTTTTGTATTTCATTTCATTCTGTATTTGATTTGTTCTATTGAGTTATTTAACTTAAATCAATTTCTTTCCTTATTGACTAAGCACTGCCATAGAAGTTCCTGAAAATAGAGCAAACGGGATGGTCTAAAGTAATTGCTGCTCATGTTGGTACAGTTCACAAACCCTGGACAGTGTCAATTATTTTCTCAGAGTTAAGTGGCTGAGATGAAAGATTGTATTGATGTTGTTTGGACCGACCTTGAAAAGATAATTATTTGGCAGTTTTGCTCAGTTATAGAGTTGTGCATAACTTTTCCTCAGTAAATTAAATTTGTGGGGTAGATTACAGTAGGATAAGTTTTACACGTCCGGTAGAACTGAGCTAAGAAATTGACTGGGGTTTTTCTATTTTAACAAATGTTTACAAAGATAAAATGTTTTATTTTTGTAGGTATTCTATCCAGTTGGCAAGTGAGATGGCAATTTTGACCCATCCAAAATGGTGGATTGGTTGAGATGTAAAAAATTAAAATATTTTGAATCCTGACTTTGATGTCCAAACAATTCACCTTTTGCATTTAGTGGAGGCGAAATGGCAATGGACAGCCAATCTGTTCCCAGCGGCTGGGTTGGAAACGTTATAATGTATTAATATAATAATGGAGACCCTGTATGTAAACTGCCCTACAGGCTTATTGTGGACAGCTGGATTTCTCAGGCCTCATGATTTCTAGTGGCTCATATGAGGAAGAATTTTGTCCCTCGATAATACTCCCTGTAGCCAGGACCATCGGTATTACACCAGGCAACCCCGCAAGCTTGTCTTCCTTCCTGTCATTAAATACCCGCAAAATTGGAGATTGCATCATATCACTCCTACCAACACCTCCAAACACTCACACTAACTGCTCCTGTCATCTCCATTAGATGCTCCTTACTTGGTAGGAAGTCAGGTCAATCAGTCAAACTGACTTCCAGGTAGGGAACCTGTTAAAAGAAGGTTCACGATGCACAGGCGAATCCCCACATCCAAAATATTGCCTTTGTGATCCCACACACCACTGCCCAGCTTCCTCAACTCCTTCCAGTCAATACCACGAGCTAAATTACTGAAAGACAGTGCTGGAACATCAAAGTACTCTCTTGCCTAGTAAGCGAGTTTATGAACACTTGAGCAGCCTAATCGTTTTAAGATGTGCTGATGATTACATATATATAAGCACATGGGAACTTACCTTTAACAATAGGTAAGATCAATCCAAAATACTACTTTGTAGCATGCTAATGGAGAAGAACCAAAGAAAATAAAGGGAAATTCACGGCAAATAAATTTTGAATAGTTCTCAAAAAGTGTTTATTCTTTAGGGTGAGTGTATAGTAAGGAGACAATGAGAAACAATGCAACGAGAAATGAAAGCTAACTTAAGAATTTGGGACACCTGGAATTTTGGTGCAAAGGGGTAAGAGGAGAATGTGCACCCAGAGCTAAATTGAAAAGGAGAATCACTAAAAATAATAATAATTTCCAATTACTTCCTGAGCTAGAAGCAAATTGATACTGGGCATGTAAGATTAGAGAGTTGAGTGCATTTGTCAAGGATTGGTCTGGGAGAAATGGGTTTCTAGCATGAGTATTGGTACCAGTAGTGCAGAAAGAGGGAGCTGTACCATTGGCTTTCACCTGAATCATGCCGGGACCAGTGTCTTGGCGGATCATGTAACTCAGACTGTGAACTAAATAGTAGGGGAAGGAGGAATCATGCAAAGGACAAGGCAGTGATATAGGGTAATGAGATCATTAATGTTACCCAGTCTGTGACAGGAAGGGACAGAGCATACAAACATTAGATTGCATGGAGAAAAATGGCAAAAGTGGGGAGAAATGGTTTTAAAATAACTGATAAGAGGTGGGTTCAAGTGAACAGAGATTTAGACATCCAAATGTAAACATTGAGGCAATACAAAAGTATATTTTTGTGTTTAAAGACAAGCTGAATGAGCCAAAAAGAAACAGAGAGGTTAATGTTAATAGTGTATAGGGTCCATGCTGGGAATAATAGTAAAAAGCCAAATTGAAGTCACTTTACCTGAATGCATAGAACATTTGTAATAAGATCAATGAACGAGTGGCACAAGTTGAGATAAGTGATTTTCACCATTGCAGAGGTAGGATTGCACTCTGACCAAGGCTGGGAAATAAATGCCCAAGGATATATAATATTTCAGAAGGACAAGTAGGATGAAAAGGAGGGATAGCCTGAAGAATGACATCAGGACATTGGTGAGAAACAGTGTTTGCTCAAAAAAGAAGGAAGTAGAATGGATATGGTTAGTGTCATGATAATGATAATACATGGATCATCAATTTTTGACTTCTGTCATCTGATTTTTGATACCTGGTACCTTCATGGACTAAAAAAGTTTTAGTAAGGAAAAAAAACATTGACTTAATTTGTCCAGGCAATCAGCTGAACACAGTTTGACCTAGTTTTATGAAACCATTGTGAGATAAACAAAGACAAGCTGAGCTGAAATCAAAATTATCAAAAGGCATTGAAATTCAGATCTGTACATCAGAAACAGTGAAGCTTAGGAATACCAACAGTCATAAAGCACTGGTGGGAGTAGTTTATAGGCACTCAAACATTAGTTATCACCTTTGAACAAAGCATTAAACAAGAAATCATTAGGGCTTTTGACAAAGGTAATGGAATAATTGTCAGGGACTTTAATCTTCATTTGACCAGAACAATCATATTTACAAAGGTTGTTTGGAAAACAACTTTGTAGTCCTCACGTACCACCCCGTCAACCTTCGGATCCAATGCATCATTCTCTGCCACTTCTGCCACCTGCAATCTGACCCCACTACCAAGGACATTTTTCCCTCCCCACCCTTATCTGCTTTCCGGAGGGACCACTCTCTCTGTGACTCCCTCGTCCGCTCCACACTCCCCACCAGCCCCACCACACCCAGCACTTTTCCCTGCAACCGCAGGAAGTGCTACACCTGCCCCTACACCTCCCCCCTCACCCCCATCCCAGGCCCCAAGAAAACCTTCCACATTAAACAGATGTTCACCTGCACATCTGCTAATATGGTATATTGTATCCGCTGTTCCCAATGTGGCCTCCTCTACATCGGGGAAACCAAGCGGAGGCTTGGAGACCGCTTTGTGGAACACCTACGCTCGGTTCACAATAAACAACTACACCTCCCAGTAGCGAACCACTTCAAACCCCCTCCCACTCCTTAGACGACATGTCCATCCTGGGCCTCCACAGTGCCACAATGATGCCACCCGAAGGCTGGAGGAACAGCACCTCATATTCCGCTTCAGAACCCTGCAGCCCAATGGTCTCAATGTGGGCTTCACAAGCTTCAAAATCTCCCCATCCCTGACCTCATCCCAAGACCAGCCCATATCTCATCCCCACCTCCTTGACCTGTCCATCTTTTTTCCCACCTATCCGTTCCTCCCATCTCACTGACCAACCACCACCCCCACTTCCTACCTACTACCCTCATCCCCGCCTCCTTGACCCGTCCGTCTTCCGTCCCACCTACCCGCCCCTCTCTCCTCACTGACCAACCCCAATCCCAACTCCCTATCTACACTCACCTGTACTGGCTTCATCCCCGCTTCCTTGACCTGTCCGTCTTCTCTCCACCTATCTGCTCCTCTGTCCACCTTCTATCATCACTTCCCCCTCTCTCTCTATTTATTTCAGAGCCCCCTTCCCCTCCCCCATTTCTGAAGAAGGGTCCAGACTCGAAACATCAGCTTTCCTGCTCCTCTGATGTGCCTGACCTGCTGTGTTCATCCAGCTCTACACCTTGTTATTTTATTTGTAGAATGCATGCTGTAGTAATATCCTGAGTCAATACATTCTGGAACCATGTAGAAAAAAGTTATTATAGATTTAGTATTATGCAATGGAGCAGGGTTTTAAAAGTAATGTCATGGTAAGAGGTCTACAGGAAAATAGTGATTATAATTGAATTCACAATCGGTCTAATCGCACGCAAGAATTTTAAACTCAAACAAGATTAATTGCATATTTATAAGCAGAGCGCTGGTGGTGGCTGATTGGGTCAATAGGTTAAAACAATGATGAAAAGACCTGGAAAACTTTTAAAGCAATGATTCAGAATGTTCAACTAAATAAATTCCATTGGAAAACAAAAGCTCAGTAAACAAGAATCATCCATGGCTTGTTAACAAAGTTAAGAATAGTATTCGATTAACAGACAAGGTTTATAATGTTACAAAGAATAACAGTACGTTTAGGGATTGGGAGAATCTCATATTTCGCTTGGGAACCCTGCAGCCCAAGGGTATCAATGTGGACTTCACAAGCTTCAAAATCTCCCCTCCCCCGACCGCATCCCAAAACCAGCCCAGCTCGTCCCAGCCTCCCTAACCATTCCTCCCACCTGAAGCCCCACCCCCATCTCCTACCCACTAACCTCATCCCGCCTCCTCGACCTGTCCTTCATCCCTGGACCGACCTATCCCCTCCCTAATTCTCCACCTACATTCACCTTTACTGGCTCCAACCCTGCCTCTTTGACCTGTCTGTCTCCTCCCCCTCTCTCCCAATTTATTTCAGAATCCCCTTCCCCTCCCTCATTTCTGAAGAAGGGTCTCGACCCAAAACATCAGCTTTCCTGTTCCTCTGATGCTGCTTGGCCTGCTGTGTTCATCCAGCTCTACACCTTGTTATCTCAGATTCTCCAGCATCCAGTTCCTACTATCTCTGCTTTATTCTTGGTTGGTTTACTTCCATATTCGATTTTCTACATCTTTTAAATCAATTTTTGGTGGCATTTTACTTGGTTTCCCCGATGCAGAGGAGGCCACAACGGGAACAGCGGATACAGTATACCACATTGGCAGATGTGCAGGTGAACATCTGTTTGATGTGGAAGGTTTTCGTGGGGCCTGGGATGGGGGTGAGGGGGGAGGTGTAGGGACAGGTGTAGCACTTCCTGTGGTTGCAGGGAAAAGTGCCGGGATGGTGGGGCTGGTGGGGAGTATGGAGCGGACGAGGGAGTCACGGAGAGAGTGGTCCCTCCGGAAAGCAGATAAGGGTGGGAAGGGAAAAATGTCATTGGTAGTGGGGTCAGATTGCAGATGGCGGAAGTGCTAGAGGATGATGCATTGGATCCGGAGTTTGGTGGGGTGGTACATGAGGATGAGGGGGATTCTGTTTTGGTTGTTATTGCAGGGAGGGGTGTGAGGGATGAATTGCAGGAAATGCGAGAGACACGGTCGAGGGCATTTTCGACCACTGTGGAGGGGAAGTTGCGATCCTTGAAAAACAAGGACATCTGGGATGTCCGGGAGTGGAATGCCTCATCTCGGGAGCAGATGTGGCAGAGGCAAAGGAATTGGGAATAGGGGATAGCCTTTTTGCAGGAAGGTGGATGAGAGGAGGTGTATTCTAGGTAGCTGTGGGAGTCGGGAGGCTTGAAATGGATATCGGTTTCCAGGTGGATGCCAGAGATGGAGACAGAGAGGTTCAGGAAGGAGAGAGAGGAATCAGAGATGGTCCAGGTGAACTTAAGGTTGGGGTGGAAGATGTTAGTGAAGTGGATGAACTGTTCGAGCTCCTCGTGGGAGCACAAGGCAGCGCCGATACAGTCATCGATGTAACGGAGGGAGAGGTGGGGGATAGGGCCAGTGTAGCTTTGGAAGAGGGATTGTTCCACGTATCCTACAAGGAGGCAGGCATAGCTTGGGCCTATGCGGGTACCCATGGCCACCCCCCTTGTCTGTAGGAAGTGGGAGGAATTGAAAGAGAAGTTGTTAAAGTTGAGGACGAGTTCAGCTAAGCGGATGAGGGTGTCACTGGAAGGGGACTGTTCGGGCCTGTTGGACAGGAAGAAACAGAGGCCTTTAGGCCATCTGCATGGGGAATGCAAGTGTACAGGCACTGGACGTCCATGGTAAAGATGAGGTGTTGGGGACCAGGGAATCGGAAGTTTTGAAGGAGGTAGAGGGCGTGGGTGGTGTCACGGACATAGGTGGGGATTCCTGGACCAAGGGGGAGAAAATGGAGTCGAGATAGGTGGAGATAAATTCAGTGGGACAGGAGCAGGCGGAGACAATGGGTCGACCAGGGCAGTCAGGTTTGTGGATTTTGGGAAGGAGATAGAAATGGGTGGTGTGGGGTTGGGGAACGATGAGGTTAGAGGCTGTGGGTGGGAGGTCACCTGAAGTGATGAGCTTGTGGATGGTTTGGGAAATGATGGTTTGGTGCTCGGGGGTGGGATCATGATCAAGGGGGCGGTAGGAGGAGGTGTCAGAGAGTTGGCGTCTGGCCTCGGCGATGTAGAGGTCAGTGCGCCATACTACAACTGCACCTCCCTTGTCCGCGGGTTTTATGGTGAGGTTGTGGTTGGAGCGGAGGGAGCGGAGGGCTGCACATTCTGCGGGGGAGAGGTTGGAGTGGGTGAGAGGGGTGGAGAGGTTAAGGCAATTGATGACTCGACGGCAATTAGAGATGAAGAGGTCAAGGGAGGGTAGGAGGCCTTGAGGTGGTGTCCAGGAGAATGGGGTGTGTTGGAGACGGGAGAAGGTGTCAGTAGAGGGAGGGTTAGGCTCACAGTTAAAGAAGTAAACGCGGAGGCGGAGGCGGCGGAAAAACTGTTCAATGTCCAAATGTGAGTTGTATTCGTCGATATGTGGGTGGAGGGGGACAAAGGTGAGTCCTTTACTGAGGACTGACCATTCGTCCTCAGTAAGGGGAAGGTCTGGGGGGATGGTGAAGACTCGGCAGGACTGGGTGCTATTGTCTCCCCTGGAGCTGCTGGCTGTGGTGGGTGGAGCGATGTCGGAGGTGGGCGGAGCGACGTAGGCCGGCAAATCTTGGATGTTCGTGGCAGTGGCATCCTCGATGTCTGTGGTGTCATCCTCCTGGACACCACCCCAAGGCCTCCTACCCTCCCTCGACCTCTTCATCTCTAACTGCTGTTGAGGCATCAATCGCCTCAACCTCTCCACCCCTCTCACTCAATCCAACCTCACCCCACAGAACGTGCAGCCCTCTGCTCCCTCCGCTCCAACCACAACCTCACCATAAAACCCGCGGACAAGGGAGGTGCAGTTGTAGTATGGCGCACTGACCTCTACATCGCCGAGGCCAGACGCCAACTCTCTGACACCTCCTCCTACCGCCCCCTTGATCATGATCCCACCCCCGAGCACCAAACCATCATCTCCGAGACCATCCACAACCTCATCACTTCAGGTGACCTCCCAACCCACAGCCTCTAATCTCATCGTTCCCCAACCCCACACCGCCCATTTCTATCTCCTTCCCAAAATCCACAAACCTGACTGCCCTGGTCGACCCATTGTCTCCGCCTGCTCCTGTCCCACTGAATTTATCTCCACCTATCTCGACTCCATTTTCTCCCCCTTGGTCCAGGAATCCCCACCTATGTCCGTGACACCACCCACGCCCTCTACCTCCTTCAAAACTTCCGATTCCCTGGTCCCCAACACCTCATCTTTACCATGGACGTCCAGTGCCTGTACACTTGCATTCCCCATGCAGATGGCCTAAAGGCCCTCTGCTTCTTCCTGTCCCGCAGGACCGAACAGTCCCCCTCCACTGACACCCTCATCCGCTTAGCCGAACTCATCCTCACCCTTAACAATTTCTCCTTCAATTCCTCCCACTTCCTACAGACAAAGGGAGTGGCCATGGGTACCCACATGGGCCCAAGCTATGCCTGCCTCTTTGTAGGATACATGGAACAATCCCTCTTCCAAAGCTACACTGGCCCTAAACCCCACCTCTCCCTCCGTTACATCGATGACTATATCGGCGCCGCCTTGTGCTCCCACGAGGAGCTCTTACAGTTCATCCACTTCACTAACACCTTCCACCCCAACCTTAAGTTCACCTGGACCATCTCTGATTCCTCTCTCTCCTTCCTGAACCTCTCTGTCTCCATCTCTGGCATCCACCTGGAAACCGATATCCATTTCAAGCCTCCCGACTCCCACAGCTACCTAGAATACACCTCCTCTCATCCACCTTCCTGCAAAAAGGCTATCCCCTATTCCCAATTCCTTCGCCTCCGCCACATCTGCTCCCGAGATGAGGTATTCCACTCCCGGACATCCCAGATGTCTTCGTTTTTCAAGGACCGCAACTTCCCCTCCACAGTGGTCGAAAACGCCCTCAACCGTGTCTCTCGCATTTCCCGCAACTCATCCCTCACACCCCTCCCCGCAATAACAACCAAAACAGAATCCCCTTCGTCCTCATGTACCACCCCACCAACCTCCAGATCCAACGCATCATCCTCCGCCACTTCCGCCATCTGCAATCTGACCCCACTACCAATGACATTTTTCCCTTCCCACCCTTATCTACTTTCCAGTGGGACCACTCTCTCCGTGTCTCCCTTGTCTGCTCCATACTCCCCACCAGCCCCACCACCCCGGCACTTTTCCCTGCAACCACAGGAAGTGCTACACCTGCCTTACACCTCCCCCCTCTTCCCCATCCCAGGCCCTAAGAAGACCTTCCACATCAAACAGATGTTCACCTGCACATCTACTAATGTGGTATACTGTATCCGCTGTTCCCGTTGTGGCCTCCTCTACATCAGGGAAACCAAGCGGAGGACTGGGGACCGCTTTGTGGAACACTTACGTTCAGTTCGCAACAAACAACTACACCTCCCAGTTGCGAACCATTTCAACTCCCCCTCCCAATCCTTGGACGACATGTCCATCCTGGGCCTCCTGCAGTGCCACAATGACGCCACCTGAAAGCTGCAGGAACAGCATCTCCTATTTCGCTTGGGAACCCTGCAGCCCAAGGGTATCAATGTGGACTTCACAAGCTTCAAAATCTCCCCTCCCCCTACCGCATCCCAAAACCAGCCCAGCTCGTCCCCACCTCCCTAATCATTCCTCCCACCTCAAGCCCCACCCCCATCTCCTACCCACTAACCTCATCCTGCCCCCTTGACCTTTCCATCCTCCCTGGACCGACCTATCCCCTCCCTAACTCCCCACCTACATTCACCTTTACTGGCTCCAACCCCACCTCTTTGACCTGTCTGTCTCCTCTCCACCTATCTTCTCCTTTATCCATCTTCTATCCGCCTCCCCCTCTCTCCCTATTTATTTCAGAATCCCCTTCCCCTCCCCCATTTCTGAAGAAGGGTCTCGACCCGAAACGTCAGCTTTCCTGCTCCTCTGATGCTGCTTGGCCTGCTGTGTTCATCCAGCTGTACACCTTGTTATCTCAAGAATAAAGCAGATTAGGAATATAGGAAAAAGAGTAGGCCATTCAGCCCACTGAGTCTGCTCCACCATTTAATACGATCGTTGCTGATCGAACACTTCAATGCCATTTATGCCATAACTCTTTATACCATCAGTAATTAGCAATGCAGTTTAAGACAAAGTGCAGGAGTTGGAGAGGAAGATGAAGTTCCTCTATACATGTAGATTTATGCATATACATGCAACAGACTAGTCACACAACAGCCTGATATAGTCATACTTAAGAATCCTACCTTACTGACAATGTCCCAGGCAACACCATCACCATCCCTGGATATGGCCTGTCCCACTGGCAGGACAGACGCAGCAGAGGGGGTGGCACAGTGATATACAGTCAGGACGGTGTTGCTCTAGGAGTCTTCAACATTGACTCCAGATCCCATGAAGTCTCATGGCTTCAGGTTAAACATGGAGAAGGAAACTTCCTGCTGATTACCATGTACTGCCCTCCCTCAGCTGATGAATCAGTACTCCTCAATATTGAACAACACTTAGAGGAAGCACTGAGGATGGCAAGGGCACAAAATGTACTCTGGGTGGAGGATTTTAATGTCCACCACCAAGAGTGGCTCAGCAGCAGTATTACTGATCGAACTGGTCGGGTCCAAAAGGACATAACTGCTAGACTGGGTCTGCGGCAGGTGGTATGGGAACCAAAAAGAGGGAAAAACATACTTGACCTCATCCTTACCAATCTGTCAACACCAGATGCATCTGTCCATGACAGTATCGGTAAGAGTGACCATCGCACATTCCTTGTGAGACGAAGTCCCACCTTCACATTGAGAACAACCTCCATCATTTTGTGTAGGAATATTACTGTGCTAAATGGGACAGACTTTGAACAGATCTAGCAACTCAAGACTGGGCATCCATGAGGCACTGTGGGCCATCAACAGCAACAGAATTGTACTCCAGCACGATTTGTAGCCTCATGGCCCGGCATATCCCCCACTCGACCATTACCATCAAGCCAGGGGATCAACACTGGTTCAATGGAGAGTGCAGGAGGGCATGCCAGGAGCAGCACCAGGTATACCTGAAGGTCAAGTGTTGACCTGGTGAAGCCACCAAACGGAACTACTTGCATGCCAAACAGCGAAAGCAGCAAGTGATAGACAGGGCTAAGCGATCCCACAAACAATGGATCTGATCTAAGCTCTGCGATCCTGCCACATCCAGTCATGAATGGTGATGGACAATTAAACAATTCACTGGAGGAGGAGGGTCCACAAATATCTCCATCCTCAATGATGGAAGAGCTCAGCACATCAGTGCAAAAGATAAGGCTGAAGCTTTCACAGCAATCTTCAGCCAGAAGGGCCGAGTGGATGATCCATCTCGGCCTCCTTCACTAGTCTCTAGCATAACAGATA
Source organism: Rhincodon typus (assembly GCF_021869965.1). NCBI lineage: Eukaryota > Metazoa > Chordata > Chondrichthyes > Orectolobiformes > Rhincodontidae > Rhincodon > Rhincodon typus. The sequence continues at coordinate 27,206,658 of NC_063341.1, read as the reverse complement.
CTAGTTTTCAGCCAATTTGATTCACTCCACATGATAGCAAAAAATGGCTGGAGGCACTGGATACTGCAAAGGCTATATACATAAAAAGGAGGATAAATCCAACCCGGCCAATTACTGCCGCATAAGTCTACTGTTCATCATCAGTAAAGTGATGGAAGGTGTCATGAACAGTGCTATCAAGCAGCACCTGCTCAGCAATAACCTGCTCAGTGACGTCCAGTTTGGGTTCCACCAGGACCAATTAGCTCCTGATCTCATGACAGCCTTGGTTCAAACATGGACAACAAAGCTGAATTCCAAAGGTGAAGTGAGAGTGACAGCCATTGACATCAAGGCTGCTTTTGACTGTGTGTGGCATCAAGGAGCCCTAACAAAACTGGAATCAATGGGTATCGGGGGCAAACTCTCCGGTGGTTAGAGTCATACCCGACACATAGGAAGATGGTCGTGGTTGTTGGAGGTCAATCATCTTACTTCAGGACATCTCTGCAGGAGTTCCTCAGGGTATTGTCCTAGGCCCAATCATCTTTAGCTGCTTCATCAATGGCCTTCCCTCCATCATAAGGTCAGAAGTGAGGATGTTCACCGATGATTGCACAATGTTCAGCACCATTTGCGATTCCTCAGACACTGAAGCAGTCTGTGTCCAAATACAACAGTATTCAGGCTTGGGATGACAAGTGGCAAGTAACATTCATGCCACACAAATGCCAGGCTACAACCATCACCAGTAAGAGACAATCTAACCACTGCCACTTGACAGTCAATAGTGTTACCATCACTGAATCCCCTACGACTAAGATCCTGGAAGTTATCATTGATCAGAAACACACTACCCACATAAACAAAGTGGCTACAAGAGCAGATCAGAGGCTAGGAATACTGTGGGAAGTAACTCACCTCCTGACTCCCCAAAACTTGTCCATCATCTACAAGACACAAGTCAGGAGTGCGATGGAATACTCTTCACTTGCCTGCATGAGTGCAGCTCTAAACACAATCAAGAAGCTTGATACCATCCAGGACAATGTAGCCTGCCTGATTGGCACTGTATCCACAAGCATCCACTCCCTCCACCACCGATGCTCAGTAGCAGGAGTGTGTGCTATCTACAAGATGCACTGCAAAAATTCATCAAAGATCCTCAGACAGCACCTTCCAAACCCACAACCACTTCCATCTAGAAGGACAAGTGCAGCAGACATATGGGAACACCAACACCTCCAAGTTCCCCTCCAAGCCACTCACCGTCCTGACTTAGAAATATATCAACATTCCTTCACTGTTGCTGGGTCAAAATCCTGGAATTCCCTCCCTAATAGCACTGTGGGTCAACCCACAGCAGGTGGACTGCAGCAGTTCAAGAAGGCAGCTCACCACCACCTTCTCAGGTCCTCCAGGTGCAGTCTAACCAGGCTTTGATACAATTGAAAGAAGATTTCACTAATCCATTACTCCAATCCTCTTTCAATAAAAGATTACAATATTTGCCTTCCTAATAGAGTGTTGCACTTGCCTGTTGGCTTTCAGTGACTTATTAACAAGGACACCTATGTCCCTTTGTACATCTATAGTTTCCACTTCAAAACATTTCTTCTACCAGAGAGGATAATCTCATCTTTTTCACATATTATATTTAACATATCACATGCTTGCCTATTTACTAAGTCTGTTCAAATCCTTCTGAAGCTTCTTTACCTCTTTCTCACAATAGACATTCCTGCTGAGCTTTGTATCACCCTAATGCAGTATCTGTTAATCACACAGTGACTATTCAAGTAAAACATCTCACCATTTTTACTGTCATTTTGCTCACATTCATTATATCAAACATATAAAAATACAGTATTTTTTTCTGACAACCTATTTGGAGTGATTTATCTGAAAATCTGCACAATGCCTTTTGGGTAGAATGCAGCCAATTAGCTTTGACAAATGGAAGATTAAAAACTGCAACCATGGGAAGGCACTGGGGGCCAGATATGCCAGTGAAGCTATGAAGCTTTGGGCCATTAATATGATGGCTCAAAAAAGAAAGGTCATTTTACTTCAAGCCTCAGTGGGGCACGACCCTCTAACCTGAATAGGGCTAAATGGGTGTTTTTCTGGTTGGCGGTCAGTGGCTAGTAGTGTGCCTCAGGGATCAGTGTTGGGACCGCAATTGTTTACAATTTACATAGATGATTTGGAGTTGGGGGCTAAGTGTGGTGTGTCAAAATTTGCAGATGACACTCAGATGAGTGGAGCAAAGTGTGCAGAAGGCACTGAAAGTCTGCAGAGGGATATAGATAGTCTAAGTGAGTGGGCAAAGGTCTGGAAGATGGAGTACAACGTTGATAAGTGTGAGGTCATCATTTTGGTAGAAATAACAGCAAATGGACTATGTTTTAAATGGTAAAAAATTGCAGCACGCCGCTGTGCAGAGGGACATGTGTGTCCTTGTGCATGAATCGCTAAAAGTAGGATTGCAAGTGCAGTAGGTAATTAAAAAGGCAAATGGAATTTTGTCTGCCATTGCTCGAGGGATGGAGCTTAAAAACAGGGAGGCTATGCTGCAGCTGTACAGGGTCCTGGTGAGGCAACACCTGGAGTACTGTGTGCAGTTTTGGTCTCCTTACTTGAGAAGAGATATACTAGCACTGGAGGAGGTGCAGAGGAGATTCACTCGGTTGATTCCAGAGTTGAGAGAGTTGGATTATGAGGAGATACTGAGTAGACTGGGATTATACTCATTGGAATTCAGAAGAATGAGGGGAGATCTTATAGAAACATATAAGATTATGAAGGGAATAGATAAGGTGGAGGCAGGGAGGTTGTTTTCACTAGCAGGTGAAACTAGGACTAGAGGGCATCGCCTCAAAATAAAGGGAAGCAGATGTAGGACTGAGGTCAGGAGGAACTTCTTCACCCAAAGGGTTGTGAATCTGTGGAATTCCCTGCCCAGTGAAGCAGTTGAAGCTACCTCGCTGCATGTGTTTAAGGCAAGGCTCGATAAATTTTTGAACAGTAAAGGAATTAAGGGTTATGGTGAGTGGGCGGGTAAGTGGAGCTGAGTCTCAAAAAGATCAGCCATGATCTTATTAAATGGCAGGGCAGGCTCGAGGGGCCAGATGGCCTACTCCTGCTCCTCGTTCTTATGTTCTTATGTTCTTATGAGTAGAAGTGTATGTCATTGTGAAACCTTAAAGGTGTTTGTGCATTATAAGAGGTTAGTGCATCTGTCGCTATATTCTAAAAATTCACAGTCATTGGTCCAAGTGAGTTGTGCAAATTTTAGATGTGGCTTGCAGCATTTTGCATCAGACCTGCCCCTCTGCAATTCCACGCCGCAACTCACAACATGAAAGCGCTTTAAGTCAAGTAGAGGTTCAAATGCAGGATTTTGTTTTCCTCTCAGATACCAATTTAAAAACAGAACAAAAGACTTACTGGACAGAATGCATTCTAAAATAATCAAATATTCTATGCCAGAAAAATATATTTTAAAAATGAAATGCATTCTCACAGTGGGATGAAAATAGCTGAGTTCTCAAAACCCACCGGTCACAAGAAATCACATTTAGCTTTGAAAGCTGTCTTAATTTGTACATGCCTTTCAAATTTTTTAATATAGATAAAAGCAGAATAATTCTGAGAATACACAATAAATCAAGTTTCTCATTTGTGCAAAGGGAAATAGGCCATTTCAGGTCAGTAAGTTTTCATCCGAACTGGAAAATGTTAGCAATGAATAGATTTTAAGCCAGTAGGAAAAGGCTGCAAGTGCAGCAGCAAAAAGGTAGTAGTTTGTAATGGGGTGGAAGGCAGGAGTGAGTAAAAGACAGGAGAGATTACACTGGAAGGTCAGAGTACCTGAAAATGAAGCAAATGATCTTTTCTTAATTCAAATTCCAAATAGGCTGTGAAAATTTTATACCGCAGTTGGGGGAGTTTGGGGGCATGATTCACTTTCTATTTGCTGATGTAAACCAGTTATATCAAAATGTGCTCAATAAATAAATATTAGCTACAATCTCTCTCAGAGCGACAATGATTGTTGATTTGTTGTTGCACAGGTACTTTTGTTCCCATGAACTCTGTTCAACATTTCTGGCCAGGCTTTCCTGCCTGGCTTCCTCAGAAATTTGGAGGACAGCGTCCACCCAAGAACTCTGTTACGGTAAAACAAGAGTTTCTATAAATATTTATAAAGAAGGAAAGAGCTAACAAAGTGAGCACTGGTGCTACATGAAAATTAATAATCGAAAATAGAGAAATGACAGATTAATTGAGCAACTTTTTGCATCAGTCTTCATATAGAGGACACAATATCCCAGAATCATTGATAAATCAGGAAATAGAAGGGAGGGAGGAACTTAAGAAAGTCAAATCACCAGAGAAGTAAATGTTTAAGCTGCAGACTGGAAAGTCCCTGGGTCCTGATGGACTTCATCCTAGGGCCTCGAAAGAAGTGGCTAGCACAAGAGTTGATGCATTGGATTTAAGTTTCCGTACATTTCTCAATTCAAGGGTGGGTCAATTAGATTGGAAGATAGATAACGTAGCTCCTTCATTCAAAAAGGGAGAGAGACAGAAAGTGGGCTGGTTAGTTTAATGTCTGGCATAGGGAAATACTTGCAGAAAAAAATAAAAGTTCATTGTGTACAGGCAGCGTATTGGCATACATAGAAGTTTGACTGGCTAAGAGGGAACAGGGAGTAGGCATTAATGGGTCATTTTCAGGTTGGCAATGTGGGATTGTGTTCAATAGTGACCGAGATAAGTGAGTGGTGAAATAACCTCTTTACGAAGCATCTGAAGTGGCACAGTTTGAGGCGTGATGAAATCCAAAGTACAGTTTTACAGAAGCCTCTTTTATACACAGTTTTTACATAATCGAGAGATGTTAGTCCTTTTGTCTTTAAAGTTAATAATGTTAATAAAAATACTAGACCTATATGAGCTAAGTAAGTGAGAAATTATATATGTACTAAATAAAAGTATAGAGGATAGTAAACTGATCTCCTGCAGCTGAGTTGTAAGATTTCATCTACTATTGCCAATTCCTACACGTACATTCATGCAGTTTCACGGAAGGGCTGTTTTGATAGTAAGTTTCTTAAAGGGGGTAAGTATAAATCCATATGTTAGTACAAGATGGTAGTCCTAAATAAAAGTTAGAACTAGGTAGTACAGTGTTATGGAAATATGTAGCATATAAGGAAATTTCAAAGAGATTAAAAAGTAGCAGACTGTAGGGACATGCTGGTGGAGGAAACTGTTTGATGTCCTGCAGGCTATTCAGGTCCCAAGACACAGTTAAAAAGGGATACTTATTATAATCTTTCCATAGTTTCGAGTGAGTTATAGAGACACAATGGCGGGGATGGCTTTGTTCTGAATAGGTTACAGTATTAACATTTACTCAGGGGTAGCCTTTAATACAAAAACAGGTCTAAACACTGCTTGCAGCATGGGGCCGATAAGACTTGAAAGTTGTAAAGAAACGGTAATGGGTTGGCAGCCTAGGAAAGGCTCCATTTAATTTAGCTTTATCTTGTAAGAGCAAAATGTACTGCAAAAGTGCGGTTTTGTGAATGAATGAATGGAAATGCAATATAGTAAACACAGAGCACTTATGATTGAGTTAATAAGGAGAATCATAATATAATATCTTCCTGCAAGATATAACAAGTGATGTGGCACAGTCATCAGTGCTGGGACCCCAACTGTTTACAATTTAAGTAAATGACTTAGAAGATCGGACAGAATCTATGGTCGTCAAATTTGTTAATAACACAATGGTAGCTAGGAAAATAAGATGTGAAGATGACATAAGATGGCTAATATGTTAAGTGAGTGAGCAAAGCTATGGCAAATGGAATATAATGCAGGAAAATTTGAAAATATCCATTTTGGCAGAAAGAATATAAGTAAGCAAGTTATCTAAATAATGAGGGATTGCAGACCTCTGAAATGGAGAGTGATCCAGGTTGCCTCATGAATTGCAAAACATTGATATGCAGGTACAGCAAGTAGTTAGGAAAGTTAATACAATGTTTCTGTTTACTATAAGGAAAATTGAGAACAGAGATTATGCATTAGTTTTACAGGGCACTGGTGTGAACACCTATGCAGTACTATGCACAGTATTAGTCACCTCATGTAATAAGAGATGTAAATGCATTGGAGGCAGTTTGGAGAAAGCTTACTGGACTAATAGCTGAAGTGGAGGGGGTTGTTGTCTTAGGAAGAAAGGTTAGACAGCTGGTGTTTAAAAGAGTAAGATTTTAGATTTTTAGATTTAGATTTTGTTGTCACTTGCACTCAAGTACAGAGTACAGGAATGCAGTGAAAAGTATACAGTTTGCCACACATGGCATTATCATAGATACAAAGGTATCTAGGTACAAAAAAACTTAGGTACAAAGTAGTAAAAGAGAGAAACAAAGTTTAAAAGTTTAGTATTACAGACTTGCGGGGTTACTACACAGGGAAGTATCACGAAACTGTCCGAACTTTCAGGATCAAAGCCAGAGTCAGTACATTTGTGGGTGAATGTCTATACTTGGCCTTTGCTACACATCAGCTTTCCAACAAACTCATTCTGGGAAGAATTACAGGATTGAACCCACATCCCAGTGTTCTATTAGAAGTTATATGTTTTGCCTTTATTTGTCCTCATGTTTATTGGTGACGTATTTTCGATGATCACTTTTTCCTCTTTGTATTTACATGGCAGTTATTGATATGCTTATATTATGCCCAATTAATTACAGGGAAATTGACTGTGGTTACAAATTTGCTTACTACTGCTGGACTTTGGAGAGAACCCAGTCTTCGAATTTTCGATTTTGGGGGGAAGAGATAAAATAAACATATTACTAAAGATTGCAATATTGCAGAGATCTAAGTTGCAGAGGGATATGGGTGTCCTAGTGCATGAATTGCAATAGTTAGTGTGCAGGTATAGCAAACAATTAGAAAACACATAGAATTTTATCATTAATTATCAGGAGAATTGAATGCAAAAGTAAAAAGGCTAAAGATCAGTTATACAGGGAACTGGTGAGGCTGCATCTGGAATACTGGGCATATTATTGGTCACCTTATTTCAGGAAGGATGTTAATGTATTGATGACAGTTGGAGAGAAGGTTTCCTAGATTAATACCTAGAATAAAATGGTTATTTTATAGGGAAAGGTTGAATAGACTTGGCTAATATTCGCCAGAGATTAATGGAGTAAGAGATGACTTGATTGAAACATAAGAACTAGGAGCAGGCGTAGGCCATCTGGCCCCTCGAGCCTGCCCCGCCATTTAATAAGATCATGGCTGATCTTTGAGACTCAGCTCCACTTACCTGCCCACTCACCATAACCCTTAATTCCTTTACAGTTCAAAAATTTATCTAGCCTTGCCTTAAAAACATTCAGCGAGGTAGCTTCAACCGCTTCACTGGGCAGGGAATTCCACAGATTCACAACCCTTTGGGCAAAGAAGTTCCTCCTGACCTCAGTCCTACATCTGCTTCCCTTTATTTTGAGGCGATGCCCTCTAGTCCTAGTTTCACCTGCTAGCGGAAACAACCTCCCTGCCTCCACTTTATCTATTCCCTTCATAATCTTATATGTTTCTGTAAGTTCCATAAACATATCATATCCTGAGGGATTTTGACAGGGTAGATGTTGAGGGAATGTTTCCTCATGAGAACATTTTGATGCAGCAATCACTGTTTAATAATTAGGGGTCACCTATTTGAAACAGAAATGAGGTGAATTATTTTCTATCAGAAGGTCTTCGGAACTCTTTTCCTGAAAAGGTGGTGAAAACAAAGCAACAACAACTGAGAATAAAGAAGGTGTTTTATTAACTAACTCTGATACACTAAGGAAAAAATGGAAGGGGTATATTGAAAAAATATGTTAAACATGGACAACCTGAAATGATAGGTCTGAGAAAGAAGACTGGCATTAACCTTGATTTCCTTGAGTGAGATATAATAAGTGAGAAAAAAATCTGGAAATGTGGCTGGAATAGATGAAAATGTGGAAAAGAACCCAATACCAATGTTTATGAAGATATAAAGAAATGGCCAGGGTACTTCATGCTGACAAATTTTTATTTTATGTGATCTTGTAAATGGAAATCCCTAGCATCATTTGATTACTGAGCACTAAGGTGACTTAAACACTTAGTTTGTAAAGGGGTCAATCCTCAGTATTGTGCAACATTGTTAGTACCTATCCACAAGTGCATAAGGGTTTGGGCTGAGGGCCTGGCAGTGAAGGTGGGATACACTTGAGTTCTGGCTAGTCCTAACCCATCAAGCAAGGACCATGCTCAGCATGGTAGCTCAAAGCCTGCCATTCAACACATGAAGTTTGTTACAAGGAACTGGTTAAAGATTTCCCATGTAATTATGGAATGGGTAAGTGATCTGGAGCTCGGAAATTCTCACCCAGCTGTGAAATGAATGAAGAATGATGAATCATACCAGATTCGAAATGTTAACTCTGTCTCTTTCTCCATGGATGCTGCCTGACTGCTGAGATTTTCCAGTATTATCTGTGTTTGTCTCAGATTTCCAACATCTGTCAGATTTTTCTTTCATTCAAGCAATTAGGAAAGCTAATACAATGATATCATGTATTGCGAGGGGAATTGAATACAAGAGTAGGCAGGCTATGCATCAGGGCAATGGTGAGATCACACCTAGATGTTGTATACAGTATTGGCGTCCTTTTTATAGAAGGATGTGAATGCATTCAAGGCAGTTCAGGGAAGATTTACCATATTCATAACCAGAATGAGCAGACTGTCTCCTGAGGAATGGTTAGACAGACTAGGCTTGTAACTGTTGAAGGTTAGAAAGAAAAAAGTAAAGTTGCCATAGTCGGATTGGGTCCATAGGTCCACAATCCAATTAGAGAGAAGTAGAGAATTGATATGTTACCTACATTCCAGTTATGACCATCCTTACTGTCTTTATTTGAAGTCCCACCTTAACGGTGCTAGCAGGTCCAGCAGACATTGTCCTTTAAATCTGTTCCATTGAAGTGACGAAATGGAGCACTCAATTTACCCAGAAATCCATTTGTTCTGAAACTATAAAAGAAGTTTTGGGATACATTCTGTGAAAGCACTATGATATTTTATGTTTCTTTCTATTTAAAAGTAAAGGGTCTAACATGTCCATATCCCAATTAGCTTTTCTGGAATGACATTACACAACTTCGATATGATTGCTTAAGCAATAACACAGTTGCCTACTCTATTAGCATAGATCCCAGATGACCAGTGTGGAGTGGAGAGGGGATCTTTGCTCTGTATCTATCCCCTTGCTGTCCCTGTCCTGGAAGTGTCAAGTGAGCTTTAATTTCAGTTTAAAACAGTACAGTGCCGATGTCTCGCTGACAGCAACTCACTGTGCCAAAAGCTCATACGTTTAAACAGATAGTGTAAGCCTACCAAATACTTATTCATCAATAGATTCTGCCTCTTTCTGATTCAAGTGATATGGTCAATTTTATTGTTGAAAGGATAGATAAAAGTAAAAGCAGAAGCAAGATATTCAAAGTAAACTGTCAACATGAAAAGAGAGTCCAAAGTCTTTGTACTTCTTTGCAATAGCTTTTGACAGACTCTGATGTGAGTTGGGAGGACTCTCCTTAACCTTTCATGGGGAGGCAAAGTAATGATAACCCAAGAAAATCTGATGGCTTTATCAAAATAAATCACATCAGACTCATAAATTATGACCATAGCTTCCTGGCCACCTAATTTATTTGTAATAACTGATGGCATTTGCTAATACAACACTTTCCGGATCTCCTCCGGAACTGAGTCATCTGTCAGCATGTGAACTCACCCTCCAAAAGCATGTAATTTGATTATCTTGGGCACAAAGAATTTAGTCTAGCTTGTAAGAAGTGCACATAGCAAAACTTAGATTCATTCATATCAGTCTTTTTATCTGTTCATCTATACACCTCAGGATGAAAACTCGACTGTCAGATTAGAGCTGGGGAAGAATGGCAAGCATAGCAGAATCTTATTTTGTAATTTAATACTCCCCATTGTAAGCCTATTTCTAATTCTGTCCTTTTAAAGCCTGATGTAGGAGACATTGGAAATCATGGGAAAGCACTGTTGATGATAGCTTCAAATAGAGGGAGCAGTTTAACATGATTACTTTTGGACATTATGAAGTATAGGTGCACACTGGTTGAGGAGCTGGTATGCATTATTTCTTATGAATTTTCTTCCTATTTCCTTTCCACTTGTGTGTTGGTGCATTCACATGCGTGATGCACGGGAATGTTGACAAAACTGGTTGAGGTTTGGAGTTCTAATTGTAAAATACTAAAAATATGACTTAAGGAAATACAAAGGTTGCAAATTGAGAAGATCGCATGTGAACGTACAACATGACATGGTGATACCAGATTGCAAATCAGTGTTATAAAGCCATTTTTTTGAAATTATGGAAGTCTGTGGAAACCCACCCACCATTTTGAAATAATTTATTAACAAGCATTTTAAACAAGAATGGAAATATGGAAACTCTGCAAGTCTGGCAGCATCCGTGGAGAGAAAATAGAGCTAATGTTTCAAGTGCGGTGACTCTTCTTCAGGACAAGCTTTTGATCTTGTTAGAGAGCCCATTTTATTCAACTTTTCTTCACCCACCCCATTTTTCATGCAAATAGGAAAATGTTTGGGAGATACGAAGAAACAGTACAAGGGCTGAAGCAAAGTTGGATGAATGGAACCATGGCAACATTTAGCAGAAGAGTCTACTGGTGAAAATGACAGTTTGTTTGCCTTTGATTTTATTTCTTCAACTATGAGCTTGGCATAAGAATTGAGGAGAGATTCCGAGGTCAGGGCGCTATAACAAAGGAAGTTGTCCATGGCAAAGCACCTCTCCCACATGCCTTCCTTGCCTAGAAGCCTGATTGGGCCTGGAGTCCCTTTAACACTGTTAGTTAACAACCTTCCAGCCGCTGGCCACAGGTATGGTCAGCTGACACTTAATTGGTTGTGCCACAAGCAAGCTGACCACACACTCCCCATTCCACCTCCTTGACCCAACCAAACTCCAGTCAGTCCACCCCACCCCATCCCCCTCCAATCCACTCCATTCCAGTCCGCTCTAGTCCACCACACCCTCCCCCTCCAATCCACTCCATTCCACTCCGCTCTAGTCCACCACACCCTCCCCCTCCAATCCACTCCATTCCACTCCGCTCCACTAGAATCAGGTCCAGTCCAGTCCAAAAGATCCAGTCCATTATCATTCTTGAGGGAGGCACTAATAATTGTTGTGCTAATATTCTACATTTTCGTTGTTTTAAATGTGACAAATTTGAATGCTCATTCGCCGTTCTTTCTTCCTTTGAGTTGCAGCATTTTATTGGACAGTGAAGAGTTGTGACATTGATCAGTTGTGTGTGACCTGAAATACCTGTAAATACTTTCATTGAAACAATGGATGCAAAGGGCTTGCGATGGACAGCTACAGGGTGACTGAAAGGCACACTCCTGTTCTTATATTGAAAATATATCTCCTGCATGAACATAAATCTTCGCTTAGCTCTAACTACAAAACACTTCAGGTTTTTAAAGATATTACATCATATTGCATGGAGTATGGGGTCCCAATGTCATGTTACTCGACCCATGAAGTTACCATAGCAATGGAAGTTGTTTTGTGAAACCTAAAATTAGCTACTTTGAATTGAGTCTCACGTTTTTCATTGTTTTAATGGTCTGTTTCTATTCATCCCACTGATGATGACATCTAATCCTCTTCATTACACTCCTCACTTGACTCTAACCCACAGGATGTGAAAAATCAAACTCAGTGGGCTAACCCCTGAAAGAAATGAAAACATGCCAAACTTTGCAGAGAATTCCTAATGTGCTATTTTTTGCCCTTAAGGGATGGAATAAACCGGAATTCTCTAGGGGCTGTGAGTTGAAATGTTACGCCATTTTGTAACAATTACAAATTTATTTAAGCATGAGTGAGACTTAATATATTAAACATTCAAAGTCAAGCAGCAGTTTACAAAGTACAGTGAGAATTGTATTACTCACACTGCCCCTGTTCTGTCTGCAAGCATGAACCTGATATTCCAGGTGCTTGTCACTTTAATTGTCCACCTTGCTTCATGCTGGCCATTTTAAACATAGCTTGCTATTTCTCTGAAGACTAATGCAAGCTTGAGGAACAACAACTTATCTTTTGCAAACAAAAACAGAAATAGCTGGAGAAACTCAACAGGTCTAGCAACATCTGTTGGAAGAAAGCAGAGTTAACATTTTGGTCATTGATTGATTTATTTTTGGCACATGTATTGAGATACAGTGAAAAGTGTTGTTGATTTGATTTGATTTTATTTATTTATTGTCACGTGCACCTCAAGTCCTTCTTAAATCTTTCTCCTCTCACCTTAAACATATGCCCTCTAGTTTTCAATTCCCCATCCCTGGGAAAAAGGCGATACGCATTCATCCTATCTATGGCCCTCACGATTTTATACAACTCAATAAGGGCACCCCTCATTCTCCTGCATTCCAAGGAATAAAATCCTATCCTGGCCAACATCTCCCTATAACTCAGATTTACTAGCCCTGGCAACACCTTAATAAATTTTCTTTGAACAATTTCCAGTTTATCTATGTCTTTTCTGTAACAGGTCACCAAAACTGTGCAAAATACTCCAAATACGGCCTCACCAACAACATATACAACTGTAACATAACACCCCAACTCCTATACTTAATACCTTGACTGATGAAAGCCAGTATGCTGAATGCCTTCTTTACCAACCTGTCCACCTGTGACACTGCTTTCGATGAACTATGTACTTGTACTCCTAGGTCCCTCTGTTACACAACACTCCTCAGGACCTTACCATTTACTGTATAAGTCCTAACTTGGTTTTACATTCTAAAGTGCAACACCTCACACTATCTGTATTGAATTGCATTTGCCAATCCTCAGCCCACTTTCCCATCTGATCAAGATCCCTCTGTAATTTTTGATAACCTTCCTCGCTAGCAACGATACCTCCTAATTTTGCATCATTCACAAACTTACAAATTACGCCTTGTACATTCACATCCAGATCATTTATGTAAATAACAAATAACAAAGGTCACTGCACCGACCCCTGTGGCACACCACTAGTCACAGGCCTCCAGTCCGAGAAAAAACCTTCAACCTTCACCCTTTGCTTCCTACCATTGAGCCAATTTTGAATCCAATTAGCTAGCTCTCCCTGGATCCCATGCGACCTAACCTTCATGACCAAGCTTGCTGTGCAGTACCTTGTCAAAGGCCTCACTAAAGTCCATATATACAACATCCACTGCCCTACCCTCAACTATCCTCTTGGTTAGCTTTTCGAAAAATTCAAAGATTTGTCAGATATGACTTCCCACGCACAAATCCATGCTGACTATCCCTAATCAGACCTTGAATATCCAAATGTTGGTTGATCCTGTCCCTCAGTATCTTCTCCAATAATTTGCCTACCACTGATGTCAGGCTCACTGGCCTGTAGTTGCCTGGCTTGTCTTTGCTACTTTCTTAAACAATGGAACATTAGCCACTTTCCCTCCAGGAGGTTGGCTTCCATGATGGTCTGGGCTGTGCACACAACCTTCTATAGTTTATTACAGTCCTGGTCAGAGAAGTTGCCACACCAGGCCATTATGCAACCGGACAGCTTCCAATGGTGCATCTGTAGAAGTTGGTGAGGGACCTTATGGACAGGCCAAATTTCCTGAGCTGCCTGAGGAAGAAGAGGCATTGTTGTTCCTTCTTGACTGTCGCATATACGTGGGGAGTCCAGGACAGGTTGTCAGTTATCGTCATTCCTAGGAACTTGATGTTCTCAACCTTCGCTCTGTTGATGTAGATGGGAGCATGTCCTCCTCCTTTCTTTCTGAAGTCAATGATCAGTTCTTTAGTTTTGCCAACATTGAGAGAGAGGTTGTTATCGTTGCACCATGACACCAAGCACTCTATCTCCTTTCTGTATTCTGACGCGTCATTGTTTGATATCTGTCCTACTGCAGTGGTGTCATCAGCAAACTTGTAGATGGTGTTCATTCGGAATTTGGCTACATAATCGTGGGCGTATGGGGAGTACAGTAGGGGGCTGAGGACGCATCCCTTGGTGTGGGGTGGGGTCCCACTGTTGAGTGTTATTGTGGAAGAGGTGCAGTTACCTGTCCTCACTGATTGCGGCCCATGGGTCAGGAAGTTGAGGATCCAGTTGTAGAGGGTGGAGCCAAGACTTGGGTCTCGGGGTTTTGAGATCAATCTGGAGGGGAAAATGGTGTTGAAGGTGAAACTGTAGTCGACGAGCGGGAGTCTGACGTAGGTGTCCTTGTTGTCCAGTTACTCCAGGGGTAAGTGCAAGACTAGGGATATGGTGTCTGTTATGGACCTGTTATGTCAGTAAAGGAGCAGCACGGTGGCACAGTGGTTAGCACTGCTGCCTCACAGCACCAGGGACGTGGGTTCGTTTCCACCCTCAGGTGACTGTCTGTGTGGAATTTGCGCATTCTTCCCCTGTCTGCGTGGGTTTCCTCTGAGTGCTCCGGTTTCCTTCTACAGTCCAAAGATGTGCAGGCGTTGTTGGATTGGCCATGCTAAATTGCCTAATAGTGTTCAGGTATGTGTAGATTAGGTGGGTTATGGGGGGATGGGTCTGGGTGGGATGGTCTGAGGGTTGGTGTGGACTTGTTGGCCGAAGGGCCTGTTTCCACAACATAGGAATTCTATGATTCTATGATTCAAATTGCAGGGGATCAAGGTTGGTTGGGAGACTAGAGTTGATGTAGGCCATGACCAGCCTCTCAAAGCACTTCATGATTATGAACCACTGGGTGGTAGTCATTAAGGCATGTTGCATGTGCTTTCTTAGGTACTGGGATGATGTCAGTCGTTTTGAAGCAGGTGGGGACTTAGGCTTGGAGAAGGGAGACATTGAAGATGTCTGCGAAAACCTCCGTCCATTGGTCCGCACAGGATCTAAGTGCTCGGCCAGGGACTCCATCCATGCCAGTTACTCTCCTGGGGTTGACTCCCAGGAAGACCAATCTGACGTCTGCAACAGTGATAGTGGGCACTGTGTGCCCGGGGCTGTGGGATCAGGTGACACCATGCCACTGGCATTCTGCTCGAACCGAGCATAGAAAGCATTGAGCGCATCAGGGATGCATGTTTTGCAGGCTATACAGGCAGATCATACCATACAAAGTGCATCAGGGTAGCAGAAGAGAGTACAGAATACCATGTAACAGATGCAGAGAAGGTGCAGAGAGAGAGATCAGAATTAGCATTTGAGTGGTCCATTTAAAAGCCTGATAAAGCAGGGAAGAAGCTGCTCTTGAATCTGTTTGTATATGTATTCAAGCTTTTATATCATTTGCTCAACAGAAGAGTGTGGAAGAGTGTATAACCAGGGTGAGGGGGGCTTTGATTATATTGGTTGCTTTCCCAAAGCAGTGGGAAGTATGTATGGAGTCAATGGATGGGAGGCTGGTTCGCATGATGGACTGGGCTGTGTTCATGACTCTCTGTAGTTTCTTATGGTCTTGGATAGAGCAGCTGCCATACCACACAGTGATGCATCCAGATAGGAAGTTTTCTATGGTGCATCTATAAAATTGGTAAGAGTCCTTGTGGACATCCTGAATATCCTTAATCTTCTGAGGAAATAGAGTCGTTGTTGTGTTTTCTTGACCATCACATCGACATAGGTGGACCTGGAAAGATTGTTGGTGATTATCACTCCCAGGAATGTGACGCTTTCGACCATCTGCACCTCAGTACCATTGATGCAGCCAAAGGTGTGTCCTCCACTCCGCTTCCTGAAGTCAATGACCAGCTCCTTCATTTTCCTAATGTTGATGGAGAGATTGTTGTCTTTACACCATGCCGCCAAGCACTCAATCTCTTTCCTGTACTCTGTCTCTTTATTGATTAAGGTCCGATCTATGATGGTGGTGTTATCAGCAAACTTGTAAATGGAGTTGGGATGGTATTTGGCTACACAGTCATGAGAGTATAAGGAGTATGGTAGGGAGGGTAAGTATGCAGTTTTGCGGGGCACCAGTATTGAGGACTATGGAGGAGGAGGTGTTGTCACCTATTCTTACTGCTTGCAGTCCATGGATCAGGAAGTCAAGGATCCAGTTATGGAGTGAGGAGCTGAGACCTAGTTCTCAGAGTTTAGAGATGAGTTTGTTTAGAATTGTGGTGTTGAAGATGGAACTGTAGTCAATAATAGGGGCCTACATAGGTATTCTTGTTATCGAGATGTTCCAGGGATGAATGTAGGGCCAGAGAGATGGCATCCTCTGTGGGCCAGTTGCATCACTAGGTGGTAGTCATTAAGGCATGCTGCATAATTTTTCTTTGGCACCAGAATGATGGTGGTCTTCTTGAAGCCGGTGGGGACTTCAGATCAGAGTAAGGAGAGGTTAAAGATGTCTGCAAATACTCCCACCAGCTGGTCTGCATAGGATCTGAGTCCACAGCAGGGGACTCCATCCAGGAGAGTTGCTTTCCATGGGTTCACTCTCAAAAAGATCAATCTAATGTCTGTGGCAATGACAGTGGGTACAAGTGCATCTGAGGTTGTTGGGATAGGTGACATCGTTTCGCTGACCTTCTGTTCAAAGTGAGTGTAGAATGCATTGAGCTTGTTGGGTAGGGACGTACTGTTGCCCACGATTCTGCTTGACTCCAATTTGTAGCTCGTTATGTCGTGTAACCTTAGTCACAAACAATAGATGTCCATGTGGTTCTTCTGGGTCTCAAGCTTAGTTAGATATTGCCTCTTGGCATCACTGATGTCCTTTCAAAAGTCGTACCTGGAATTCCTGTATAGAGCAGAGTTGCCTGGCTTGTGCACCTCAGACCTGGACTTCAATAGGGAGTGGGTCTCCTGGTTCACTGGGTCACTGAACCCTAAACGGTGACTCTGCTTTCACTCCACAGATGTTGCCAGACCTGCTGAGTTCCTCCAGCTATTTCTGTTTTAGTTTCAGATTTCCAACAATCACAGTTCTTGTTTTTTTACATTGCCAATCCTTATTTGAGACCACATGGGATTATTTGATTCCAATTGCCAACAGCTGACCATCTCCCACTCCAAAAGCTGGAGACAGTTGGCACTGGTAGCAATCTGATTGGCTACTACCACTTGGAACTCACTGACACTAGGTGGTTGGTTATTACTCACATTAAGCATGTAAGGTCAAATAAAGAGGAGGCACTGTACTGAAACGCTTAGGATTTTTTTTTTCTCCAATATGATTTTAAGCTTTATGTGATATTGATAAAATCACCTCATGAAAAGGGAAATGTGTCAGATATGTCCTGAGTGAATAAGGCCTGCACAGCAGGCATGAGATTATGGACCATTTTGAAAAACTTGAAGGAATGAAGGAAGCATTTAGTTCAGCTTCAAACTTTTATTCAGGAAATAACAAGCATTTGAATGAACATCTTAAAATGTGAACATATAAATTAAATGATACATTATTGCAGACAAAAAATATGTTAGCTCCATACAAATAAATGCTTATTCACAAAAATTTACTTCTAATTCACTGCATCACCAGGAACCATTGTTTCTTTTTGAGACCTTCTGTTCATGTTGCAGACACAGCTTTTTCTTTAACAAAGACAGAGATTGCTGGAAAAGCTCAGTAGGTTTGGCAGCAGCTGTGGAGAGAAATCAGAGGTAACATGTCAGGTTGAGTGGCCCTTCCTCATAACTAATGGTAGCTAGGAAAATGTCAGTTTATATACAGAAGATAGGGTGGATGATGGGGATACAGCCCAAAGAGAGACAAGAACAGTTGGACAGACAAAGGAGTAGATAACAATCCAGCTAGGAGGGTGAATAACTCATAACAGGGACAGCTAATGGCTAACAATGGTAGTGTGCAATAGCAGACAGTGATAACAAGGCCTGGTGTGTGGGCTTTGGAGTAAGGATATGGGAGAGTTCAAGCCCTAAAGTTGTTGAAATTGATACTGAGTCCAGAAGGCTGCAGGGTCCCCAACTGGAAAATGAGGTGCTCTTCTTCCAGCTTGCACTGAGCTTTGCTGGACCACTGCACCAAGCCTGAGACAGCGATGTCAGCCAGGGAACAAGGTGGTGTGTTGAAGTGGCAGGCAACTGGAAACTCAGGTTCTTTTTGCAGACATAGGTGTTCTGTGAAGCAGTCACCCAATCTATGCTTCATTTCCCACATTGTGAGCAGCAAATACAGTAGACTAGATGGAGTGAAATGCAGGTAAAGTGCTGCTTCACCTGGAAGGTGTGTTTGGGCCCTTGGATACTAAAAAGGGAGGGAGGAAATGGACAGTGTTACACCTTCTGCAGTTGCAGCTTTTTCTTTGCTTCTTTTGTCATATTCTCGGCACACAATCATGTGTACTGAGATGATGGTTGAAACGTGTTGGTGGATAAAGGGAAGAAAGGAATTGAGCAAGGTTTCACTGAATTTATCCAGCAAAGCAAAAACGCTGTTCCAGTAGAATTACAGAGTAATCTCAATTAAGCATTCGAAATTCAATAAAGCAGTCACAAACCTAAATTAACCACTATCATTCTGAAGCAAAAGCAAAATGCTGTAGATGTTGGAAAGTGAAAATAAAATCAGCAATTGCTAGGACAAATCAACAGGTCTGGTGGCATCTTTGCAGTGAGAAACACACAGATCTCTTCATGGATGCTGTCAAACCAGTTATGTGTCTCCAATCTCTTTCAATTTTTTATATATTATAGCCCCTCACTCTATATTTCTCCACAAAGGAAATGAAAGTAAGTTTCCAGTCATGCCCGAGAATTGGCCTTATTCTGCTTGCTCGCATGCTAGTGAATGTGTTTGGCTTGGAAATTGGGATGGATTTTATCTTTTCCATAATTTTTATGTTTATTACCAAGGAATTTTAAAGTAAAATCACCTTCTTAACTTTGATTACTTCAAGAGGTCTGCTTAGCTTATTTCCTTGTAGCTTTGATGCATGTTCGAGTACTTACCAAATTGGAAATAAATATATCTATTTTAACATAAAACTCTGTTATACCAACTTTGAGTGGGAAGGAGAGGACTTTATTCATTCCTCTGAGCTTGATGGTGACAATATTCTACCACAATTTTATCTCAATATGAAACTGATAGGTTGTCAAAGAACCCAGTATTAGATCTGTATGAATCAGGAGCTAAAGTAGGCTATTCAACCTGCTTTGCATTTGATATAATTGTGGCTGATCTGATTTTGGCCCCAACAAGGTATTCTAAGGTAGGATCTGTAAACTGCTCTCAACTGTTAACATGCCAGCAATTTACAATTTAATACCATCATTATGGTATAGTTAGAAGATAGACTTCAGGAAAAGGCAAGAAGTCGGCTTTGCCAACCTATTCCATTTAGGTCTCCATTCAGAAAATTCTTGTTGCAAGTTATTAGTTTCTCTTTCTGATTCAATTTTCACAAAAAGGGTATGTAAGTGAAATAGAACCACTCTAAGTTGGAGAATTATTTCTTGGTACATTCAAGTCTCCCATTCCAGAAAAAAAGTTTTCAATAAATCTCCACCCTCTTTAGAGTACATTAGATGTTACAGTCCCAAAAAAGGAGACAGAGACAGCCAGATCTCCCACAATTTAGAATTAGTTGAACCAGGTGAGTGAAAAGGCATGAATGTAGGTGGCTTCTGATAAAGTGGATTTTGGATGCCATCATTGTTAAACCAGTTCTCTGTACTGTAAAGGTGATCTTGGTTAGAACAAAGAACGAAGAGATAAATGAGGGTAAAACAACCAACGTCTCTTCTGCATCAGTCCAGACTCTGTAAAGAGGAATTGGCTTACTCACCTTCCAAGTCAGGCAATGTCATGTGCTGTGAACTTGATGAAAGTTGTTTTTAGTGCTGTAAAGACTCTTTTTTTGTATTTTCATTGAGGACTGAAATAGGAAAAAGAACTAGTTTAAAAGCCAGAGATTGTGGATGGATTTCTGCTCTTTTTAAAAGCAAGTAGTATGATAGTTATTGTATGTACTGTTTATACAGCTTTTTGTTCAAGCAATAGGCAGGGCCTAGTTACAGATGAACTGGAGACAAGGGGTGTTTATTGTTGGAGCTTCAGCCAGCAACAAGTATCTGATTGGTCTATGGACTAACGATTAGAAATCCATGACAAAAACAAACCTGCCAACAACGATGTGATTGGCTCCCACATAGTCAAACTGCTTGGCGTATATACTCAGGGCAAGAGCCATCAATTCTCTGGAAAGAAAGGAACTGTTTTGCTGTGGTAAAAAGCTTATCAAGCCTGAAGAGAGACTATTTATTTCTGCTCATCAGTTGTTGTAAGCTGTGACTTTTAATGAATAAGTCCGAGACCATTAAAAGTGTGAAGTAGTGACCGGTGCCTTCAGCAAACAAGTGAAGGAAGATTCAGAAGCAGAATCCTGAACAGCAACGGGATCATCTCAGCAAACCTTGTGGACAGGGACCATTGAAATGCCTCCCCAGACTTTTGCTCCACCCATAACACCAATGGTTTATTTTTGTGGTAGTCTGTACGTGTGTGTGGATGAGGAGATTTATAAGTGGGTTAGTGTTGTAACTAGTTGCATCATATGTTGACAGTTCAAAATTATTTATCTGCAATTACAATCTACTTATTTGTAATAACTAGTACTTATTAAATCTGGTCCGTGCTTTCTGTTACTGTTGGTCTAAAAGTCAGGTAAATTGGAGAATTCTGTGTACTTTTTAAAATCTTTAACTTTTATAGCAAATCCAGGAATTGTGGGTCTTGATTTCCAGTGTGCTACCCCATTGAGCAGTAATAGTTTCCTGAATGATAATTTGACTAATTTGACTGAGACCTACATTGGATGCCATGTTGTAGTAATATATAATAACACTACTGTATAATGAGTCTCGGCACAATGATATCCTAGTGTCTTGCGCTGGATATATATCTGTGCTACATTTTATGCAAAACATCTGCAACTGTGCCATTTACTTTCTAGTTTGTGCAACACTTGAACTATTGTAAGTTAAAATTTGAATCGAACAAATAATGACACTGACAAACGTATAAGATTATAGAATTCTTGAGCTAAATATATTGAAAAATGTTTCCAAATCATAATTTCAACATAATTGTGCCCTTATTTTATAAATACTGAGCAAAACCTGAATCTATCCAATCAAATTCATGTTTCACCTTTAAAATTGCAGGGTAAGGAACCTCTTTTGAACAGCTCCCTGTTTTATTTAAACTGAGATCAAAGATTTACAAATCCAATTGTCTGAATTATACCGAAAAAGCTGAACCTTCGCAAAGTTCTAAGCCATGCCCCACAGTCTATCTAATTTAACATCAAAAGGAAATGCTAGCCTCTTTCAAGCAGACCTTCTGTCTTTAATTCAACTAAAGAAAACTAGAACTTTGCCTTTAATTCTCTGATTTAACTCAAACAAGATTCTGAAGGTTACATTTTCCCTGAACAGTACAATACCCTAGTGCCTGTTCACATTTAGAATACCAGTTAGGATCTTTGGGAAGAGACATAATCTGTGGTGTGTTGGTTTACAGCAGGTTGCACAGTGAGCAACATAGTCAAGATACACTTTGTTATATCCATCTACGTGTGTTCAAAATCTGTGCTGATCAGATTGATTGCTCCCTGCCTGTTTGCTCTGTGAGACAATGTCACTCCTCATAGACAGAGTCCCTGTAGTTTCAATGATCAGCTTCAAGATACCCCTTTTTGATTGTTGCAAGAGTGCCAAAATTTCAAATGGTTGTGTCACATGATAAATTCTTCACACGGTTTCAAGACCTCCCCACCCACCTATTTCTCTAACCACAGTGAAATCATAAAGAGATTTAAATTTCTCTTAATGAGATTCTTTCTGTGGGTGTCTTGATAATCACAGATGTTGTTACATGTTTCCTGACCCTTATAATTGCAGGCTTCTTGATCATTCTAATGCCTGTTTCCTCTTTAAGGCATTCCTTTTCTGTTTAAATCCTATTTGCAAAGATAAATTGGTCATTCCCATTTTGACTCATTTAACCCTTATGTTGCCAAAATGGTAAATTCAATGGGGCTAAATTTGACTTAATACATTATGTCTTCTGTACATTCATGCAATAAAACAGATTTAACTATAGACATACAGTGACAAAATCAGAAGTTACATTATGGACTGCAGCGGTTCAAGAAAGCAGTTCACCACCAACTTCTCAAGGGCAATCAGGGACGGGCAATAAATGCTGGCCCAGCCGGTGACACCCATGTCTCACAAGTGATTAAAATTTCAGTCCATATTACAATTGATAATTGCTAAAAATACAAATAGTTTTAAAAAAAGAGGAAAGCGAGTGTGAAGCTTATTATTTTCTGGTTAACTCAAGGTAGCAGGAAAAATAACATCTTATTTTTTCCTATATTCAGTTTGGTAAATTTGCATTTCACTTGCTCATTTCTTTTTCACCTCCTTCCACATATACTTGACAGTCTAACAAGATCAGCACTATTATCAACACCATAATTCTAGCAAATTGCCTGGCTCTCTCTTTCCCTGGTCTCAGGAGGCTGGGGCCAATAGCTAAAGCAACTTTTCTGAATGGTCATTCCGTTCACTTCACCACATGAAGTAGCTTTGGAAAGATGCTTGAGTAGAATATGAACAGCATCATGGTTTGGCCCTGATTAGTTCTGTCATACCCCTAATACTGTGCTTGAAGTGTGGATCGTTGAATGTATTGAAAAAGTTATAAAAGAGTTGATAAATGAGGAGACATTCTGATAATCCTCTGCAAACACCTGGGAGTCTCAGTGGTGGCATTGATAATTTTCCACATTGATATTCATGTCTAGTTGCTCATGGTTGTCTGCAAAGTGAAGCTTTTGTCCGACACCTAACTTGCCACTCATTCTATACTGAATAATATTCTTGCTCTTTTTCTTCACATGTACAATATATACATTTTTAGTTAGTTAGATAAGTTAGTCACTCCTCTATCCATACTAATATATCACCCCATAGACTATTAGCATATATAGTAACCCACCTTTTTATGTGGCACATGATCAAATGCCCTTTGGAAATCCAAATATATAGGTTCCCCTTTATCCACTCTGCTTGGTGCATCCTCAAAGAGCTCAAAATCAATTTGTTAAAACAAAGTTACCTTGAACTGCTTGTTTAAAATATATTTGTTCATGTGATACAGGAGTAACTGACCAGTTCAGCATTTTTATCCATTCCCAATTGCTCTAATGAAGCTGATGGTGAGTTGGCTTTTTGAGCCAATGCGGTTCTTAGAGATACTGTAAGGAAGGGAGTGCCATGATTTTAATACAGTGACAATGAAGGAATGGTATCAGAATAATATGTTGGAGGGGAAGATTCAGGTCAAGGTATGTCTATGAATCATTTGCCCTTGTCCTTCTAGTTGATAGCGGATGCAGGTTTGCTGTTGGAGGAACTTTGAACAGTTTGCAATGCCCCTTATAGATTGTACACATTGATGCCACTCAGTGTAAGTGGTGAAGGGAATGAATGTTGAAGATGGGGGATGAGGTGCCAATCAAGCAGACAGTTTCATAATAGCATTGAGCTTTTTGGGTGTTGCTAGGGTTGCACTCACCCAGGCAACAGAAGAATATTCTATCACACTCCTGATTTTGCCTTGTGGACAAGCATCAGGAAGATAGGAGTTGAGTTACCCATTACAGAATTCCTACCTTACGACCTGCTGGAACAGCCACAATATTTAAGTCTGGTCGAGTTCATTTTCTGCTTAATGGTAATCCCTAAGATGTTGAAGTTGGGGGCTTCAGTGATGGTAAATGGACAATGTTTTAAATGGTAAAAAATTGCAGCACACTGCTGTGCAGAGGGACTTGGGTGTCCTTGTGCATGTATCGCTAAAAGTAGGATTGCAGATGCAGCAGGTAATTAAAAAGGCAAATGGAATTTTGTCTGCCATTGCTCGAGGGATGGAGTTTAAAAACAGGGAGACTATGCTGCAGCTGCATAGGGTCCTGGTGAGGCCACACCTGGAGTACTGTGTGCAGTTTTGGTCTCCTTACTTGAGAAGAGATATACTAGCACTGGAGGAGGTGCAGAGGAGATTCACTCGGTTGATTCCAGAGTTGAGAGGGTTGGATTATGAGGAGAGACTGAGTAGGCCGGGATGATACTCATTGGAATTCAGAAGAATGAGGGGAGATCTTATAGAAACATATAAGATTATGAAGGGAATAGATAAGGTGGAGGCAGGGAGGTTGTTTCCGCTAGCAGGTGAAACTAGGACTAGAGGGCATAGCCTCAAAATAAAGGGAAGCAGATGTAGGACTGAGGTCAGGAGGAACTTCTTCACCCAAAGGGTTGTGGATCTGTGGAATTCACTGCCCAGTGAAGCGGTTGAAGCTACCTCGCTGCATGTGTTTAAGGCAAGGCTCGATAAATTTTTGAACTGTAAAGGAATTAAGGGTTATGGTGAGTGGGCGGGTAAGTGGAGCTGAGTCTCAAAAGGATCAGCCATGATCTTATTAAATGGCGGGGCAGGCTCGAGGGGCCAGATGGCCTACTCCTGCTCCTAGTTCTTATGTTCTTATAACTCCATTGAGTGTCAAAAAGTATTGGTGAGATTCTCTCTTGTTGGAGATGGTCATTGCATGGAACATGTGCGGCACAATTGATACCTGTCCCTTTTCAGCCTAAGCCTGGATGTTGCCCAGTATTTGCTACACATGGACACAGCCTTTTTCAGAAGCTGTGAGCAGTGCTGAACATTGTGCACCAACTATGTGTTAGATATACAAATCTTCCTCCTTGGAGCTGAACAATTTTAATTTGAGTAGTTTCTACCCTGTATTGATGAGGCATGTTTGCTTCAAAATCGTTATGTACTTTCATGTGAATTCATTAATACTTTGCTTTCTCCTGCCTATCCAATGATGAGATCAATCCACCCATTTGGGTTCCAAGTATATAAAGATTTTCTTTTGTGGTGGAAATCGTGGATAAAATGAAACAGCATGTCAGCATTATTACAGAAACACATCTTTTTCAACTCAACTTTGACATCAGCCAAGGAGTTCAGACCTTATTGAAACCTGACCCTACTTTGCTGATTCGCACATGGCTATAATGAAGAAAATAGGCAGAATGACATCTAGAACAAGTCTATCAATTTGCCTCTGCTGAGAGATAAATCAATTGATGCTGCCTATTAGAAGGATTTGCCAATAACTTGATGACACCAGATATAAATTATTACCTTGACTTATCGTGCCTTACATTGAGGGAAGTCAGCTGTATTAGCTGCACAGCATTCATAGAATCCCTACAGTGTGGAAACAGGCCCTTCAAACCAACAAGTCCACACTGACCCTCAGAGCATGCTCCCCAGATCCATTCCCCCTATTACCCAACTAACCTACACATCCCTGAACACACAATGGGCAATTTCACATGGCCAATCCACCTAGTCTGCACATCTTTGGACTGTGGGAGGAAACCCACGCAGACACAGGGAGAATGTGCAAACTCCACACAGACAGCCGCCCAAGGACGGAATTGAGCCCAGGTTCCTGGTGCTGTGAGGTAGCAGTGCTAACCACTGAGTCACCATGCTGCCCTGATGGATGAACCAGCTTCCTTTCCCTAAAAACGCCAGATATAGTATTAACCACAACTACAGTCATAGTTGCATTGTGAAATTGAGGGTGAACCACAAAAGTGAACAAAGTATCAGTGTGTGAAACTGTTAATTACACCATTGTCTGGAAGACCACTTTGTATAAGGAGTACAGCAAATTTGAATTATATATTACAATTCAAATAGTAATGAAATAATCTGCCTTCAAGCATGACTTGGTACATAAATATGTTTGTAACGGTAGCAATGAACTGACTTGCAGTAAAACTCAATTCAAGAATGATAGTACATATCGGGGTTAAGTAATATTTCTGGTATGCAGGCAATATCTTTTTCAAGTCTGAACAAATCATCGTATCAATCTCCTGTCAAAATTCTTTTAGAAAGTTTAAGGCATGATTCTATTATTAAAGTTAGTTACATATTGCAACATAATTAATGTGATTAATAATACAGTAATCCAGAAATAATTCCCTTGTTGGGTGGAGATTTGGTATGAACTCTGGTCTTTTGAATGATCAAGCTATGTCACCTCTAATGAGAGAGGTAGTAAGAATTGTTGATGCTGGAGTCAGAGATAACAGGGTGGAGCTGGAGGAACACAGCAGGCCAGGCAGCATCAGAGGAGCAGTAAAGCTGACGTT
>NC_063341.1:27145164-27179892 GCF_021869965.1 Rhincodon typus | reverse complement strand
TATAGGTCTATATCTAACATTGCTTTTCTTCCAACTTCAAACTTCACCTTAATTGCCCTTGCTATCCCATCTTTTAACTCACTCTTCATATCATCTCCCTCTATCTCACCCTCAACCTTCCAATCTCTTAAAAGGGCTACACCCACAGAAGACAATGCCATCCTTCTTTCATCCTTGGACTGACGAGAAAACCCATTTCTCAGACCTCCCTCTCCCTAAGGTGGCCAGGCCCTCCTCGCCCAATGCTCCTCACTTACCTGTGTCTTAGGTTTCAAGTGTTCTTCATGTTGGGATTGGTTGCAGCACCATCAATGTCCATCAGCGTTGGCCATCAGATCTTAGGAATGGGAGTTCCTGCTACTGAAAGGCAGAAGTCACACTCTTCAACAATTATGGCCATCTGCAGTGTGTTATAGCTACGTTTTTCAAGTCTTGCATGCTTCCTTTAAGTCTGCTGGTCAGCTAGCTGCCAACTTTCCTGCCAGGCATGGCAAAGGAAGCTGTCCACACCGTCTCTCCACCCACCCGATACTACCGGAGAATTCTAAATCCTCGTCTTTACACATTCCTTCCCTGGATGTTTGAAGAATGGAGGCAGAAGACATTTGTTCTGAATCAATCTGGACAGTTTCAGTGCAGACTGGGACAGAGGGGAGGGATGGCTATTCTGATAGTTCAAGTTGGGGACGGTACATATTTTATAGTATTTTCAGTTCTACAGTCCACTAACTCACAGCTCCAGTTTAAACCAAGGCAATTTGACAAAAAAGTTCCCAGGAGAAAAGTTAGTTTAACATTGTTTCAAACTGCTTACAGAACACTCATCTGTCTTTGGAGTTGAAGTCTGACCTCATTAGGCAAGTTTTCAGTTCATGGTGCAATTGTAACATGCCTTAACCAGGAAGGTGCTGTGCTACAAGGTCTCTCTACTTTCAATTTACAACAAACAGTCAAAATTCGTACAGCAACCAACAAACTAGACAAGTTTGCATTTCCCAGCACCATCAGCTGAGGATGTCATGTCTTCACGTTGGCCACCAAACAAAGGCCAATCTATTTACACTGAGAAGGGGTGGTGATGACGAATGTGGGATCATTAACAAAAAACTACACCAGTGTCATATTTTTAAGGCCATGTTGTATGATCTTGAATGAAGCATATGAAGCATGTCATCATGGAATGTGTTTAAAACATTAAAGGGTGCAAAAGAAAAATCAGCAAAACATTCCTCCAAATTTAATAGGGAACATAGCATAGCTTAAATTGTAGGAAAAATAAATGACCTATTAGACATTTTTACAATGAAGAAGGATGACTTGGTTTCCTTTTTATTCCACTCTTGGTTGGTTGGTCATTACAAAAATTTTATCTCCTTTTAGCAAACAGCTATAATCACTCATCAAAATGAAATGGTTGTTTATGTGGTCTTCTTCAGTGAAAGAATAAATGAATTTTATTACCTACTAAACTCAAAAACAAAATAAAATTATGACATCAAAAACACCCACAAAAACAGGTAATCATTTTAAAGGGGAAAAAGTATGTCTGGTATAGACAGGAAGAATTAAGGGTCACAGTTTTAGAAGCCCTTACAGTCTTTGAGGTGGTAGATTTTTAACCTGATACTACAGTTGTTTTGCAGTTCACTTGTTTCCTCAGCAATGGTGATGTATTGTTTCAGTAAATGGTTGTTTCCCCAGTTTCCTTTCTAACCATGTTTTCTGAGAGTCTGAGAGAAACAGAGCAAGAAAGAGACTTCTGGTTCTTTTACAAATTCATTTTTCCTTATCTCTGCCCTGCCATTCAAAAACAACTACTGAAATATATTTGTATATTTGTAAATTCCCAAGTTTGGCACCACTGCCTTTCAAAGGTAAAAAATTGCAGGCAATCTTTAATGTCAAGTGTGTGCACTTAGTATATAATTGTGGATTCAAACAAAAGATGAGAACTTCTTGGTGATGATTCAGTCATCTCTTTTAATGTTTTTAGCTGAAATGGTAATTTTACTGCACTGGTTTCATTTATTCCGCATTGGGCTCCCAGACCTGCCTCAACCTGTGGTCAGATAATCACAGGAGCCATTTTGGGTTAGTATTTATCCTTTTAAAAAATTTTAGTCAATGACAAGTCTCAGATGTAACAGTCAGACAATTTAAGTTCAAATTTATTCATCCATATTTATCACTATCATAACAAGAGTGATAAGTAATGTGCCAAATAGGCAAATATTTCACTATCCTACAACTCTTTTATTTTAAAATAGGTAAATATAATTTTAATATCATTTTAAAAACTTACCAAATGCCTATGTGTTGAAAAATTAAGAGTTATTGAAATAAGTACAGGTTAAAATGAAGTAATAGCTAGAATATGACAGAAATAGGATTGATCTTTGGTGATAGAGGACCATATTTTAAGCATAGACTTTTAGCCCTGAATAAAGGCATCTTAATAGAGTTATCTTTTTTTTTATTCATTCATGGGCCAAGGCATCACTGGTTATTTATTGCCCAGCTCTAATTGTCCAGATGGCAGTTAAGAGTCAACCACATTGGTGTGGGTCTGGAGGCACATGTAGGCTAGACCAGGTAAGGATGGCAGTTTCCTTCCCTAAAGGCATTAGTGAACCAGAAGGGTTTTTCTTGACAATCAACAATGGATTCGTGGTCATCATTAGATTCCTAATTCCAGATATTTATTGAATTCAAATTCTACCATGTGCCATGGCAGGATTTGAACCCAGGTCCCCAGAATGTTATCTGGGTCTCTGGATTAACAGTCCAGTAATAATACCACTAGGCCCCGACCTCCCTCCTTTTGAGGTATAGAAGATAGCAGAAGGAATAATATTGTGAATCTAGCATTTTCCATCAAATCAATGATAATAATAGTACAAGAGATTCTTCTTGACCCTTCATCCATATGGCTTGGCATCGGAAAATTACTAGTTTCACCTCATTGCCATGATTGCTCTCAGACCTGCTCAGGGTAAAGTAGGCACATTATTCACAATAGAAAAGGCTCAACCAAAACTGGGGAAAGTTGAAAGATCATCGGGGGCGCAGGGACAAAAATACAAAAGGGAACATGAAGGATGGTAGTGGATTTGTAAGTCACAAGTGAAAATAGCAAATTACTCACGCTAACACAAGATTGAACCTTGTTATGTCAGATTGAAAATCAAATGGACAATAACTACACAAAATGGCTGTGACACTGTGAAAAGCGGATCGAGTAAGTGACTGATTCTTACTTCAGGAGTGCAGAAAAAAACATTTTGAATTTGTGGCCCCAGGGGCAATTGCAGTAATCATGCTTTCACTAATTTGTAATGGCTCTTTTTGGTTTCAATTTTCAGGTCATTCATTGTCCAAGACTGCAAATTTAAAGTTGTAACCATAAGCATTACATCATATTCACTAATTGTCTTTTTATCATGAAAGCTAAATAAATGTCCTGGAAACAAGGATATCTGAAGTTCCTATCGGTCAACAAATTCCACAGCAAGTCCTAGAAGACAACACTTTGCAGCTACCAGACTGGCACAATGAACTGTAAGTGTGCAAGACTGTGATGTGGAAGGGAGCCTTTTCTTTCCTGAAGGAATAGTGGCTTCATGATGCCTTACTGGCAGAACACTATGCCCAATGTACCATTAAAAATTTGTTTTTCCACAGTACAATTAGATAAGGTCACATAAATCACAATGACTTCATTGGACAATAGTCAACACTTTGAAATCTCTGTCCACTATGGAGGAGCTAGCTTGCCTTTCCTTTGAGGTATTTTCAGACTCAAAAACAAATTTCAATTCAGGAGACAAGTCTGGGTCTCATTATCACACAATATTTACCTTTAATATGAGGGGAACACCCCATTCCAGCCAGAAACAGGTTTTGGTTTCCCATAAAGGAATTTAAGCCAAAAATAATTGCTTCTGGAAGACAAGCTGTTAGGCCGAGCAAGCCATCTCTTTTATAATTCCCATATGGCATATTCAGTTATTGAGCAAATATTTACTTCGATATATAAAATTCACTTCCCATCAAACATGGTCCATACATTTCTGTGCCTGTTTGAAAGGGAGTTCCTGGCTTTCAGTGTCTGACATGGTACCTAGCTGTGCTTTAAACATGGTGGCAGAGGTATGTAAGCTGGAAGGTAATGCCAGTGATGAAGACTTCCATCTCACACACCACAAGATTCCCTGAGAAAGTGTCCAATATCTTGCTTGCATAATTTGTTTCATTCATTCATTCATGGGATGTGGGCATTACTGGGTAGGCCAGCATTTATTGCCAACCCCTATTTGCCCAGAGGGAAGTTTAGAATCATGTGGGTCTGGAGTCACATGCAAGCCAAATCAGGTAAGAACATCAGATTTCCTTAGCAAAAGCTGGGTTTTTCCTGATAATCAGCAATGGTTTCATAGTCATTGTTGGACTCTTAATTCCAAATATTTTGAAAAGAATTGAAGTCAAACGCCATCATTTGCAAAAACCAGATTTGAACCCAGGTCCCCAGGACATGGCCCAGGCCCTCTGGGTTACTAACTGAGTGATAGTTCCATTATACCACCATCTTACAACATGAATGGTAAAAGATGAGAAAACTCACCTCGGACTTCTGCAGACCAGAAACTGTGAAACTCACTTGCCATCACACTTTGACAGCAAATGAGAAAATTCAGCCCTAAGACTTAATTACATTTTGCTGTTTAGTTTACATTCTGTTAGTATTCAAACATACAACAAATAATAGACAGGGAAAGGTCCAGTAGTCTGTTCAGCCAACACGCATATCACAGGATGTGCATTTCCTTACCTAAAGCCAAATTGTCTGGGACAGGAGAAAGTAAATATTAAAAACATCATCCAATTAAGAAGCAAAATCGAGAAAGTTCTCTCTGTGCCCTTTAGGTAATCAAATTCCAGTTCAGGAGACAAGTCTGGGCCTCATTATCACACAATATTTATCTTTAATATGAGGGGAACACCCCATTCCAGCCAGAAACAGGTTTTGTTTTCCCATAAAGGAATTTAAGCCAAAAATAATTGCTTCTGGAAGACAAGCTGTTAGGCCGAGCAAGCCATCTCTTTTATAATTCCCATATGGCATATTCAGTTATTGAGCAAATATTTACTTCGATATATAAAGTTCACTTCCCATCAAATATGGTCCATACATTTCTGTGCCTGGGTGTTCAATTAGTGCACACGCCCCATCAATTAGTCTAAGCAACCTAGTTCATTTTCACTTGCTGGCTTGTCTTGTTTTCAGGGGAAAAGATGTTTTGAAAGAGATGTTCTTAGTCCCAAAATAAAACACCAAGTTCTGCTCATATCAGATGGGAATGCTGAATTAAACTTTATCAGTGTCCAAAGAAATAACACAGTACATATCGGCCATGAACAACAAGTGTGGGTATGGTGATAGGAAATTGACTCAAATCATTTCTTTTGATGCAGACTTCCAGCTGCATGTTGATTTATACGATAGTGATCATTAAACACACTGGGTTAGTGGTTAGCACCACTACCTCATGGCGTCAGGGACTGGAGTTTGATTCCACCTCATGTGACTGTCTGTGTGGAGTTGTATATTCTTCCTATGTCTGTGTGGGTTTCCAATATGTGCAGGCTAGGTGGGAAATGAAGGGTTATATAGGGATGGCGTGCTCTTTGGAGGGTAAGTGTGCACTGAATGGGCTAAATGGCCTGCTTCCATGCTGAAGGGCTTCTATGAATGCCGATTGCCTGAGCAGGATCCAAACTTTGACTGAGGTTATGACCATTTAAAGTAAGATTGTGCAATGAAAAGTCAGCCTGAAACTCTTAAAGGGGAGGTGCATTCTCTTTATAGTATGTGCTAATGATTAGGAAAGAATTGTCTGACCTGCATGAAGAACGAAGACAGAGCCATAGGGTAGAGAACATGCTGCAAGGTTCTCTAATGCAATTGGAGAGGCATTGCAAGAGGTGGAGAGGAAGACAAAGTTCCTCTGTACACAGATGTTCAGCAGGCCTCTACAAAATCTATGCAAAGGCAATGAGAAAAGATAGATAAAGAATGAAGACAGAGCCACAGGGTAGAGAACATGCTGCAAGGTTCTCTAATGCAGTAGGAGAGGCATTGCAGGAGGTGGAGAGGAAGAGAAAATTCCTCTGTACACAGATGTTCAGCAGGCCTCCACAAAATCTATGCAAAGGCAATGAGAAAAGATAGATATTATTGTCAATATCAATTGCAGACCTGAAATCATGGATAAAGCACACAAATCTAACACAAGTGATTATAATCAGTAAACCAATCTTCAAATGCTGTTTCCTTAAAATTGAATCATTTAAATTGTGGGATTGCATTTAACAAATGCAGTATGATATGGGTAAGTGTGACATTTCCCACTTTCATAGGAAAAACAGAATTGCAAAGTATGATTTAAATGGTGATAAATTAGGAAAAGTTGATGTACAAAGGAACCAGGATGTCCTTGTACCTCAGTTCACTCCACTTGGTCCATTCACTCCAGGAGACCAAAAAGAACATGCAAAAGATGCACAAGGTGCAAATTTGTTGGGCCAAGAAAGCCATAAAATTTCAAATTTATTCTAGGCAGCATAAGGTGAGGAATTTCTACAGAGTCCAGTAAACTGTGTATGTTCCTCTGTCACACAATGACTGACCTGTTTTCAGTGCTGACAGGGAATCTCTCCTGATTGACTGAACAATTATCAAAGTATACTTGGCTGAGCACTTTAGGGTCGTACCTGATTGCTCATCGCTAGTAAATTGGGTAGTTATAGACAAGGTTCCAGACAGACCCTATGTGAATACTTGGGCAGAAACACCCCCTCCTGGAGAGGTTAAGACAGCAGTAAGATCCCTACTCTCAAGAAAAGCTGCAGCCTCAGATGGGATCTTAGGAAAAGTTTACGTATTTAGGGAAAACCAGCTAACTGTCAAACTTGATTATAATACAGATTGTCAGACCAACACCATTCCTCAAGGACATAGTCTGAGAATTGGGGCTAGACCATTCAAGGAAGATGTTAGGAAGCACTTCTACAGACAAAGGGTGGTACAGGTTAGGAACACTCTTCCACAAATGGCAGTTAATGCTAGATAAGTCATTAATTTTGAATCCGAGATTGGTACCTTTATATTCAGCAAAGGTATTAGGGGATATGGGCCAAAGGGACATATGTGGAGTTCACACCATGCTCTCATCGAATGGCAGAACAGACTCAAGGGACTGAATAGTCTACTCCTGTTGCAATGTTCCTATGTTGAAGGATACCACAACTGTTCACTTGTGCAAAGGAAAAGGATAAAGATCTGTGTGATGTTCAAAGCAATCATATTCTTTGTGATAGCTGGTAAGATTCCGGTAAACATTTTGTTCAGACTGGTAGTCCCTTTGCAGAACGTTACTGCTAGAAAGTCAAAACGTTGTGCAGGGAAGGCAGACTTCTGACATGATCTTCACTCTTTGACAAATACAAGACAAATGCTGTGAAAAATATATCAGTTTCCACTGCATCTTTGTTGATGTGACAAAGGCCTTTGACACAGTAAATAGAAAGACCTTGTGGAAAGTCTCAGCAGTTTAATGATGGAATGACAGCAGGGTCATTGACAGTTGTGAATACATGATCTCATTTGTCATTACAAATGGTGTGTAGCTGAGGTGTGTCATGCCCTCCATATTCTTCAGGATATTCTTTGTTGCCATAATTTCTGGGGCATTCAATGGAAGTTTTGCTGGAATATGCATCCAATGTAATCTTTTTAGTATAAAACAACTGAAATGCTCAATTAACGTAATGATGTGGGAATTGCAGTTTGCTAATGACTGTGCTCCTCTGTCGTAATGAGCCAAATTTTCAAAAGGTCATGGGGTATTTTTCAGAAGCAGTTGATGACTATGAGCCACCTATCAGCTTGAAGAGGACAGAAATATTCTGCCAACACCACTAAATTCAGAATATACCCCAATTACAGTTTCTTCATGAGCTGCATTCTGAACATCAAATAGGAAGTGCCTACCACTGAAGGACTACTTCAAAGAGCTGAAATGGGAAGAACTGAAGTACTCAGAGCCCAGTTCAGATGGGGTGGATATGTGGTAGGCCTGATGATAAAATCCCTAAGGAACTAACCACAACTTATAATTGAAAGCTGCCTTCCTGGTTGAACACAATTAAAATTCAAGGACTCCTTAAAGGCAATCATCAGGAAATGTACAATTTCCACCACAGACTGGGAGAAAAAAATAGTTTGACCTCCCTTAAAAGCCAGCTCAGAAGCAGAGGGAAAATGCAAGGGAAGGCAACTTTGAGCCAGCAACCTGTTTATAAGTGCAATCTTTGCATTTTCTGTCCTATTTGCAACAGATTGGATGCAGATTGGCTTTAGTAGACACCTACGTACCCATTTGAACCATACCAAACACCACAAATATATGCAGATATCTTTGCACCAAAGAATGACTTAAAAAGCATTTAAAAATTTAGGTGCTTGGCAGTCAAAGTGTGTGCATTCGGTGGCCACATGAACTTGGGAGAGGGGAGTGCCTGTTATCCTGGCAAAACCACAAGACAAATTTTGCAGCTGTAGGCATGCAAACAAGTAAGGCCATGGCACTATATAGTATGCACAGCGACCCACAATGACAATCAATTTAGATACTCATATTGACAGGGTGGGAACAAATAACAGCTTGTTCTGTTATTAATTGTTCCTGCTTAAGGGAGTAACATGATAAATTCAGCTTATTGTTTGATATTTCTCATCACCACACACCCACCCATCCTCATTAAATTTGAAACTCATAGCCAACCCACCTAACCAGACTATGCCCTTATTAAAATTGTTCCAGATACTATCAAAGGAACACTTGCACTCAAGTGCTAAATTGTTAGTGACTCAGTATTTCATATGATAGAGGCATTTATCATTTTGTTTATTTGTGATCAGATTTACCAAATTAATATTAATATTTGAATATTAATTTCATGGAATATTAGCAAGCTGCAGGAAAAGAGAAATTTAATTGGAAAATTGGTAAGAAAGATCATGCTTTTAAAAAAGGCGGGTTTGCTTGCGCAGTCATGCCGCAAACTAGTCAGAGATAAAACCAGAAATGTTGTATATCTTAAATAAAAACAGAAAAGATTGGAAATGCACAGCAGAGGCATCGTGCATTAATGATTTGGGAAAGATCATGTATAAGAATATTGATTTTTATTTAATTTGGCAAAGGTGGTTTAGTGCCATTGAGACATGTTGTAGTGATAACCTAAGCCTAATTTAACTTTCAGCATATAGAGCAATGAAATTCATTTAAAGCTTGCTCGTGGAGTGCGTTCCTGCAGACATCACTTTTTTAAACACCATTAACAGTTTTAAATTTATCTCCAATTGACCTCTGGACCAAAGTATTCTGCACCCTTGTCTAATAATGTAGCAACAGTGAAGGAATGGAAAAAACTGGAGGCGCAGGAAAGCTAGGTGTCAATGATGGGGACGGATATATTAAAGAGACCTATGATTATCTTTATATTCCTTTTAGATCTGTGAGTGTAAGCCATTTGTCATCTGTTGCAAATAAACAGTTACAAACATAGGCTCAGAAAAGAGCAGGAATTGCATCTGAGATAACAAGGTGTGGAGCTGGATGAACACAGCAGGCCAAGCAGCATCAGAGGAGCAGGAAGGCTGACGTTTCGGGCGTAGACCCTTCTTCAGAAATGAAGTAGCATCTGCTACTATTTGTAGTAACACATAGAATTGAAGTGGGTGTGTACAGTCATGGTTTGTGTTGCCATTATTTAGAGTAGGAGCTTAAAAATTTGTAAATAAGCAATATGTGATGCTACTTTTATACGCAAATGTTTATGAGTTCAGTACTGTATAAACATGAGACTTTTCATTTAAAGTGTCACAATGATTCAGGGGGTTTTACACTGTAGTACGTTGGGTCTTCTGTCTGATAAGTCATCAGTAAAATAGGAAATCAGTAGATTCACTGTTTGTTTAATTTAAATCAAATTTAGCAAGGAAAAGAATATTTGTAAATCAGACGTACAGAACAACAAGACAAAGTTCTATTTCTGGTTCAATGTAAGTCAGTTTTGCAACTCGATAAATAGAAGTTATTTGCAATGTTTAAGCAATATATCAAAACTAGTGTTAAAAAAACCACAATATTGCTGTTAACTTTTTTAAACTTTATAGTTACAGCAATGAAATAAACTGAGCTTTTAATGTTGTAACATCACAATTGAAGTTAAAAGTCTCAATTATATTGATTGGTTCTCATCCTGTTCCTTCATTGTTATTTCTGTTGTACCCCAATGATTTATCCTCGATCTTGTCTCATTTCTCATTGACATGCCACGCCTTGATGATACCATCTGAAGCATTCTTTTTCACATGTACACTGACAACACCTAGCTTCCCTGCACCTCCAGTTTTTTCCATTCCTTCACTGTTGCTACATTATTAGACTGCTTATCGGACAACTAGCATTGGATGAGTACTCATTTTCTCCTATGAAATATAGGGAAAACTGAAGCCGTTGATTTTGTTCCCCATTCTAAATTCTGTTTCATGTGTACTCACTCCGTCCCTTTTCCTGGCAACTGTCTGGGATTGGTGTCAGATTTGATCCAGAAGTGAACTTCCAAACTCATATTCCTGCTATCACTAAGACTGTGACAACTTATTTCTAATCCTGTAAAATTGTGCTGATTCACCTTATCTCAGCTTACTTGCTGCTGAAAATCTTCTCCATGTCTTTGTTACCTCTAGGTTAATCTAATGCACTCCTGGCTGTTTTCCGGCATTCTATCCTCTGTACTTCAGTTTATCCAAAATTCTGGAGACCATGTCTTAACACAAAGCAAGTCACAAGCTCCTATTACTCCTGTCCTCATGGTTCTACATTGGCTTCCGGTTAAGCAATGTCTTGATTTTGAAATTAGCACGATTGTTTTCACATCCCTCCATGGTCTTGCCCCTTCCTACCTCTTGTTTTCTCCAGTTACACATTGGTCAGAGATATCCGCAGTCCCAATTATAATTTTTCCACTATGTTGGCTGTGACTTCAGTTGTTAAGGCTCCAGTCTCTGGAGTCTCCTCCCTATGCATCTCTCCACCTCACCTCCCTCTTTTAAGGCACTTCTTAAAAGCTATCTCTTTGACCTATCTAGTATAGGTTAGTATCTACCTAGTATATCTTTACATGGCTCAGTGTCTTACTTTGTTTCATAATGCTTTTGTGAGGTTTTGAGATATTTCATTATTTTAAAGGTGCTCTATAAATTAGAAGTTCCGGTTCTTGTTATTATTGGTTAGTTTTATCGTGGGATAAGGAAAGTAATTTTGATAACAATGCAGGATGCCAGTAAACACTAGCTTCCTGCTGCTATCTGAACTAAACAAGGATCAAAGGTAAACTCATTGAATTAACATTTCAGTTGAAGCCAAAGCATTTCTTTTATGAATGAGTAATGTATGGTTGTGTGTTTAATCCTTCCCCTTTGCCACACTTCGGGCACTCAGGGTCATATCATGGTATTTGTTCTATAATCACTTTTTGATATTACTTTATTTATTGAAAATCTCTGGGTTGGGCTTATTCTTTTAAAAGCTGAAAGTACTGCAATGTTTACACATCTTTAAAAAGGAATCTTGGAGAAGTGCACATTTTATTCCTGCTTTGTAACACTTGAATGACAAAAATGGTTCATAGCCCCTCAGGAATTTGAATGGGTATGTGTGGGAATAACTGAACCATGCTCAGAAATCATTATGTTCCCGGAATCACAATGTGGTTTCATTTCTTTTGAATATATATAAATTGTTATCTACATTACATTCTGCCTGTCTTAATCACAATTTTTCCAGGACTTGACGTATGTAAAGAAAGTGCACAAAATTTACCACAGTCCACATCATGCAGTGTCACTTGAAAATACCTGCCCTGACTTTCCCTTTCATACAAAAAATCTATATGCCTTGGAACTTTGCTGTCATGTGCGATCATCTGAGCACATTTGTTACTCAGAACAAAAGAATGATCTGTAAAGTTCTGGATAAATGCAATCCTATGGACTAGTTAAAACATATTCTTGCTGTTGTACTTCACTGTTAACTGCTTTCTTTAAAAAAATCAGTGAAGTAAATGTTTGTGTTTATAAGGTTAGTTTGTAAAGTTAGGATGTTATTTGAGAAACTTAAAGTCCAACTTTTGAACATGCTCTCACCGTTACAGTACAATAATTCTAGCCGTTACTTCAATTCATATTGGATGTGGAAAATATTGGATAGCTTGTTTGTATTAAGTGATATTTTGTTGACTTGTAACTTCTTATCCCTGTTTTGAAATCTCTCCATGACATCATCCTTCTGTATCTCTATAATTTCCTTCAACCCATCCACCCCCAAGAGGACTGATCCTACAAATTCTGGCCTTGAAGTACACATCCTACATTTTCATTTCTCCATCATTGATGGCTGTATATTCAACTGTGTCAGCCCTAAGCTCTTGGATTCTCTTCCTAAACCTCTCCACTTCTTGCAAAAGCATAATAGCATGGTGCTAAAAATTCAAATTAGAAAATGAAAATGCTGGAAGAACTCAGCAGGGCTGGCAGCATCCATAAAGAAAGAGACAGTTATCATTTTAGGTCAAAATCCTCTCATCGAACTTTTCCTCGTTAGTTATTCTTAATACTTCATGTGTCTGAATATCTCAATATTTGTGAAACACTTAGGATATTGTACTAACTTAAAAGTTACCTCATAACTGCAAATAGCTGTTTTAGTAATTGTAAAATCATTTCTCAATCGAACTGGGGCTCACATTGTATTGATGCAAGAGTGAATTCAACTGTGGGCTTGCACCAGAAAGATGAGCATGAAAGACATTTGCTATGGAATCTGACACCCATCTAGTCTGGTTTCCAATGATTCCGATCCACATTATATAATTGACTTTTAGTATCCTCAAAAACTAGGGATAAAAAATAAACATGGCTTTGACGTGTCATTTACCTCCCACAAGCTCCCAATGCCAAAATGATTTTGATTTTTATGTTTGGCCACCTCCATAAGTATAACTCAAATTTCCAGAACAAAGGTATGCTTATTTTCCATAAAATGTGGAGCAGATATTGCCCTTTGAAGCTCTACTTTAACGAAGAACAATCCAGCACATCTCATGCTGTTCAAAGTAATTTGAAGTTAGTCGCTGCCATGATCAGGCTTGTGGGGACCAGCAACAGCATCAGCAGCTGGTTGTGTAACACTGGTCAGAGTAATTCCTCTAGTGTCAATTCTAGATTAGTTTAAAGATTTAGGATTGGAATTCCACCACTCTAAATTAATCTTTTGAGATTTTGCCACCAAATGGTCAGAGGCCACATTGGCTCATCAACATGGATCACTGTCCGAATGCTTCTGATTTCGGTAAGGACTCCACTTGAAACAAGAGTAAGAAGCAAGCAATTTGACAGCTTCCCTGCACATAAAGATGATAAGGTATAGGACCAGAGTTAGGCTTCAATCCATTGGGTCTGTCCCACCAACAGGGTTTTGTCGGTTCAAAGCCAGCCAATGAAAAGTTTAGTACTGTCTCAGTAACTCAATGTTTATCTTAATAAAATTATCCTTCTCAGATATTCACTTGAAGAAAAACTGCTAAGCTTTGTGCAATTAGGACTGATTGATAAATAAGCATGGTGGCTATTTACTGGACTCAACGCAGGTACACAAATAATATTTCAGTATATAAAGCTTTAAGACAGCATAGCAATAGTACTAATGAAGGATATATAAATCATTCTGAGTCAAATTAACATATTTTTTCTCACAGTCAAGTATATTTTCTTGTTAACCATTGTACAAACGTGTGCTTTAACAAGAGTTAGTGGTGTACTGCATAAGATCAATGAACATGCGTATGTGCTAGATTAAAACCTTTGCACAACTGCAATACATTTTCTGTGAAGAGGCTTTTTTGGCACTAGTCTTTGGTTCAGTGACTGTTTTGTCCAAAATAGACTTTTTTTTCCCATTCAAATTGCAAAATATTGCTTTTGGTGCCATGAATTGTGTCACATATGAAAACCTGCCAAGTGTGGTTGAAACATGTTGGCAAGATTCCATTTTAGAAATCTTTGAAAACATCTGTTGAAAATAGTTTGTGACGTGAGTGTCACAAGACCAACATTTATTGCACATCCCTAATAGAACCTGAGAAAATAGTGGTGAACTGCCTTCTTGAGCCACTTGAGGGAACGTCCAGGATTTTGACCTAGTGACTGCAATTTAGTTCCAAGTCTGGATGGTGTGTAGCTTGCAAGAGATGGAATTCCATGTATCTGATGCCTTTGTCCTTCTAGTATTAGAGATCATAGGTTTGGAAGATGCTATTGAGAAAACCTTGATCAGTACATCTTATCAGTATTACAGACTTCTACCACTAGGTAACGATGACAGGGGAGTGGTGAAGGTGATGGATAGATTGATGGTTAAGTGGGCTGCTACGTTGAGCTTCATGTTGTTGGAGCTGCAGTGAGAAGAAAGTAGAGTATATTCCTGACATGTGCATTGTAAATGATAGACAAGCTTTGGAGAGTCAGGTGATGAGTTATTTGCCATACAATTTCCAGCCTGTGACCTGATGTTGTAGTCGTAGCACTTAAATGGCTGATCCAGTTCAGTTTCTGATCACTGGTAATCCCCAGGATGTTAAAGTTAGGGGGAGTTCAGCGATGGCAATACCATTGAATTTCAAAATGACAGATTCTCCTTATTGGTCACAGTCATTGCTTGGCAATTTTATGGGGTGAATATTCCTTGTCTCTAATCAGAATGCATGTTGTCCAGACCTTGCTATGCGCTGTCATGGATTGTTTTGGTATCAGAGGATTTGCATATGGTATTAAACAATGTGGAATCTCCAGCAAAATCTACACTTGTGACCTTATGATGAAGAAGCAGTTGCGTCCAGGATACTAACCAGAGGAAGTCCTGCAGAGGTGTCTTGGAGATGAAATATTTGGTCTCCAACACACAACTATCATTTTTTTTTTAAAAGTATGATTCCATTCAGTGGACGATTTGACTTTTGATTCTCACTGTCTTTTTGCTGGGGCTCAAGTGTTGACTTGACATCAAGGACAGTCATTTCTACCTCTCTTTTGGAGTTCAGTACTCCAGGTTTGGGCTAAGGCAATTATGAGCTGAGCATCAGTGAGCAGGTTATTGCTGTGTAAATATTGTCTGACAGCACTATACACTGTTCATCACTTTGCTGCAGGAAGAACAAATAGATGGGATGATGTTTGCATGGATTGAAGTTGCCCTGCTTTTTGTAGACATTAGATATCTGGGCAATGATTCCACCTTGTTGGAGAGATGTTATTGTTCTAGCTGTACTGGAACAGCTTTGTTAGGGGTAAGACTTGTTCTGGGGTAGAAGCCTGAGTATAATTCCAGCATGCTGCCAGGGTTCATTGCCTTTCCAATATCCAATGTTGGTCGCCACTTCTTGACATCACCTGGAGTCAATCAAATTGGCTAAAGATAGGTATCTGCTGGGGACCTCAAGAAGAGCCCAGTTTGGGTCATTGGCTCAGCATTCCCAAGGAAAATGTTTGCAAATAATTCAGCTTGTCATTTGCACTCTGTGCTGGGCTACCCCTTATTGAGGGTGAGGATGTTTGTGATATCTTATGTGGTTAGTGGCTTAATTTTTAACTACCGTTCATGACTGGCTTTGACAAGACTTGAGAACATTGATCTGATCCATTTCTGTCTATGCTTCATTGTTTAGCATACGAGTAAGCCTGTGTTTTACCTTCACCAGGTTGCTGCCTTATTTTTGGGTGTGCCTGGTGCTGCTCCTGGCATAACCATCTGCTCTCTCCATTGAACCTGGGTTTGACCCAGTGTGATGGTAACGTTGGGATTATAATGAGCCATGAGTCTACAGACTGTGATAGAGTACAATTCTGTTGTAGCTCAAGGTCTGCAATCAGAACAGGAACAGCAGTAGATTAATCAGCCCACCAAGCCTGTTCTACATTAATCAGGAGAAATGACTGAGCTTTTACAGCCTACTGATAGAGAATTCAAAACCTTCTGAGGAAAAAGGAATTCTCATCATCTAGGTCCTAAGGAGATTCGCCCTTATTTCAAAATTTTGCATCCCCCCAACGCATGGAAATGTCTTATCTATATCCACCCTGTCTGTCCCTTTCAGGATTTTGGAGGTTTCAATAAGATCACACCTCATTTTTCAAAACTCTAGAGAAAACGGTGTGGAGCTGGAGGAACACGGCAGACCAGGCAGTATCACAGGAGCAGGAAAGTTGACATTTCCTGTTGACAGGAAAGTTGATCCTTCTCCAGAAGGGTCCCGACCCGAAACATCAACTTTCCTGCTCCTCTGATGCTGCCTGGCCTGCTGTGTTTCTCCAGCTCCATGCTGTGTTATCTCTGATTCCAGCATCTGCAGTTCTTATTGATGAGGATATTCAAGCCGTTTTGTACACCAAAACTTTCTAATCTCTTACTATTAAATACTTTAGAGACTATCCATTGCTTAATTACCATCACGCCTTTTAATGCATTGTCCCAATCCACTTCAGCAATTTGCTCCTCACACCTTCATAATCTCCTTTGTTCCAATTTAACCCCCCAGCTTTGGATTAAACCACCTCACTTTTGAATATCATGTAAAATTTTGTTATATTCTGGTCACTCATCCCCAAAGATTCTTTTGCTATTAGATTATTAATTAGCTTCATGGATGCTCAGTTTTGAGCTGCTGCATCTGTTCTTAATGTATTCTATTTAGCATAGTGATAGTGTCAGACAAAATGATGAAAGTTGTTCTTAGTGTGAAAATGGTACCCTGCCCTTGCAAAGACTCTGGGGTGATCAAACCTCTCAATAGGGTCATGCTCTGATACATCCGCTACAGGTAACTGGGTGAGGATGAGAACAAGTAGGATTTTGCCTTCAGGTTAGTTCTCCCACCACATGCCCCAGTAGTAATCCAGCAGATATGGACTCAGCCAGCTTGATCAGCTTTGGTGTTACCAAACCACCCTACGTGATGGAAAGTGAAGTCCCTCATCCTTCAGTGTTTCTTTCGAATGAGGTTCACTATGAACATATGACGATTCATCAGCGGAAGAAAGGTGGCCAGTGGTAATCAGCAGGACATTTCCTTGCTGGTGTGCGACCTGATGTCATTAGATTGAGTGAACGTTGAGAACCCTCAGAACTGCTCCCTCCTGATTGTACACCACCTCTTGTGGATCTGTTCTGCTGGTGGGTCAGGACATACACAGGAATGTTCACTGGGGAGTCTGGGATATTGGCTGCATGGTATAATTTGGTGAATATGGCTCCATCAGGCAGCTCTGTGGGACAACTTTCTCAAGCTTGGTATTGTTACAGTCTTTTAAAACAACAACCTTGCTGTTATAAAATCATTATTCCTTGATACATATTCTTTCCTCAGATTTTGTGTCTTGGTGTTCAGTATAATTTGCTTTCTCCATTTAAAGAAATCATGGCTTTCAATTCTCTCTTTTACAGGAGTCCTTTCCAGTTTAAATGGACAATTAATCCACAATACGAGCACTTAGTGCTGTACTACATGAAAGTTACTGCACAAATTCAACTGATTGTTGTTTGCTTCCAATCTTTCATTATGTCTGGCCCTTTGCTAATTTTGAAATATTTACATTCATCCAAATATTTCCAGATTTAATTGGAACTCAGATTTATGTGTCTAGCTGAAACAGTGGCAAATCCTGACAATCTAAAGGATTTCTACAGAAGCAGAGTATCTCCAACAATGGTTTCTTGTCTCAACCTTGTCATCATAGGTTGGATAAATATGTTGGACCCCCAAATATTTATCCCTTCTCCTTATCTCAATAATCTCGATGTTGCCCTTTGGGAAGATCCTCCAGAGATGAGTTCAGCCTATGTAAACCAATGACAGCTTGTTTGCCTCACCATCACTGCCCTTGACACTGGACTCTTTAAGCTGTCAAACTGCTGTCTAACATTCAG
Organism: Rhincodon typus; assembly: GCF_021869965.1. NCBI lineage: Eukaryota > Metazoa > Chordata > Chondrichthyes > Orectolobiformes > Rhincodontidae > Rhincodon > Rhincodon typus. The sequence goes on along the minus strand of NC_063341.1, from coordinate 27,161,785 downwards.
TCCTAGATGATCATGACTTAGTATAATTCAATTAGGAAGAGATCAATGTCTTTGTGTTCATGCACTTGCACTGATTTCATCCTCCTCCTTAGACACGATATCATCATAAACCAGATTAAAAATAATCTTGACCTCCTTGTTAGTGCTGGACTGAATATTCTCTCCATTTTTAAAGTTAATTACTTCTAGATTTTAAAGATTGGCTACCTCCACTTCAACACCTTCAGCAGTGAACCTTCACTCATCCCTTGATCACCTCCAGGCTCAACTATTTCAATCGATTCCTTGACAGTATCTTAACTCCATCTTTCCTAAAATCCCATTTGCCCAAAAGCTCTAATGTAGATGAGCTGCCCTTCATCAAGGGCTAGGTTATTAGGTGCTGCTGGAAATGGCAAAAGACGGACACTTATGGGTCTGTATGCTGATTCCTCTGATCTCCTTTCCCGGATCTGGGCCTGGGCTGGACTGGGCAGTGGTTGGTTGCAGGGCTACCTGTCTGCACACCAAGTAGCTGAGAAGGTCAAGGTCAATGAAGGCTTATTGAAGGAGACCAACTGGAATTTTTCTGGCAGCCTTGAGGTTCCCAAAGGCAGCATGGACCAGTTAGTTGACTGGAGGCAGCCTCCTGGCAACAAATGGTTTGGAGTGGTTTCATTGCCTGTTTATGTGCAATAGCAGCCAAAGCTAATCTACTGAGAGTGCTGGCCTAGTGGAAATTTTTAGGGTGAGGTAGCTGCACAGTAAAGTGGCCTGCTGTTGTAGCATCCTGCTGCTGCTTTCAAGTTGGGAGGACTCTGATTGGTCTATCTATGAAAGCCCACCATCATCCACCGTACCTGAGGAATAAAACACGCATTGCATGAATACTTGCCACACAGGGGCCCATCAGTGGAGTTCAGAAAAATGTTATCCTAATTTCACTCAACGATCACTATGATCTTTGTTAACGTACAGTGTCCAATGTCATTCTTCTTTGTGGATCCTTCTGTGGTCTCACTCTCAACGCATTCTGAAAGTTTCCACCAGCACAGTACCCAACCTAAACACAAATGCTTTGACTTGAATCTGAGCTGCAGCCTCCCGTCCATTTGCCTCACTTGGTTCTTTAACCACCTGAATTATAATCTGGAAATCCTTCTCTGAATCTTACCTATAGGATGTGAATTTCTTTCTCAGGATAAATTCAATCAGAGCCAGCAAATGTTTGGGTCAGCTCCTACTGCCCAAATAATTTACTCTTGCTTTAAGTTCACAAGCTATATCAGACTGTACCAGAATAATAATTCTGTTTTCAAGCCTTCTCTTTTCATCTAGAATAGATATAGCCCATTGAGGGCCCATTAATGATCAATTGCAACACTTAAAACTGGATGAATATTACATTGGGTTAAGAATGGCTTAAAAATATTTCACTTACATCCGTTGTAGAAGGGCACAAGTTCCAGAGTGTTGTACCATCTTTGAGCAGACAGATTTAATTACATATACAAAGTCTGCTTTCATATTCATTGGGCCCTTTTTCCCCGATCCAGTTATTAATTCACATGATAAGTATTAAAGTTTAGGAAAAGAATCACTTCCAATCCCATTTTTGATCTAGAATTTAGTACTATACCGTCTCATATGGTCACAGATTTTAGTTCAAAATCAGCTTGCGCAAAGCACCCTCTGCTTTGAAAGGTTGTGATTTTGTGATTATGCGTGGAAATAACTGATGTTATGTATTAACAAACTTAAACTACACTATACTATTAGTCAGATGTTTAACAAACATAAGGCAGAACGATAATGTTTAGAATACAGAGCAATAATTCCCATTTATATTTGGTGAAATAGTAAGTTAGCGTAAGAAAAGAATAAACAGGATGTGGTTTAAAAATGTCATTGTTCTTTTTTTATTTTAACCTTTTAAGAATAGCACAAAAGAATGCTTAAAGTTTATGAATCACATACTCTGTTGGGCTTCCTGCTGCCTTTGTGTTGCTTTTCACAAAAATTTGTTTTAAATGTGCAAGGAAATGCTTTGTGATCTGAAGTTACACAATAATTCATTAGGTTGTTCACAATATATGATTTGGCAAAAGTAGAATTCATTTGGAACACATCTACCTAAGAAGCATAATATCATCTGAAGGATCCATGCCCAGTCTCAAAACAATGCAAAGATGCCAAATACAATCACCTAGGATTTAACCAACACAACACATCTCAAAATATAACATATACTGTTCACTGTGCCCTGAGCTTCAATTCCCTGTGCACCACAAGGACAAAGACCTCAAATCAGTGTGCACATTATAAGGCATCTGAAATTTATCTTGAATGTTACTTTTTTATCTTAGAGAAATCTTCACTATAACTGGCCATTGAATTCATAGCTGTTTTGTGGGATCTTGTTGTGTTTGCCTTAAAGTGAACTTCAAAAATAATTAATCAATTGAATACTTTTGTGATATCATATAGATAAAAAAGGTATTCTACAAGTATATATTTTTTTAAAACTTCAGCTCCAGGCAAAGAGGTTGAAATTCAATTTTGATAGTGATACAAAGTGGACAGCAGTAAATTGGACTCAAGCTGCACATCCTCCTTGTTATCCTCCTCTCCATTAACTGCTCCAACAGTGGTTATGTGGCCACTCCTGTTGAGTTTCTGGTTAATAGTGATTCCCGAGCTGCTAATCCTGGAGGACCTTAGCGATGGCAATCCATTTTTGCATCCTTTTAAATCTGCACAACATTCTGAGATATTTGCTCTTCTTCAATGCTTGTCTCTTTCCCATAACCAGTTTTAATCACTCCATATTGATGCCTATTAGTTACCTTGACTCTAGCTAGCAAATTTCCTCCATAAGATTCTTCACCTCTCTACCTTTCTCTCCTCCCTTTTGATTACCCTTGAAATCAGCCTGTTTAATTCAATGATTGCTTTCTTTTCCTTATCTCATTTGGGTTCACTTTCTCAATTTTAAAGCTCCTTTGAAATGCCTTGGGACATTTTACTGTGTAAATGAAAGTTGTTGTTGTCATGCCATTAAATGTCAGAGAGTGGTGACAAGGTTCTTCGATATTGTAGGTTGTTATTGTCTGTGTGGTGTGGATGTTAGTTGCCATCTAACAACCTTAGCCTAGAAGATTCCTGAGCCTTGGTGCGTGATCTTTGTTTTAGCGTGATTGTAAAATAAAGGGAGAAGAAGCAGATATTGAAAATGATCAACATCAGGGCAAACTTGACAGGAGACAGTAGCAAAGTTGTGACGTACTTCACTGTGGGAAAAGGTCCATTTTGTATGAGCTGGTAACCAGTAGCATACTGTTGCGAAGTTGGGTCAAGTACCTGTGGATTGGGAGGCAGGAAGTTAGAATTTGGCATTTATAAAAGATTGGTGTTTGTAAAATACTAGGGAGGTAAGAAGTGTGTTGTCCCTTTAACAGTTGATGTGCTTCTTCTGCGCATAGAGATTCAAAAACAACATCTGGGGGCAGCAAGTTGTGGGTTTGCAGGTGCACAGAGAGCACATCATTTGTATCATTTATATCAAAAGGCTGTACAGTTAGCAGTCCAAGCAGCAGTTTTGTTTTGATACCAAGACAACAAGGCACTTAGATGCAAAAAAAAATTAAATTTAAATCTAGTGGTTTTGACAACATAGGACCAATCCTATTGTAAGAAATTGACATGCCGTCAAAGGTATTAAAGAAGGGTAGTTGGGCAAAGGCAGGAGAGCAAACTGTCACCTGCTAGAGATAACGGCTCTTAACTCTTAGAGAAAGCACCATCTATTCACTTTGGTACCATGGCACTCCTAGTTAAGATTCCTGACAGAAGAATTCACAGAGAAAGCATTCCTGACAGAAATTTTGACGGAGAAAGAACAGAGCATTTCGGAAGACATGTAGCCTGACTGTAATTTTGAGAGACTAAATTCTTGTTTTTATTTTATTTTATATAAGTAGGACTTGTATTTATTAGAATAGCATACTATTTGAATCTTGCTTTATTTGAGAATAGTTAGTAGTTAAAAGGGATTTATACGGTTTTGTCAATAGTTTAGTTAATTTGTTCACTGTTACAGTTAGATAAATAACATTGTTACTTGTTGATTGTACAGTGAGTGTCAGGGATTTGTTTTATTTAACTGCTAGAAATTACTGAAAGGCAGAGCACACCACTTTTCACACTTCTTTTACAGATTATAGGGCAAAATGCTCCTCTTTGGGTGTTTTGGTTTTAGTTTACAGAGGGGGGGTCAATCTCCCCTTTATAACAATACTGGTAATGTTAAATTCTGGTTCAGGCACAATGCATTGCCCTATTCAATAAATTAAACATTTCTCGTGAATGCCTTCATTTTTCTAAATAAAAAGAAAATAATTTATCACAGAAACATGTTATTTGGCCCAAGTAGTCGATACAGGTATTTGTGTTTCACTTGAGCTTCCACTTCTTACTATTAGTATAACCCTTTATTCCCTTTGTCTCTTGTTGTAAATCTAAATCCCTTCTTAAATATATCTATACTATTCCCCTCGGCTTATCGTTATGGTAATTGGGAAAGAGATTTCTTCTGAATTCTCTATTGATGCTTTGGTGACGACCTGATGTTGATGACTGCAAGTTGTCCTTTCCCATAAGTGGAAATGATCTGGGTCTACTATATCAAAATCAATTCCAAAATTTTTTTAAAAATCGTTAGAATGCCTCATTGGCTCCTCTTTAGAGAGGAAAGAGTCCCAGTTGTTCATTTTCTCCGGATAGGTATCACCTTGAAATTTTGACAACATGTTTGTAAATACTCTTGTGCTTTCTCCATTATCTTTATATCCTTATTATGATGTGGTGTACAGAACTACACCTAGCTCTAGCGTTAACCTACTCAAAATTCAATGCAAGTTTAATATATCTTCTCTTTTGAGTTGGTTATCTCTAGAAATAAATCATAATGCTAGTTTTATATTTTTAATGTCTTATTAATTTACTTTCTTACTTTTAATCATGTGTGTACTCATACTTCCAGACCCCTTTGCTCCTCAATTGATAACAGTCACCTTAGAGTCATGACTATGATTTTGAGGTGACTGTCATCAGTTGAGGAGCAAAGGGATCTGAGCGTATGAGTACATACATTACTAAAAGTTGCATTCATATCCTTATTTTCCATTTGGTGTGACCTCTTTATTTATCTCACCATACTATAACGCCTCACAATTATGTTTTGAAATTCATTTTCCTATAATATTCCTATTCTGCAGGTTTATGAATGACGTGTAATTTGTTGCAGTCTTTCTCTATATTAACCATACCACTTAATTTGGTGTCATCTACAAACTTTAAATTTGAGTTTTTGATTCCAAAGTCCAACTGATTAATGTAAGTGGTAAGTACCAGCAATCCCAGTACCAATTCTGTAAGAACGCACTTCCCACTCTCTACCATTGTGAACAGCTAGACTTTTCTCCTACTCTCTGCTTTCTGTCTTGAAACCAGAAATATATTCATTCTGCTAGAGGTCATATTCAAGCCAAAGCATTCGCTCAGTTTTTCTCTCCATAGGTGTTGCCAGACCTATGGAGCATTTCAGCATTTTTAAAAAATTCATTCTGCTGCTTGTTCACTGACTCCAAGTGCTGCAAACTATATTCCAGCTCATTGAATCTGATTGAAGGCAGAGACTGCTCCTATGGATGTTGGAATCACTGTCTATGAGCATGATTCAGATCCCACACATTGCTTGCCCTGCCATATCTAGTCAATTTTATATATTTATTGTAAAAGTACATAAAATATATATGATTACCATAGTGTTAAAGGTTTAGATGATGAAGCATTTGTTAAATGTTGTTCAAAAAAATTTTCTTTATCAATATGTAAATGTTCCTACTAGAGAAGGAGCAAAACTTGACCTTCTCTTGGATAATAAAACAGGGCAAGTGACTGAAGTGAAATTAGTGGAATACTTTGGGACTAGTGATCATAATTCTATTTGTTTTAAAATAGTTATGAAAAAGAATAAGCCTTCCATAAAAGTTAAAGTTTTAATTGGAGTAAGGCAATTTTTAATGGTATGAGACTCAAAAGTTGATTGGAGTAGACTATTTGCAGGCAAAAAGATGTCAAATATCACAAATGTGATAACGAGAGTTTGGACTTATTATGTTCCTGTTAGAGCGAAAGGTAAAGTTGGTAGGATTAGAGAATAATCGATAAATAAAGATATTGAGATTCTAGTCGAGAATAAAAAGGAATTGTAATTAGATATTGACATCTGGGTTCAAATGAATCTCTTGAACAGTATAAAGAGTATAGGGGCATTCTTAAGAGGGAGATCAGGAAGGCAAAGAGAGGATACGAGATAGACTTGGCAAATGAAGTTAAGGTTAATTCAAAGAGATTCTACAAATACATGAAAAGCAAGAGAGCAGCTAGGGACAGAGTAGGGCCTCTTAAAGATCAAAGAGGTTGTCTTTGTGTTAAACCTCAGGAAATGGGAGAGATATGAAAAGAATAAATCATGTCAATTTTTACTGTGGAGAAAAAAGTGGAAACTAGAGAACTCAGGGAAATATTGATATTTTGAAAACTGTTCACACGACAGAAGAGGAAGTGCTGGAGGTCTTAGAAAATGTAAAGGTGAATAAATCTCCTGTACTTGATCTAGTCCAGCCCAGGACATTGTGGAAAGTTAGGGAGGAAATTGCAGAGCCCCTTGTAGAGATACTTGTATCATCTGTAACTACGGGTGAGGAGCCAGATAACTGGAGTAGCTAATGTTGTGACTTTGTTTAAGAAGGGACATAAGGAGAAGCCTGGGAACTATAGACCTGAGAATATGGCTCACTGGTGACTAAGTTGTTGGAAGTGATTCTAAAAGATAGGATTTATATGCATTTGGAGAGGCAAGAAATGATTAGGGATAGTCAGCATGTTTTTGTATGAGGGAAATCGTGTTCTCACAAACTTGATTCAGTTTGTTGAGGAAGTGACCATAAAGATTGAGGGCAAAGCAGTAAACGTTGTTTACTTGGACTTTAGTAAAGCCTTTGACAAGGTTCCACATGGTAGACTAGTTAGTAAAGTAGATCACATGAGATTCAGAGTTAGCTTGCCAATTGGATATAAAATTGGCTTAACAGCAGGAGACAGAGAGTAATGCTGGAAGGTTGTTTCTTGGACTGGAGGCTTGTTACCAGCAGTGTTCCACAGAGATCAGTGTTGGATCCACTTTTGTTTGTCATTTATATAAATGATTTAGATGAGAATATAGAAGGCATGTTTAGTCATTTTGGCATCATCCGCAAACTTGGTGGTATAGTGGACAATGAAGAAAGTTATCTAAGATTACAAAGAGATCTTGATCAATTGTGTCAATAGCTGAAGAGTGACAGATGGAGTTTAATTTGGATTAATGCGAGTTATTGCATTTTGGTAAAACAAACAAGGGTAGAACTTACACAATTAATGGTAGGACCTTGGGTAGTGTTGTAGAACAGAGAGACCTAGGGGTTCTGGTACATAATTCGTTGAAATTTGCATCACATGTAGACAGGGTGGCTATAAAGGCATTTGGCATGCTTGCCTTCATTGCTCATTCCTTTGAGCACATGAGACATCGTGTTGAGATTGTACAAGATGTTGGTGAGGCCTCTTCTGGACTACTGTGCCCAGTTCTGGTCACCCTGTTATAGCTGGAGAGGGATCAGAAGAGATTTACCAGGATGTTGCCAGGTATGGAAGATTTGAGTTAAAAGGAGAGGCTGGATAGGCTTGGACTTTTTTCAATGGAGCATAGGAGGTTGAGGGGTGACTTTATAGAAGTTTGTAAAATCACCAGAGGGTAAAATAAGGTGAATGACATGAATCTTCTCCCTCGATTTGGGGATTTCAACACCAAGGGGCATATTTTTAAGGTGAGACGAAAAAGAGCAGCAATTTTCTTACACAGGGGGTGGTTCATGTGTGGAATAAACTTCCAGAGGAAATGGTGGAAGCGGGCACAGTTACAATGTTTAAAAGACATTTGGATAAGTGCATGAATAGGAAATGTTTGGAGAGATATGGGCCAAGTGCAGGCATGTTGGATTAGTTTAGTTTGGGATTATGGTCGGCATGGACTGGTTGATCTGAAGCGTCTGTTTCCATGCTATACGACTCTATGACTCTACAGGATACAATACAAATATATTTATTGTATAAAATTTGTAAAGGAAACAAAATTGAATAAGTAGCTTCCTGCAATTTTGCACAATGAACTCTCTCTGCCTGAGAGAGGCTTAGGCAAGATATAGATCAGGATAGATTAAATAAACTTCCTACGCTAATTTCTTAAAAGAAAATTTTACTGGAATTCATACTTGTAGAAGGAACTGTCATTCTGTCCTTGACCTACTGGCTGACCTAACAAGGGCTGAGTGTAAATTGCGTATAATCCAAAACTAATATTCCTTACCTTTTAAAGAATACAATAAAACTGAGCACAATTGAATTTCTCTTGTAGTATTGGCTAATAGCTTAATGGAACTAAAATTCATGTTTCTGCAAAGTAAGAATTCAGCAAAGGCAGAATTGTTGATATTAAACGGGATCACAGAATTTCATAGCTTTCCATTTGTGACCTGAAGATCATACATATCTTATATAATACCTTAATATTGGTGAATGGTGTTTGTATTCATGATTGCTAGGGATGGCTTTAATTATGTAAGCAAGTGCACTGAGTATTTTAAAATCTCCCAGAGGGTGAAAATCTACCCTTTTTGACAGTTCTAGCAAAATCAAGTAAATATACATTCATATTCACATACACATCATCAAAGACCCGTCGCACCCCGGTAATGACCTTCTACAACCTCTTCTGTCAGGCAGGAGATACAGAAGCCTGAACACACGCACAAGCATGTTCAGGAACAGCTTCTTTCCGGCTGTTATCAGACTGTTGAATGGATTCCAGCCTCAAATAATGTAACCTCCAATGTAACTTGTATGCTGCTAAGTCTTTTTGATCTGTACATCCTTTGCTTGCTGTGATCTGCCTGTACCGCTCGTAATCAAAGCTTTTCACTGTATTTCAGTACATGTGACAATAAATCAATCAATCAATCAGAAGATTGGTGAAGGCAGTGTGGAAGACGTTGTCTATATGGATGTTAGTAAGGCTTTCAACAAGGTTCCACTTGGTTGACTGGTTAGCAAGGTTAGCTCACGTAGAATCCAGGGGGACCTAGCCAATTCGAAATCATATGAAATCTTTATTTGTTATCTCAGCGAGATAGAGTGGGCTTGATCCACATGGGTTACATTGCAGTAAGTTCCATTTAATTTAGAAATCTATAGATCTCTTCAAACTTCCGAACAGTAAAATATTTCTTCCTTAAACATTTAGAGACTGTTGGCGCAATTGCAATCTTTGACAGTGGTCAATGTCCCGTTGTACTCGGAGGTAACCTTCTTCATTGTCCACTACTCCACCAATTTTGGTGTCATCTGCAAACTTACTAACCATATCTCCTATATTCACATCCAAATCATTTATGTAAATGATGAAAGGCAGTGGTCCTAGCACTGATTCCTGTAGCATACCACTGTTCACAGACCTCCAGTCCAGAAACAACCCTACACTAACCACCCTCTGTTTCCTACCTTCAAGTCAATCTTTTATCGAATTGGCTAGGTCCCCCTGGATTCTACGTGAGCTAACCTTGCTAACCAGTCAACCAAGTGGAACCTTGTTGAAAGCCTTACTAACATCCATATAGACAACGTCTTCCACACTGCCTTCACCAATCTTCTGATTGATTGATTGATTTATTGTCACATGTACTGAAATACAGTGAAAAGCTTTGATTACGAGCGGTACAGGCAGATCACAGCAAGCAAAGGATGTACAGATCAAAAAGACTTAGCAGCATACAAGTTACATTGGAGGTTACATTATTTGAGGCTGGAATCCATTCAACAGTCTGATAACAGCCGGAAAGAAGCTGTTCCTGAACATGCTTGTGCGTGTGTTCAGGCTTCTGTATCTCCTGCCTGACAGAAGAGGTTGTAGAAGGTCATTACCGGGGTGCGACGGGTCTTTGATGATGTCAGCCACCTTTCCAAGGCAGCAAGCTGTGTAAATAGAGTCGATGGATGGAAGGTTGGCTTCCGTGATGGTCTGGGCTGTGCACACCACCCGCTGTAGCTTCTGGGCACAGCAGTTGCCATACCATTCTGTTATGCAACTGGACAGTATGCTTTCAATGGTGTATCCATATTGAAGTTGATGAGGGACCTTATGGACATGCCAAATTTCCTGAGCCGCCTGAGGAAGAAAAAGTATTATTGTGCCTTCTTGACTGTCGCATTTGCGTGGGAAGTCCAGGACAGGTTGTCGGTTATTGTCACTCCAAGGAACTTGATGCTCTTCACTCTCTCAACCTCAGTTCCATTGATGTAGATGGAGGCATGTTCTTCTCCTTTCTTTCTGAAATCGATGATCAGTTCTTTCGGTTTGCCGACGTTGAGAGACGGATTGTTTTCATTTGCACCACATCACCAAGCCCTCTATCTCCCTTCTATATTTTGACTCATCGTTGTTAGATGTCCATCCCAGTACGGTGATGTTGTCAGCAAACTTGTAGATGGTATTCATTCGGAAATTGGCAACACAGTTGTATGAGTACAGGGAGTACAGTAGGGGGCTGAGGACACATCCTTGGTGGGCTCCAGTGTTGAGTGTTATTGTGGAGGAGGTGCAGTTACCCATCCTCACTGATTGCAGCCTATGGGTCAGAAAGCTGAGGATCCAGTTGCAGAGGCAGAGCCAAGACCAAGGTCTGGCAGTTTTGAGATCAGTCTGGAGGGGATAATGGTGTTGAAGGCGGAACTGTAGTCGACAAGCAGGAGTCTGATGTAGGTGTCCTTGTTGTCCAGATGTTCCAAGGATGGGTGCAGGGCTAGGGATATGGCATCCTCTGTGGACCTGTTATGTCAGTAGGCAAACTGTAGGGGACCGAGACAGGCTGGGAAAGTGGAGCTGATGTGGGCCATGCCCAGCCTCTCGAAGCACTTCATGGTTACTGAAGTCAGAGCTATTGGGCAGTAGTCATTAAGGCACACTGCATGTGTTTTCTTGGGTACGGGGATGATGGTGGTCTTCTTGAAGTAGGTGGGGACTTCAGCTTGAATGAGGGAGAGGTTGAAGAGGTCGGTGAATACCTCTGTCAGTTGTTCCGCACAGGATCTGAGTGTTCGGCCGGGGGCACTATCCAGCCCATCGCTTTCCTTGGCTAACTCCCAGGAAGACTGATCTGACTTCTGAAGCAGTGACCGAAGGAACAGGTGCTTCTAAGGCTGTCGGGGCAGGCGTTGCCACGCTGGTGGTATTCTGCTCAAACTGAGCGTAAAAAGCATTGAGCGCATCAGGGAGGGATGTGTCTTTGTCCGCTAACTTACCCTGTTTCATTTTGTATCCCGTAGTGTTATTTAGGCCATAGTTGACGGTTGAGTCTGTTTGGTAGGTCTGGGCCTCTAACTTGGTCCGGTACTGCCTCTTGGCCTCCCTAATGGCTTTGCGAAAGGACATATCTGGACGTTCTGTATTGGTCTGGGTCACCTGACTTGAATGCTGCCCGTCTGGTCTTCGCTAGGGAGTGAGTTTCCTGGTTCACCCCAGCGGTCCCTGTGTTTTATGTCCATGATTCCTCATTTAAACTTCTCTCAAATGCCATATTGGTGGTTTTAGTTGCGGTGGGCAGCATGTCGGTGCAGGCTTGGAGGGCCGAAGGGCCTGTTCCTGTGTTGTAATTTTCTTTGCTCTTTGTTCTTTATTTACGATTGGGGAACTCTTGGAATGAGTATGGTTCTTTGGTACATGGTCCTCCACAAATTTGCTAATGAAGCTGGTGATGGTGGTGGCTTCTTCAAAAATTTCAATCAATTTTTAAAATTTTTAATTCCAAAATGAGTTTTGTTTTAGAAAGCAGATTGCTACAGACAAAAAAAAAGGATTGAAGATGCTGCCTAGCAAAATCCTGTGCAGTGATTGGAATATTATACCTGTAAAACATCAGAGAAAAACAAAACACAAAGAGAAACAGCACAATAAGAGACAAGGACAAGGCTGACTATCTGAGTTTGAGTTTGACCTGCCCCCTTTCAGCAGAAAACTACATCTTGCAGACATTTTTTAGAATTTTGCAAATCTAGGAATGTACAGAAAAAGAAGTTAAGGACTGATTTCAATCTAGGTCTGTGTGTTCTAGTGGAAGAAGGGGTGCTAGTAAAGGAAAGTGAGATAGTTAACTGAGTTGTCCATGTATACCAGCCTGGGTTCAAGCAATAATCCGCTGTGAAATTCGTAGTCAAAGAATCGCCCACTAGTCACCCCTGTGTTACAGGTAAAAGGCATTCCTTGCTCTGATTCCTGGAAACAACTAGCCGGCAAGCCAATCAGAACTGAAACAAGCCAAGAAGGATACTTTCAAATTGTGTGCTGCCAGCGAACCACTTCAAATAAGAAACAGGATAAAAGGATTTCAACCAACTGCTGAAAGAGGAAATCCGCAATGAATTATTCAAATATAAATGATCCACTATTTACTCTTCACAAACCACCCAGAGAGGCTGATTCATATATCCTTTAACTTACATTTTTTTTTGGACTCACATCTTATCCTTAATCAATGTGTATGTGTTACGCTTTTAATTCTTTTTGCATTTAATGACTAATATATTCACTCTTTTGTTAACTGAAGAAAGCCTGGTATGATTGATTCCTTTGAAACATGAATTCGTTTGTTCTGGGTGAACATCCACAAAGGAGAGAGCCTTTTTAAATTAACTTTATTGTTACCAACTCAGGGGGTGCATGAATAAAGACGGGGAGCTAGTTCCACCCCTCACCTGGCAGTTTAACTATTTTGGGGGACCTGGGACCATAATAATCTGGGGAATCTCACTCAGGGCCTGATCTTAATAAGTGGTAATTGGCAGGATTAGATTTGTCTTGTTTTTGTATTCAGGATATGTTTCAGCAATTTTCCACATTTCCAGGTAGGTGCCAGTATTGTAAATGTACTGGAACAACTTGATTACGGACTCATCTAGTTTTGAAGTCTTCAATTATTGTTGTGGGATTATTGGCAGAGTCCATAGCCTTTTCAGTTCAGCTATTTTGCATATCGCATGGAGCAAATTGAATTGGCTGAATACTGGTATCTATGATACTGGGAACATCTGGACGAGGCCAAGCTGGATCACCCGCTCAGCACTTCTGGCTGAAGAAGGAAACAAATGCTTCAGCCTTACCTTTTGCTGGGCTCCCCCATTGATGAAGGAGACATTTGTGTAGCCTCCTGCTCCAGTGAATTGCTTAATTCTCCATCACCATTCACGACTGGATGTGGCAAGGACTGCAGAACTTAGATCTGATTCTTTGTGGGATCTTTTTGCTCCATCTGTCACGTGCTGCTTATGTTTCATGGCATTGAAGTAACTTCCTGTTGTGGCTTCACCAAGTTCACATCTTAGTTTTGATCTGGTGCTGTACGTGGCATGCCCTCCTGCACTTTTGAGTAAAGCAGGGTTGATCACTGATTAGGCCATAATGGTAGAATGGGGGTTATCCTGGGCCTTGAAGTCAAAGATTGTTGTTCAATATTATTTTGCTGCTGCCGATGGCTCAAAGGACCTCAGAATTATTATTGCAAAATAGAAAGTAGGGAGTCTTCAAAAGGAACTCACATCAGTGAGATATTATAAATTATGGGTAATATTTTAGGTGTGTCTAATATCAGAACAACAAGTATCTGACCGGCGACAAGGTTTAGAATGTGTTCCTTAATATTTGGCATATCAGCAGGCGCCCATTTTTCCACCAGCGCCATGAATATACATATTGACTTCTGTTCTACTGCAGCCTTGTCATTGCTCCTGTTTTGACTATTCCTCACAATTTTGACCCTTCCTTTCCTTTAAACAGTTGATAATGATATTCATTATGTTTGCACCCACTGTTGCTTCATGTACTATTATAAATTGTTAATTTCCTTTAATTTCAGTTACAAGGTATATCCATCCATTTGCATATTCTGTGGTATGTTAAACTAAGCAACTAATTTGCACGCAACAATCTCCCACAAACAGTGATATAACGAAAAGATCATTTATTTTGTTTTCTTGGATTAACATTGACCCTGAGAGAAAGCAGACAGCTCTTCTGTGAAAAACAGCCATAGAGTCTGGATCTTTATAGCAGATAAGGATTTATTACCACAAATTATCTAAAAGGCTGCACCTTCAACACCGCAGCACACCTTCAATGTTGTAATAGAGCATCAGGCTTGTAGTAGTGTTCAAACCTCTGCAATGGAAATTGAACACACAATCCTCAGACGCAAGAGGCAATAGTCACCACATTGCTGCTATCCTGTATATTGTCAAAATCGCTTTATGCCAAGTATGAATCATATGGAGGTTTGTACAAGTGGAGACAAGTGTTTCGTGAATCCAAGAGTAACCTTTCTTTTCCCAAACTGGTTTCATTATTAACAGCATCAAATGTGTGCTTCCTTCTCTTTATCAGAGAGCAACAACTTTTAGCTGAGTTATCGTTTCTACTTCCCAGTTTATTGGTTTTTTTTTGTGAGTGCACAGAGTGATTTTTCTATTCCTGGTAGCCTGTAATGAGCATGTGGATACTATAAAGATAGTTCCTTTACTATCTTTTTTTATGAAATGTCACCCTGTGCAAACTTTATATCATGACTTTTTTTGCAGCAATTGATGTGACTCATAATAACCTTACCTTGAGTTGCAAGCTTGCCTTACACTAAATACTGAATCTGCAACTGCAGTCTTTGGTTATTTCTGTGCTTCTGAAGCTCAAATACTTCAAAGAAATGCAGAACAACTGTCTGGCATAATTGATGAATCTCAGTAAAAGCCTGATGATGGTGAGAAATTGTGTCTTATCACTCGTTCATTTCATGAGCACTTGGGGGAGCTGTTCTTCATAACCAGTGTGAAGATCCTGCCAGAACCTGACTAGTGTAGACATTATTTTGATTCTGTTGTGAGCAAATTTTACCAAATCAAAGGGCTTTCTCAGAATAGACAAACTGCTCCACCAGGGTCATCTCCAGTCTTTGTATAATCTTATTGTCCTGCCTTGTATCGTTATCAAAGAAACACTGAAAGGAGGCTGACATTATCTCTTATAACAGAGAATGGAAAAAACTCAAATTCTTCTAACTCCCATCTCACACCTAGGAACACACATTCATGTTCTGAGTGATTCCAGTCCCTGAGTGTTGGAAGAACTGTAGATGACAGCGTGCACACGCACACACACACACACACACACACGCACACATATATACCCACAAACCTTCTGTATAAGTAGATGTTTAAGTGGAAAATGGAGCTGCAGTTGAACAAATCAAACTTCAAACACAATCTGTATATGGTTTGATTTCTACAGGGCAGGTAACTGTCACACCTTGTGCAGTTCAAGAGAGTACATGCATAGCAGCAAACACATTGTGCAAGCTGTTGATCACTACAGAGAGATCAATCAGATCAATTAAGTCCCAGCATCCATTTAACCCCTTACTCAATGAAACTAATTCTTAACTAAGAAGTGCATCAGCCTGGTTCGCAATTTTTCTTCTTGTTAACAGTTTTCAAAGCATGTGCTTGCAAACATGGTATAGCCTGTAATGCTGTTCAAACCACTATTTAGCCACAATCAGCTTTTCCAGCAACTTTGTTTTTGACCATGTGGGGTAGAATGTCTATAAACATGCTTTGGCTGAAAACAGGCTCAATTTTGATTAATCATAAATGGGTTTATTACATTTTACTTATTAACTAACTGCATTATATCTGAGATACACGAATCAGACTCAACTTGAGAGTAATTACCCACTACGACTTTAGCTACAATAAGTTAACACCAAGGACATTTATTGAAGCACTAAATATATCTCTACGAACTCAAGCAGAATCTATAAGGCACTGATTAGCTCCTTCCTGGACCATCCCTTTATAATCTAATTGGAACAGTTTATCAGTTAACCTTTTCAATTACTAACTGTCTTATACAATATCTCTCCCAAAGTTGTTTCTTGTTATTAAATTATTTACACACTGTTTAAAATAAGTAAAGTAGATTTATCACCACTTCATCTCCCTGAACTCTTTGGTTTTATACTCACTGATGACCTAATGGGTTGAAATTCTACTAATTGAGGATGAATTCATAGTACAGCTCATTGTTAGGCTAGAAACTTTATGGACATTTGATTTTCCAATTGTCCTTTGCATTGATATGCCTGAGGAGGATACTTAATTTAAACTGTGTCAGAAAAAATTGTTGTGTTTCTAAAAGAAGTAAACTTCTCCTCTCAACATTGTAACAAGTGTGATCATGTATGAGCATTCCATTCCTAATGGTGAATACAATTATAATTTCATCGGGTTCAATCATAAACAGTAAAGCTGATCTAATTGTTTTTGTGACAACAAGGTGCAGGGCTGGATGAACACAGCAGGCCAAGCAGCATCATAGGAGCAGAGAGGCTGACGTTTCGGGCCTAGACCCTTCATCAGAAAAATTTTTCTGATGAAGGGTCTAGGC
>NC_063341.1:27123195-27144764 GCF_021869965.1 Rhincodon typus | reverse complement strand
CCTACTATCTCTAATTGTTTTTGTGTTGCTTCTGCTAAACAGCTGAATTGGCAGTGAGAAGAGCCTATATCTAACCCCTGATATTTGTGGTGTCTATGATATCAGATGATCAGATTTTGAAGATTTCTCTGCAGTTGGAAGATAATTCCTCAAACTGTGAAATCAGCAGCCTCTGCTGATCTCTTAGGATTGTAGGTGGGTACATTGGTAGAATGGCAGGGTGCTAGGTCAGCTGGGTGGTAGCTAGATAGGGTGGTAAGTTGGGTCAGGCCAATTCTCGGGGTGGAGGGGGGCGTGTGGTGTTGTAGAGGGGAGATCAGTTAGCCCAGTTAGCTGAATGGCTGGGATGGGGTAGTTATTCCACAGGTTTGTTAGAGTGGTTATAGCCTAAGAAGCAGAGAATCACTGAGAGGTTTGAACACTGGAGCTTGGGAGGGTCGGGGGAGGTGAGTGTGTCCAAGGATATTGGAGGATCATCAGGGAGTTGAAGGTTTGGGGTAGGGAGTCAGAGAGTCAAAGTGTTGGGATGTCAAAGGGTCATGTGTTCAGTGAGGAGTTGAGAGGTCGGTTGCACAGTGATCCCGGAATTAGACACATTTCTGGGTACCTATCCAAGTAAGTACCCATATCTCTCCCAGGTATCTGACTCTAATTCTGAATCAGACATTTGCACAGGGCCCCAAGGATATGGAGAACGGTTTATCTGAAATGTAAACGTCCCAGGAAATTTCCATGGAGTCAGTGCGTATGGACTTATAAGGTATCCTGAGCTGTATCTTTAGCGATGAATTCCAATGAGTATGATCCCAGCCTACTCAGTCTCTCCTCATAATCCAACCCTCTCAACTCTGGAATCAACCGAGTGAATCTCCTCTGCACCCCCTCCAGTGCTAGCGATCTTTACCAGGGCCTTTTCTAGTGAATAAACATAATCTTTCTTTCTGGTATAAATTTATTCAAAGCCTGCCTGGCATTTATTGCTGAATATCACAACACTCAGAATGTTTGAAGCACCCCCCTTCCCACACAAACCCCCAAACACTTCTTGTAACGGACAAAGAAGAGATAGGGAGAAAAGGGAAAGGTATCTCATTCTTTAAAAAATTGATATTTTAATCAAAAGTATTTGCAGCAAACTAGAGCTAGTCTTTGTTAAGGAGTGGTATCATTCTTGGCTTTCTGTGTACAATGGTTGTTAACAGGACAGATGTTTCTTCATGTTAACTTTGTTGATGATCTGGACCTTTATAACTGCAATCCAGTTCTTTATCATTTTTATTAAATATCTGTGTCCTTGAGAAAGCTCCTACCTATGTATACAAAGAGGGAAGAGGCTTTTTGATGTTGATTGGTGTGGTATCAATAAAGTTATACTATCATCCATATGCCTATCTAATAACCGCTTAAATGCCCCAAGTGAGGCTGACTCCACTACCCTCTCCAGCAATGCATTCCACGCCCCTACCACTCTCTGAGTAAAGAACCTACCTCTTAGGTCTCCCCGATATCTACCTCCTTTTACTTGGAAACTATGTCCCCTCGTAAAAGCTATCTCCACCCGAGGAAAAAGTCTTTGGCTGTCTACTCTAACTATACCTCTGATCATTTTTTACACCTCTATCAAGTCACCTCTCATCCTTCATGGTTCTAAAGAGAAAAGCCCTAGCTCTTTCAATATTTCCTCTTAAGACCTTCCCTCTATTCCAGGCAACATCCTGGTAAATCTCCTCTGCACCTTTTCTAACGCTTCCACATCTTTCCTGTAATGGGGTGACCAGACTGGACACAATACTCCAGATGTGGCCGAACCAGGCTTTTGTATGCTGGAGCATAGCTTCACGGCTCTTGAACTCAATCCCTCTATTAATGAAAGCTGACACACCGTATGCCTTCTGAACAACTCTATCCACCTGGGTGGCAGCTCTCAGGGAGCTGTGAACATGAACCCCAAGATCCCTCTGCTCCTCCATACTGCCAAGAATTCAGCTTTCAAGTTTGTCCTTCCAAAATGAATCACCTCACACTTTTCAGGGTTAAACTCCATCTGCCACTTCTCAGCCCAGCTCTGCATTCTATCAATGTCCCTTTGTAACCTAGAACAGCCCTCCGCACTGTCCACAATGTGACCCACCTTCGTATCGTCCACGAACTTGCTAATCCACCCTTCCACTCCTTCATCCAAATCATTTACAAAAATCACAAATAGAAGAGGACCCAGAACACATCCTTGTGGTACACCACTCGTAACTGAGCACCATGTTGAATATTTTCAATCCATTACCACCCTTTGTCTTCTAAGGGTCAGCCAATTCTGAATCCAATCTGCCACATTTCCCCCTATCCCATGCCTCCTTACCTTCTGCATGAGCCTACCATGGGGAACCTTATCAAACGCCTTACTTAAATCCATGTATACCACATCCACTGCTCCACCTTCATCCACGTGTTTGGTCACCTCTTCAAAGGATTCAATAAGGTTTGTGAGGCATGATCTACCCCTCACAAATCCATGCTGACTATCACGAATCAAACTGTGCCTTTCCAAGTGATCATAAATCCTGTCGCTCAGAGCCCTTTCCAATAATTTGCCCACCACTGACGTAAGACTAACTGGCCTGTAATTTCCAGGGTTATCCCTATTCCCTTTTTTGAACAAGGGAATGACGTTTGCCTCTCTCCAATCTTCCGGCACTATACCCGTGGACAGTGTGGACGAAAAGATCATCGCCAAAGGCCCTGCGATCTCGTCCCTCGCTTCCCATAGAATCCTTGGATAAATCCCATCAGGCCCGGGGGATTTATCTATCTTCAACTTCCTCAGAATTCCTAGCACATCTTCTTTATTAACATCAACCTCCTCTAGCCTACCTGCCTGTTTCACAACATCCTCCTCTACAACTAGGTCCCTCTCAGTTGTGAATACTGAAGAAAAGTATTCACTAAGGACCTCTCCTATCTCTTTAGGCTCTGTGCACAAATTCCCTTTACAATCCTTGATCGGCCCTACCCTTTCTCTGGTCATTCTCTTGTTCTGCACATACATGTAAAAAGCCTTGGAGTTTTCCTTGATCCTATCTGCCAAGGTTTTCTCATGCCCCCTTATAGCTCTCCTAAGCCCTTTCTTCAGCTCCTTCCTGGCTAACTTGTATCCCTCTAGAGCCTTTTCCATTCCTCTTTTCCTAAACCTTACATAAGCCTCCTTCTTCCTCTTAACCAGTCGTTCAACCTCTCTGGAGAACCATGGCTCCTTCACTCGACCGCATCTTCTCTGCCTGCTAGGGACAAACATATCGAGCACATGCAGTATGCATTCCTTAACCAATCTCCACATTTCTGTGGTGCTCTTCCCTGACAGCATCTGTTCCCAATTTATGTTACCCAGTTCTTGCCTAACTGAATTGTAATTACCCTTCCCCCAATTGTAAACTTTACCCTGCTGTATGTACCTATCCTTATTCATGACTATCGTGAAAGAAACACAGTTATGATCGCTACCGTCTTCTCATTTGTACTCTACTGTTAATTTTCTTGCAGGTTTTTAACTGGATGGTTGACACTAAAATTGTGATTGCATGTAGGATGGAGTTGGGCTCATGAAGACCGTGCTGGTAAGCTGGGTTGATAACTGCACCTGTGGTTTTTACTGTTTCTAACACAAAATTGATGTTCAGTGGATATTTATTTCAACTATGCTCTTCTCCAGCTCTATGAAGTGACAAATGGCATGAAACAATAATTACATTGCTGCAAATTATTGCATTTTTTTTTTTAATTTGATCGTGGAACATGGGTGTTGCTGGCTGAGCCAGAATTTATTGCCTATGACTACAAAAACAGTAACTGAAATGATTAATGTAGTTACAGTTACAATAACATGTAAAATTATTGATATTTTTGCTCCTTTAAAATGTTCATGTGTCAATAAAGCAGCATTGTATTTGCACAATATCTATCATTTCAATATCATCACCCAATATCATCATCAAGCATAGACCAATTATAGTATATTTGCGTGCAGAACAAAAGACTTGCATTGACATGGCACTTAATTGTGTTTATTAGAAATGTATCACGGCACATTGCCTATCATGGATTACTTTTCATTGACTTCCTAATCCAGGTAAATGTAGCAGCTGTTTTATGGACAACTGATTCATGTCAATATGTTAGTTAAGAGAATAACCTGATCAGTTTTTAAGTATGTGACTGAGCCATTAACATCCAACTGTGAAAGTGTGTACCACAAACTTTGTCATTAGAAAGCTCACATTGGGCCAGAATTTGTAGAAAGGAGTGAAGGAATGGCATTACAGCTCATTACATTGACAGAACCCTTGGACTTCTCACAGACTTTGGAGCAACTGTAAAGAGAAGGGCGAGCATCAATGTCCCTTTATCCAATCAGGTTCAATAGATTCCAACGAAACATGCAGATTTTAAAATGGAATCAAGCAAGATATGTTTCACGTTATATGTATTGCATTGTAATTTTTACAATCATTTAAGTCAGATACACAAAGTGGAATAAATAGAGAGACTGAAAGAAGAAATAAGTAGAGAAAAGTAGGACATAGAAAGGAAAAAAGAAATTCCACCATTGATTGAATACTGAAGGAACGAGAGTCCACATTTGTGAAATTAAATTTTCAGGATGATGGAGGGTTTTCTGCAATAATTTAAACTTAACAAACCATTAAAGATTCACTTGCAACTGAACACACCAGACCTAATTACTTGTTCGGCATGAGTAAGTGTTTCAAATTCACATCCTTCGTATGTTTTAATGCTGAGTCTTTTGACAAGACATCAAGATAACAAAGGAGCACAGCAAATCTAACAGCATCATTCAAATCTCTGTATTTAACTGTGAATGTTCTGATGCCAGAAGTTGCTGCACAACTTGCCCCATTATTATATTGAGTCCTGAAAGTCCCAATTATTCCCAATACAAAAACCAGACTAATGTATCTGTTGCATTTCCTATGTATACTTATATCTTAACATCTCGGGGATTTTGTTTTATAGTTTGCCTGATTGATGACATCTCTAAGAAAACCGCACGCAGGAGTATCGATTGTATTATGTGCTTAAATCCTCCAGTGGGTCTGCAAATTCATTTCTTCTGACTCGAGACAAGCGTTCCGCCAGTTGAATCAAACTAAGCATTTCTATGTCATCAATCTGACATTTGCTATTTCCTGTACCAGACCTTCTGTGGCCTGTTCGCGTGAGATTGTCAACTTAGTAACAAGATATTGTTGTGGCTTGGGAATAAAATTCAAACTGTTACCTTTTCCATCAAGCACTTTTATAGATAAGAGAGAAACTTTTATCTAACCATTCTGGGTTGATTCCAGTTTATTCCTATGAAGTGAAAGTACAACATATAAAGCCTAGTGCGTCATGGATCAGCTTTTTAATGTGCATTAATCTCCACGGAAAGGATTATTGATGAATCATGTAAAGGTTACTATACCTTGAGAAATTTCTGAAATGGTGTCCTGGTGTTGTGATGCTTGGTTCATAGAACATAGAACAGTACAGGCCCTTCGGCCCACAATGTTGTGTCGACCTACTATCCTACTAAGATCAAACTACCCTGCATACCCTACATTTTACTATCCTCCATGTGCCTATCACTTAAAAGTCTCTAAAGTTTCTGACTCCACTACCACTGCTGGCAGCGCATTCCACACATCCACCCCTCTCTGTGTGAAGAACCTACCTCTGACGTCTCCCCTATACCTTCCACCAATCACCTTAAAATTATGCCCCCTCGTAATAGTCATTTCTGCCCTGGGAAAAAGTCTCTGACTACCCACTCTATTTATGCCTCTCATCATCTTGTACACAATCATTTCGAATAATCATTTTCCTAATATTGAACAATAACCATGAGAGGGTTTTCCTTTGACCCTTATTGACTAAAGTTTTGTTGGTAATGCCCAATCAACAAACCTGTTCAGCTGTGTTATGAACATCTTTGGAACAGTTTGGACTTGAACCTGCCATGATGCTGATAATGTTGCTCTGGATATCTCTTCACCTCTGGCTTTCAGCTCCTATGTCTATTTAATCCAGGGAACAATCACATCTGAAGTTGAATATTCCCGTTGAATTCAAATTGAGATCGTAGATGAATAAATTTCAATTGTTGGCATTATTGAAGATTCTGCCTATGATCTTACTGATTTTCCTTATTGATTTTCTGCTGAGAAACCACTTCCTCCATTTTCTCATCCCTGCTCTGTCTTCACTTTGTTTATCCTCCAAAACATGCTGTGTTCTAAAGACCATGTCTATCAGGGAGCAACGCATTTGTGCAGAAATCTTGAAGTCAACAAAAACACCTTCACCACCTACTATACAACTTCTTGTAAGCATTTACAACTCGATATAGAAAGCATCAACATGTAGAATTATAACAGAGGGAAGTCATCAAACAACAGCTAGTAAGTACCTGATGCTCCCTCTAAATGATAACTGATGTGGGGTCCCACTATGGCTAAGCATACAATCAGCTATTTGAGGTTAAGGGAAGGTATTGTCTGGGGTGCAGAGCTCCAAACTAGCATTGTCGGTCTCAAATTGGTGTTGCATGCTAATTGACATCATGATCTGCTTTACATACTTCTACTGGATGTTTACATTATTACCCTCACTAATATCGCATCTGTGCAATTTTCCTGACAAGTGGTGCGGGCATTTTTTTTTAAAAAAATATACTTTATTCATAGAAATACAAAAAAAAACACATTTACACAGTCACGCTGGCTGTTCCAGGTTACCCTGGAATTACATACACGAACCAAAATAAAATCTGGCGTTTGTCTCTCCCTACAGTCACAATTGACATCCTGACCATTGGAGGAGGAGGCAGCAGCTGGGCCCGGTTACTGAATGGGCCCCCTGTTACATTCTGGCAGAGAGGCTTTACACGGTGGTCTTTCCCCACTGCACCTTGGCAGCAGCTGCCCCACGATTTAGTGCGTCCCTCAGCATGTAGTCCTGGACCTTGGAATGTGCCAATCTGCAACACTCAGTCGGAGTTAACTCTTTCAACTGGAAGACCAGCAAGTTACGGGCAGACCAAAGGGTGTCCTTCACCGCATTGATGGTCCTCCAGGAACAGGTGATGTTGGCCTCGGTGTGCGTCCTAGGAAACAGCCCATAGAGCACAGAGTCCCGTGTCACGGAGCTGCTTGGGACGAACCTCAACAAAAACCACTGCATTCCCCTCCAGACCTCCTTTGCATAGGCACATTCCAGAAGGAGGTAATTGACAGTCTCATCCCCTCCGCAGCCACTTTGAGGGCAGCGTGCGGTGGCGCAGAGTCCGGGCATGCATAAAGGATCGCACTGGCAGAGCCCTTCTCACCACCAGCCAAGCAATATCCTGGTGCTTGTTCGAAAGCTCTGGTGATGAAGCATTCTGCCAAATCACTTTGGCAGTCTGCATAGGGAACCACCCAACAGGATCTACCCTCTCGTTTACCCGAAGGGTCCCAAAGATGCTACGTGCTGACCACCGTCTGATGGCCTTGTGGTCAAAGATGTTTCTCTTCACAAGTTTCTCCACGAAGGACAGGTGGTACGGGACGGTCCAACTGCTTGGAGTGTTCCACGGCAGCAAGGCCAAGCCCATCCTTCGCAACACCGGGGACAGGTAGAGCCTCAGCAAGTAGTGACACTTGGTGTTTGCGTACTGAGGATCTACGCACAGCTTGATGCAGCCACACACAAAGGTAGCCATCAGGGTGAGGGTAGCATTCGGTACGTTTTTCCCCCCTTTATCAAGGTCTTTATACATGATGTCCCTGCAGACCCGGTCCATCCTCGACCTCCAAATGAAGTGGAAGATGGCCCGGGTGACCGCAGCGGCACAGGTTCGGGGAATAGGCCAGGCCTGCACCACGTACAACAATATCGAAAGCCCCTCACACCTGATGACCAGGTTTTTACCCGTAATGGAGAGAGGACAAGTGGTGCAGGCATTGCAGACACAATTTTGGTGCATTGTAGGCCCCCAAAAAATGGTTGCAAACAATTTGAATTTATCACCACATGCTTTCAGGCTTACAGTCAGGATTTTATCTCTGCTTTTAGCTTTTACAGTGGCAATGTTTCTTAATGTAACAAGTAATGAATCAAGTTGTGGTGCAGTGGTAGCCAAAAGGCCTGGGTTAAAGTCCCACTTTCTCCAGTGGTGTTCATAACACATCTGAACAGTTATGTTGATTGGATACTATCATCAATGATGGTTAGGATTGGAAGAGGAGGGGCATTTAGCTGACAATTTTTATCTAAGACATTTAGAAAGTTGTCATGTGTATTCACATACTTGGCTCCACCAGAATTAAGGATAAAAGTTACTTTGTCTATTAGTTGCTTCACGATTGATCATATTGATTGGATGTAGAAGAGTGAAAGAGTATTGATCCAATCTGCTATTTTTAGAATCAGCTTGACTCTATCTGCAGGCTACTGCATTAGGTGTTTAGAAAGCAGAAGCATCACAGCTTCATTAGTTTGTGGTCTTACCCAAATCTATACCTGCTGTATCTCGCACAACCTTCTGTGCCCTACATTCATCTAGAGTTGGACTCTTGGCTTGATGATTGTGAAACCATGAGGCAAATGTCGGGCCATTTTCGGTCAAGTCAAGTTTGTCTCCACAACGGCTATGCGGCGATCATTTCTTTCACTACTGTCAGGGACACACACATCTGTAACAGGTAAATTGTTGAGGATGATATTGAAGATGAGCAGGCTACTTTGTTGCTTCAATTCCCTCATCACTTAATGCAGGCCCAGCCTGACAGTCATGTTTGGTTAGCAGTGGTACTCCGGAACATTTCTGATGGTTGAAATTAAATAGTATCACCTACAATACTTTCCTCACTCTTATTTTCCACAAAGCTTCCTGAAAGTGATTGTCAACATAGTGGAATACCCATTTTTCACCGTATAGCTGTTGTGGAGACAAACTTGACTTGACCATAAGCACATCTTTCCTTTAGCAATGTGAAACCAAAACAGAACAGACAAAGGACAATAGGCCAATACTGACTATTTGAGAGGGGCTGTGGGACATCAGTAACCTTCCGACCCAACATTTTCCTCATGGTTTCATAATCATCAAGCCAAGAGTCCTACTCTGGATGAAGCATGATAGCTTAATCATGATAGTCCTTATCAGTAATGTTGTTGTCGACAACTATCATTGATTGTTGTAAAGCCCATCTGTTTAGGGAAGGAAATCTGCCATCCTTAGGTGGGTCTGCTCCACAGCAATGTAGTCATCTATTAACTGCCCTCTGGAATGGTCTACCTAGTCACTTAGTTCAAGGGTAATTAGGTAAAACAAATACAGGCATTGCCAACATCACTCACATCCCATGAAACTATAAAAGATTACGATTAACAGGTTTCCTTGTTTCTTTGTGGCTTACTGGGTCACTACAAGGTTATCAAGCTTCGAACACATGCTGCGGGATTGGAGTTGGCTTAGGCCAGACAGGGTGGAGATGGTATGCTTCCTTCCCTGAAAGTTCTTGAGTCAACCAGTTTACAATAAATTGAAAGTTTTTTTATTTTCCTTTTACTGCTATTGGAATACAACTTACCAAATATAACAAGCTAAATTTTACTTTGATAAAGAAATACTTGTGTTATATCATGTTGTTCACAACCACCGGATGTCTCAAAGTGCTTTAAAGCAATGACTGACTTTTTGCAGTGTAGTCATTTTTATAATGCAGAAATGATTGATGATATTTGAGCCCATGACTTTTGATTTGATAGTCTAGTATTTACCACTAAATTTTTAGATTTTCTTTGTTTGTAATCAGTGTTCTGCCCAACAATTAAAGGACATCAATGCTCAGGCAATGGTTTATGACTATTAGTAGAATTTCTGAACACATAGTAATGGCTTGTATAATACAAACAGAAAGTGCTGGAGAAACTCTTCAAAGACAGGTTATATTAGACTCAAAGCACTGTCTCTCCACAGATGCTGTGAGACATGTTGAGTTTCTCCATCCCTTTCTGTTCTTTTTTAATTTCAGATTTCTAGTATCACAGTATTTTGCTTTTGTTGAGGTGGTAATAGCTACAAAGGGGTAGGATACATTCGTTGGTACAGATCTTTAAAGTTCACAACTGTGTTCCAATTTTCCAGTTATATAAAACAAGCAGACTCAAATCAACTAACTTGGATAGGAAATTTAGGAAATACAGTGCTGGAAAAACCCTCTGTAATGAATCTGACTTCTCCCAAGAACTGATACCGGTCAATCAATCATTTCCTCCAAATATCAGTCTTCTCAATAACTGCAATTTTTGTCACTGTTCTCTGTATAAAGTTATTTGTAAAGAAAGACTTGCGTTTATACAGTACTTTTGATGATCGGCGGACAGATCCTAGCCCTTTACAACTAATGAAGATTTTTTTAAAGAATAATCACTGATGCAATGAAGGAAATGCAGCAGTCTATTTTACCCATAGCAAACTCTCAGAAGCAGTGATGCAATGATGTTCAGAACCCCACAGAACACCAGATAATCTGCTTCTTTGTGATGCATCTAAACAATATGTAAAATTTCCACCTTCTGAAGTATTTCTACATCAGATATTAATATTAATTATTATAATTTTATAAATCATTTTAAGTATTTATAATTAAAGCAGACCTTATTTTTGCTGATTTTTTAACACTGGGAAACCATAAATGTTTTCATCTAATAAGTGGCGCTGCAGGGCAAAAATCTTAAAATTCCATCCATAAATCACAAACAAAATGATTTTTTTTGGCAAAAGCAATCCCTGTTTCCCTAGACAATCTGCAACATGGAACAAGTGATCTTTCATGTAGAGGCAATAACCTCATTAACTCCCAAAATGCTTTATAGCTATTGGAGTATTTTTGAAGTGTATTGACTATTGTAGCATTTTTGTTCATTTTTAAAGTAAGTACTTGCAAAGACCCAATTCTACAAGTGATAGTGGAGTTGGGAGAAACAGACAACAGGCATTGCATGATCACTTCTTATGACAGAGTACAATTCCATTGTGGAGGTTAACATCCACAGCATTTTGATGTTGATTGTCAACTTAGGAATTTACCATGGCAAAAGTTGACCCAGATGTATGTCAAAGAAAAAGTACCAGAAAGTTAGTTTTTATGGACATCAACTGTGTGGAGGTGTAATTTACTGGATTCTCTGTCCATTACAGATAGGACATGTGCTTTCCAGTGATGATATGTGTTGTGTTAACCATTGTGCAACAAGCAAATTAGTCACCAACAGCTTTGAGTTTCACATTGTAACTACATTTTGGTAAATAGTTTCATATATTGAGTCCTAAAATGTATCATTGCAGAAGATCAGCATATAAATTGCTCACCTTATACAGGTTTATAGAATCCCTACAGTGTGGAACCAGACCAATCAGCCCAACAAGTCCACACTGACTTTCCAAGAGCATCCCACCCAGATTCACTCCCCTACCCTTATAACCCTAATGTAATGGCCCACCCACCTAACCTGCACATCCCTGGACACTATGGACAGTTTAGCATGGCCAATCCATCTAACCCCCCATCTTCTTCCTGCAAAAGGAAACCAGAGCACCCGGAGGAAAGCCCATAGTCACCGAGAAAATGTGCAAACTCCACACAGGTAGTCGCCAGAGGCTGGAATTGTACCCGGGTACTTGGCACTGTGAGACAGCGGTGCTGACCACTGAGCCACTGTGCTGCTCCTTACTTAAAGTTGTGGTTGTGTTCTTGAAAATAACAACTGTAAGTAAAATTGTCTCTCGTAGGAACTCATATAAAAACTGTAGTTAGGTTTTGTAAGACCTTATTTGTTCGTTTTTAAAAATATCTTAAAACATTATACCCTCCAAGTTTAAATATTTGCATTGCTAAGTTCTGTTGATATATGTAAGCTTCAGATCGAATCTGCATCTTGAACAGGAAGGAGTCCGACAGAGAGAAGTAGCATATATGAGCAGGTAGTTGTGGACAGGGAAGCGAAAAGCCACAACCTAAGGTCTGCAGAAACAGTGGGAGAAGCCAATGGCAGGAAAAGAAACCAAAGAGATGTCAAGAAGGAAACCACCAATCAGGTCATGCTGGGAATTATGTTAATCTGAATCTTGCAATTCTCAAAACTAGCACAAGTCCCATCTACTCACCAACGCTAAAGCAAAGTAATGTTAGGACAGCTTTAAACAAGGCCTTAATACAATGCAGTTTTGATTTTGCATTCAGACAACTCGCAAGTGACTCTGCATTAATGTTGCAGACTATTTCAATTTCACCCTTGTGGTCAGTAGGAAATAAGTTTTCAATTGTTCCTAGGCCCTATGCCCAACACATAAGTAATTAACACCAGTAAACAGCTGATTTATTTACATTAAATAAGTAGTATGTTTACAAATGTTGGCTGACCAGACGCGATCTTCAGCCGGCAATATAATTCAGGATTGCTGCCTCTGCATGGCTGGGACAAACTATTATACCAGAGCATTGGTCTAATGTCAGTGGAAGAAAAAAATGTATGCACCATTCACTGTGAAGCAATCTACAAGACTATTTTAAAAACACAGAGAAACTTCGAACATGTGCACTCTCCCTTTCTCAGGTCAAATCTGGACGCAGTGTCAATAACGCTACCTTCTTGGTGCAAAAACGGATCAGTTAACACTTTTAGTGAGTTTATTCTTTCATGATTAGATGAAAGATGTTAGATCATGATTGATGAGTACCTTAACTCCATTTTCCTCAATTGCTTCCATATCCTTCTATTGACTTAGCTTACGACAATCTATTACTCTGACTTAAATGTTAATAGATCCAGTCTTTACTAGAGTGAAATGTCCTTTCTTTCACTACCCGTTGTGGAGGTGAGAATAGGATCAAGATCTATTATATTTGAACTGATGGATGAGGAACTGGTTGAATCAGAAGCCATGTCCTGCAGTGGCCGTGGAAAAGTTGCCCATTTATCAGAGTTAAATAAAGCAAAGAACTGTGGATGGTGGAGATCAGAAACAAAAACAATTGTTGGCAAAACTCAGCAGGTCTGGGAACGTCAGTGGGGAGAGAACAGAGTTAACATTTCGAGTCCAGTGACTCTTTATCAGAGCTGCTAATAAAAAGAATTAACAGTTGTGGACACAATGATCTTATATTCCATGGTGGGGTCATGGTCTAGTGGGAGATAGGAGGAGGTGTGTGAGAGCTGACACTCAGCCTCCATAATGTAGAGGTCATTTTGCCAGACAACAACAGCACCACCCTTGTCAGCAGGCTTGATTACAAAGGCAGAGACGGGACAGAGGGCATAGAGTGCAGTCAGTTTAGAGGTTGGAATGGGTGAGGGGGGCAGAGAGATTAAGGCAACCAATGTCTCATCAACAGTTCTCAATGAACAGGTTGAGTGCAGGTAAAAGGCCAGAGGGAGGGGTGCAAATAGAAGGAGAGTGTTGGAGGCACGTGAAGGAGTCTGGGCATGGGTAGGGGCTCCTGTCCAAAGAGATGGAGGCGGAAGTGACGGAAGAAGAGTTCAAAGTCATGTCATGCTCGAAATTCATTGAGTTGGGATGCAGAGGGATAAAACTAAGACCTTTGCTGAGTACAGAACATTCAACATCAGAAAGTGATAGGTCAGAACTGGTTCTGACGAAGGGTCACCAGACGCAAAATGGTTAGTCAACTTTCTCCGCACAGATGCTGCCAGACCTGCTGAGTTTCACCAGCAATCTCTGTTTTTCTTCCATTTATAACAGTTAATGTTACACTACATCATCAAAAACATAGAAACTAGGGGCAGGAGTAGGCCATTCAGCCCTTCAACCCTGCTCCACCATTTAATATGATTATAGCTGATCATCCAACTCAGTACCCTGTTCCCAGTTTTTTTCCCATACTCTTTGATCCCTTTTACATGAAAAGCTATATCTGACTCTTTCTTGAAAACATTCAATGTCTTGGTCTCAACCACTTTTTGTGGTAGAGAATTACAGAGGCTTTCCACTTCCTTGGTGAAGCAATTTCTCCTCATCCCAGTCCTAAATGGCCTACTTCATATCCAACCTCTGGATCAGTGCTGTCCTGATGTATCAAATCCTTTGGGACTTAGACCTGATAGAAGAAGGTACTAGCAAAGACTTGATTACTATGAATCTGTATATAACGTTAATAAATGTTAATAATTTACACCAACATTGTACTAAGTCTTTATCTGTCCCAAGCTCGCAGAAACTACAAGCTATATTCTTACAATTATGAGTCAATGTATTCAAGGGAAGACATGTAAGTGAACTGGAGCTACCAAGGCACGTTACTCGTTTTGTTACATACATTGATTAAGATGAAAATTTTGCTGCATTCTTATCAAATGTGTCTGCTTCTGATGTGGCACCACAAAGTTTGGAAGTAGATCATATTAGCTCATCAAAATTAGGCAATTGCTGACTTGTTTAATTAAATTGAAGAAGTATTCGTAAGCATAGTATTGCTCTTCACCATCAAATTAGACCAAGTATGCCACATTAAATTACTGTCATGTTCGTTGGCTTTGTTAAAATACAGTAAATGAAAATGTATTAAAGAAAATAATATTTTGACTTGGAAATTTAACATTTTGTCAAAAAATGCTTGTCTCTACTATGACATTGAGAGTTGTTTACCAGATCAGTCAGTGTTGTACATTTTGTTTATGCCTAATCATGTCTTTATGACTACCTTCTTATCTTATCATTTACTCCCTCTCTGAGCTTGCAGCCAGTCGAATGAGTTCATTTTTCTTTTAGTACATTCATCCATCAAATGGAGTACTGAGTGTAATCTATCAAATGGCAGGCCTTAAAATGAACTTAGTGCACTAGTTAGCAGAAGTCAACTCGATAAGTGGAATTCAAGAATTACCATATTCTTTAGTGAATAAATATTCAAAAGAAGTTAATTAAAGAGTAGGAAACTGCACAAGAACATCAAGCACACATGAATCTGATGTGTTCTAGTGCATGCTTCATAATCATTATGTAAATTCAGCATAAATTAAAGGCTTCTTAATGTTTCTTTTTATGCTAACCCTTCAAAATTGATCTCTTCTTCCAAGTTAAGAAAAAGCCCAAGACAAATTTGTATCAGGCCAGTCACAAAGATTGGGTGTGATACAATGGAGTCTCTCTGAGCAGCCAGGATTGCAGAAGGATTGGAAGCACTTTCTTCCAAATACTGATGTTGGGAAAACAGTCTCCAATTTAGTTGAGCCAAAACATGAATCTGCTCTCTGGCAGCAGGATGTAAGTTTGCCCCTCCGGTAGACACATCCAAGCCAATTATCACAAGATTTCACTATTTTCTTGCTTTATCCCCTTTTCATTTAAGCCTATCATTCCATTTGCACACCTCCCTCCCCGACCAATGGCTTGCTGTACCTGCATGCTAATGTCTTGTGATTCATGCACAAGAAAGCCCAGCTCCCTCCGATCCATGGCATTATGCTGTCTTTTAAAATAAAATAATACTTTGTGAATATTTTGAGTCAGTATTCATTAGTGAGTGGGACAATGTGACATAGAAGCCGGAGAGAAGGTCTAAGGTATAATTAAAGACGTGAGCATGATAGAGAGGAGGTTCTGATTGATCAGGCCGGCTTAAAGGTAGATAAATCTCAAGGGACAGATGAACTGTGTCCCAGGTTGTTGAGAAGGGAGCAAGGCACAAACCAGGAAGCTACAGACCTGTCAGTCAGCCAAACTGCAGGGCAGATCACAACCCATGAACACCAGCCACGTGCTGCCTTTCACCACAGGCACTGGCATCTGTATTCCAGGGAGCCATTGCCAGCATCCTGGCATCTATGCAAAGTTATGTATTGCAATCCCACACTTGTGTAGTGGGACACACCAGTGCCCAGCAATACAGAGCTGCATGGGGTACAGTAGTCACACAGGGGGAGGCAACCAGTCAATTGTGTGGATTAGGCTGCCCACCAGGTCTGTTTGCTTGCTCTCTCAATGTGACTCCTTCTTGAAAACATTCAATGTCTTCGTCTCAACCACTTTCTGTGGTAGAGAATTCCAGAGGCTTTCCACTTCCTTGGTGAAGAAATTTCTCCTCATCTCAGTCCTAAGTGGCCTACTTCATATCCGACCTCTGGATCAGTGATGTCCTGATGTATCAAATCCTTTGGGACTTAGACCTGGTAGGAGAAGGTACTAGCAAAGACTTGATTACTATGAATCACTTAGTGCCTACTGGCATGCCCACTTTTTGCGAGCCTTGCCCTGCCCGGCTATGCTTTGCAGTAGCAATTGTCATTGTCGCACAAGCAGATAGGTTGCTGTTCAGAGCATGTCACATATTCTCATACATCAGTGAGCAACGTGTGACTACCACGTGGCAACAGGATTTGCACCAAACTCAGTGCATTGGCAGCTTTCAGTGAAACATGACAGAAAGTCTTCAGGGTGTGATCTGCATCAAAAACCATGACAGTACACACCTGTCAGGTGGGTCTGAATGGTTCGTCAAGGTCTCCCATAATAGTGCCGGTCACCAGCCAGGCAGGCGACTGGTGAGGTTGGCATTTCACAGCACTCAGGGAGTGGCTCAAGGTCAGTCCTGTATCTCCATTGAGGCCAAGCTGGTAGTTTTGGTGGTTGAGGGATGGGAAACCTGCCACAGTAGGGGCTATGTGTGGCCACCACTCAGGGGTCTGTGTGGGTGCCAACCAAGGTTAGCCTGTCAGTCACCCAATGGGTTGGCCACCCACTGTTCACTGATGTTAAGCAAGAAGGAGGGTAGCAGTGGTGATGGTTGGGGTGAATTGGAGGGTGGGAAGTAGACGATGAGGCAAATGTAGGCACGTGTACCTGGTTTGGGTGATGACCTGGAAAATGTGAAGCCTGTGGGGTTAATGGAATGGCCACCTATCTCACCACCTTTCTGAATGCCCCTTCAAGCGAGAGCGCCAATGTAGGATCACAGCTGGTGAATTTCGCATCTTTGAGATTCCTACCTATCTCAAACATATTACTAAAGGCTTGTAATCCATCTCTGTCTGGAATTTCATGAAGTTACCAACAAGTATTCAGGTTTCTATGTAAATGCTAACACTTCCTTCTCAGTGAATATATCCCATGATTCAGTCTCCATTGAAGCTCTCCAAGTAAAATAGATCAGTGCTTGTGTTCCATCAGTTTTCACTGAAGAATTAGGACCAGGAGTAGAACGTTTGGTCCCTCAATGCTGCCCCTCCATTCAATAGGATCATGGCTGATCTATCCCAAACATCAACTCCCCGATTTTTCAAAAATCTATCTACCTCTCCTTGAAATACTTTCAGTGATCTAGCCTCCAAAACTTTGTAGGGTACTAAATTGCATTTATTACACCCTGAGAGAAGAAATTTCTTCTCACTTCAGTTTTAAATGACTGCTCCCTTATTCTCTAACTAAGTCTACTGGTTTGAGATTTCCCAATTTTTGCTAACACCTCAACATCTACGCTGTTAGGCCCCCTCAGAACCTTGTGGTAGTATCTCAATAAAATCATTCGCCATTCTTCTAAACTTAATGAATAGAGGCCTAACCTGTTTAGCCATTCTTGATAAATCAACCCTTCATCCTAGGAATCAGCCTAGTGAAACTCTTTTGAACTGACTCCAATGCCAGTGTATCCTGACTTAAACATAGGAACTAAAACTGTACACGGTACTCCAGGTGCAGCCTAACCAACACTCTCTACAGTTGCAACAAGACTTCTGCATTTTTAAACTCCAACCCTAGCAATAAAGGACTTCCTAATTGTTTGCTGTACCTGCATGCTAACTTTTTGTGTTCCATGCACAAGAACACCCAGGTCCCTTGGCACTGCATGTTTTTGGAATCTCCCTCCATTTCAGCCTTGATTTCTACCTGCTTAGTTAATTGGATTACCAATTCTAATGATAAATCCTCCTTGGATTGAAGAAGGTTTGACAACATCTCATCCCTCTTACAAAATATTATTTTGTTTCTACTTAATTCATCCTTCAAAGCTTTGTACATACCATATCCTGCTAGGGTTGGAGTTTAAAAATGCAGAAGTCTTGTTGCAACTGTAGAGAGTGTTGGTGAGGCTGCACCTGGAGTACTGTGTACAGTTTTAGTTCCTATGTTTAATCAATTATACAGGCTTCTTCTATTGATGCTGCTGAATGTTGATATTGTTGATTCAGTTATACCCATTTCATCACTAAATTTCTTTTGGGACTAGCGTAAGTGTTGAATGTTTTAATCAATGCATTTACACTGTTCAAAAACAGAAGTTGCTGCAAAAGCTCAGCAGGTCTGGCAGCATCTGTGAAGAGAAATCAGAGTTAATGTTTCAGGTCTGGCGACCCTTCCTCAGTTCTTTATCTTTGTAGGGAGATTTTACCCTACTATAAGGAAGAAAAGCATTTTTTGCAAAGGCAAAGTCTGATGTATTGTGACTAAAAAGTTTTACCTTGTGCCACCCTGTACACTGCCTGGTGTAATATAGGTAAGACTGATTCGCTACCTGTGATAATCATACTCAGTCTCACTTGAGATTGATAGATTAGGTGAATGGGCAGATGAATTTTAATATAAGCGAATACGGGTTGTCTATTTTGGACTGAGAAAGGATCGAGCAGGGTATTTTTCTAGAAGGCACAAAATTAAATCCAAGGGCTGTCCAAGAGGCTTAGGGTTTCAGGTGCAGACGTCTTTAAAATGCCACAAACAGATGCAGAAGATAATCAAGAAGATTAATGGAATGCTGGCCTTCATATCTAAAAAGCTGGAGTATGGGGATGTAAACATTATGCTGCAGTCATATATAACCCTATTTAGACCCCACTTGAAGTACTGTGAGAAGATCTGGGCACCACATCTTAGGAAAGATGTTTTGCCATGGAGGGAGTTCAATGCAGGATTACAAGGATGTTACCTGGACTTCAGGGGTTGAGTTATAAAGAGAGATTAGACAAATTATAGCTTTATTCTCTAGAATTTAGAAGGTTAAGAGGTGATGTAATCGATGTCTTCAAGATATTAACAGGGAAAGACAGGGTAGATAAAGATAAACTATTTCCACTGGTTAAAGATTCTAGAACCAGGCGGCATAGTCTAAGAATTAGGGCCAAGCCATTCAGGAGCGATATTAGGAAGTACTACTGCATGAAAAGGTTAAAAATCACATGACACCTGGTTATAGTTCAACAGTTTATTTGAAAACATTGCTTTCGGAGCATTACTCCTTCATCAAGTGTTGTGAGAGAGGCATCAAGACACAGATTTATAAGTAAAAGATCAAAAGATCATACAACTGATTCAAATGTATTGAATAAACCTAAAATGGCTAGCTGACTCACTCCTGTTAAATCTTTAATCAGTTAGAAAGGAGATGCAGGTTTCAATTGATTAAAAAGCAAATCCCTGAATTTCTTTCAAGTCACTGCCCTAAGATAACTAAAGGTTTTATCAATGTATACAAGAGATAACATCTCAGGTCAGACAATGCATTTTAGGCGTGAGGCCTTGTTTAGAATCTGTCTGTGTTTTAACCTGGAGTCAGACTGCTTTTATTTCCAAAACATGAATTTATAGAATTCCCCATTGACTGACTGTGTCTACAAATTGTGAGCTTTTTGAACAAAATACAATGTATCCATAAATACAAATTCACCCCATAAATTTATATGTATGCGTGTACATATGTGTGTGGCAGACAGAGAGGGAGAGAGAGAGAGTGTGTGTGTGTGTGAGAGAGAGAGTGTGTGTATGAGTGTGTGCGTGCATGTGTGTGTATGTGCATGTGTGTGCACGCATGTCTGTGTGTACGCATGTGTGTGTGTGTGAGAGAAAGAGTATGTGTGTGTGTGTGTGTTTGAGAAAGAGAGTATAGTGTGGTGGGGTCACCTGTAGTGCGAAATTAACCCAAGATCCTGGTTGAGGCTGTCCTCATTGGTACCGATCTTGGCTGTCAGCCTCTGCTCGGTGACTCTGTGTCGTTGTGTATCCCTGCTGCCTTGGAGGACATTTACTTGAAGATCCGAGGCTGAATGTCCTTGACTGCTGAAGATTTCCCGACTGGGAGGGAACATTCCTGTCTGGTGATTGTTACGCAGTGTCCATTCATCTGCAGCATATGAGATAGACAACGCTGGCCGAGTCACATGGATGTCTGCCGTACATGTTCTGGCTCAGTCAATAGGGAATTCTATAAATTCCTGCTTTGGAAATAAAACCAGTCTGACTCCAGGTTAAAACACTGACAGATTCTAAACGAGGTCTCATACCTAAAATGCATTGCCTGACCTGAGATGTCACCTCTGGTATACTGATAAAACCTTTAGCTATCTTGGGCAGTGACTTGAAAGAAATTTGAGGATTTGCATTTTAAGTAATCAAAACCTGCATCTCCTTTCTAACTGATTAAAGATTTAACAGGTCAGAATCAACTTGCCATTTTAGGTTTATTCAATACATTTGCATCAGTTGTATGATCTTTTGATTTTTTTTAATTGTAAGTTCTGTGTCTTGATGCCTCTCTCACTGCACCTGATGAAGGAGCAACACTTCAAAAGCTAGTGTTTTCATATAAACCTGTTGGACTATAACCTGGTTTCGTGTGATTTTTGACTTTGTCCAACCCAGGCCAACACCAGCACCTTCACATCATGGTTACATGAAAAATTTTGTGGAGGTTTAGAACACTTCCGTAAATGGTGGTTGATGCTAGTTCAATTGTTACGCTTAAATCTGAAATAGACATTTTTTTATTAAGCAAGGGTAACAAGGGTTAAGAGCCCAAGGTAGGCATATGGAGTTACGCTGGAGACCAGCCATGATCTCATTGAGTGGTCGAGTGGATTTGAGTAGCCGATTGACCTATTTCTGTTCCTGTGTTTTCGGTACAAGTAAGATTCTGTTCCTCCTGAATGTTCCTTCCAAAGAGAAGTGTGTCTGATTCAGTATATTGCCCTTTTCCATGCTATGCTGTATTAGGGGAGACTTTTGAATTTACACTCAGCTAATGTTTAGCCAATTGATCCATGAACCCGTCTGACAACCTTTTGTTCCTATTTAGTAACTACAATAAGTAGCCAGTTGATACAAAACCACTTAATGATTAAACATTTTGGATCAGTATCCAGTGACAAAATGGATGCCAATTCCATCATACCAACTGAAAGTTTATTCATTAATGAAGCACTTGGCACCACATCAGGCCAGTGCTCAGTCTGATTTATAGGACTAATGTGGTTCCTCACAAAAAAAAACCTCTGATTGATGACTGACATTAAAAGGAAATAGTTTTTTATACATTTCCATATTAACTAACCTTTCTCCTTAATTTGAAGTTGACAATGGACTGAAATCACCACTGTCCGCTGACTAATACCATTATTAAAAATTAAATGAATTATTTGAGTACATTACAACTGAACTCAAAAATACAAAAAATTAGATTGAATCAGAGATAGTAGGAACTGCAGATGCTGGAGAATCCGAGACAACAAGGTGCAGAGCTGGATGA
>NC_063341.1:26992031-27038195 GCF_021869965.1 Rhincodon typus | reverse complement strand
AGATGCTGCTTGGCCTGCTGTGTTCATCCAGCCCTGCACCTTGTTGTCTCTGTTAATTAGGCTGACAGCGTGCTCAATTAGACAAATGTCTAGCCTCTTTCCACAATATAAACTCTCACAAACAGCAATGAGCTGAGTGATCAGCATAGACAGGACTGGTTGGAGAAGGAATATTGGCCACACTAAAGGCCTTGTTATTGTTCTTTCATAGTCACCTGGACCAGATAAATGGGGGCATTGATTATAAAGCATGTTGGGATGTTTAAAATTCATGAGGCCCTCCTGTATGAATGCAAGTCTTTCTCAGATTCCTTTACCCTGGGAATAGCTGTTCAGCACAGGTACTGGCATAGCTTCTCACGCATAGAAAATGTTGGAAGGTTTGAGGCAGAGTTATGAAAATCATCAAATTAGAGAAAATAAATCATGATGTGGAAAGTGAAATAAAAACACTCCTTAGTGCAAATAACATTTCTCGAGGGAAACTAACTTCTATAGCCCAGCAGAATTGACAAAAGAGATAGGTTATATTGACAGAGAATGGGGAAAATTAAAATGTGAAAATCTGTTTGGTGAACAATAGAGGAAAGACCAAGCTACAGATCTGCAGACAAAATGATGCATTGAGACATAGATGATTAGGCCATTTTGCCCTTTTTGGACCTTCTCCATCATTCAATAAGATCCAAGCTGATCTGGTTGTGGTCTCAACTCACTCTCCTGTTTGTCCCCTGTAGCTCTCAGATCCCTTGTTCCATGTAACTCATTAAGGCTCAAATAAATTTAATAACCAAGCCTCCATTCTCTTCTGGAGGAAAGAAAAGAATTTCACAGACTAATAACCAACCTAGAGAAAAGAAAATTCTCATCTCTGTTTCAAAAGGGAGATATCTTATTTTTAAGCTATGTCCCCTCATTCTAATTCTCACAAAAGCAAACTTACGTTTTCACATGGCTTCCTTTACCACCAAAATTATTAAGTAATCAGTTGAAAATGAGATTCAATAGTTAAGCCGTGGGAAGACAGCAAGCTGGCCTATTCACTTTGAAGTGTTGCAGAAACTCTCAACTCAGCCTTTAGTTTTACCGCGTAGGTATAAAGGATTGGCCTTATGACCAGCCTTCAGCCTGCTGGAATATCATTCTTGTGTCTTTGTGATTAGAATTGGATGTAGTAGCTCAGAATGGTTTTAGCATAACATGTTTCAATTTGATGAGAATTGGTTTTCATTCCATTGGCTTTGTTGATTGCTTCTTTGAAGCATTCATGTTGAACATTAAATTCAAGGATTTTAAAATTTCCTCCACTTGGCTACTTTGTCATTCAATGAACATGCAGCTTTTTTTTTGCAATGTTTGCAGTACTTCACGTTTTTTGGAAGTAAATTTCTTCATTGAATTTGCAGCACAGAAAGTTATTTAACTAAACTGGTGTGTGTTGGTGTTCATGACCTATACAAGGCTGTCATTATTATCCTTCCCACTCAGATTTTTCTTCAAAAACTCCTCCTGTAATTTCCAAGCTGTATCCTTCAAAACAAGAACCTCTTGTATCTTAATATAATTTGCAAAATTTCACCAAGTTTCTGCATTCAAAGTATTTCCGTAAAATAGAAACAGTTGTGGTCTCAACACCTTTCTGGGGTTTCCCTACCTCAAATTTTGCCGAGGTCATTGAGTCTATGACATCAGCTCAGTTTTAGTCAGAATAAGAATACAGCCAATCATAA
Source organism: Rhincodon typus (assembly GCF_021869965.1). Classification (NCBI taxonomy): domain Eukaryota; kingdom Metazoa; phylum Chordata; class Chondrichthyes; order Orectolobiformes; family Rhincodontidae; genus Rhincodon; species Rhincodon typus. Next base: position 27,036,465 of record NC_063341.1, on the reverse strand, counting down.
AGGCTGTTTGGTACCCTAACCAATTAAGGAGCCCCACATGGAGGAGTGGGCAGTGCCAATGTAAGCAGGAGAATATCAGGGCACCTCAAGATTAGGCACCCTCTCAAAAATCATAACATTGAAAAATAAATGTTACAACATTGCCAGGCCATTATTTTAAAGGGAGGGTAGTCCCCAGCTGTAGCTGTGGCCTTCTGGCACCCACAGCTCTTCTTGGGGAGAAGTGATAGCAATTTAAAGGATCTTTGTTTACCTGCCAAGTGGCTGTCTTGAGGCAACAGTTAGGCTTCACCCTCAGTTGGGGGCCTGACTGCCATTGGGATGCTCATCGTCTGAATCCATCCCCAGAGCATTCGCATGGGCCTCTGGATTACGAGTCCAGCGATAATACCAGTCTACCACTACCTCCTCCTGCAGGTGGTTAGCCGGTCCCAGTCGGGCCATGTCTCTAGCACAATCACTCAGATACAGTGTTTGTTTGGGGAACCGCCCAGACTCAACATTCTCCAAGTTTGCTCACAATATTGCTCCCAAACCAATCTCTGCAGAACAGGGCAAATTCAGGTTGGTACTTTAATTTTCCATTGTGCTATAACTCTGAGCAGGCATTCATTGCTTTTTATCCTTCAGCTAATTTCTTACCAGGCTTTTTCCATAAATCCCAATATCCCCAAGCTTAACCAATAGCTTTCCTTGTGATATTTTATCAGATGCCTTTCTGAAGTTAACAGACATTACACTATAGATCTCTCACTGTCCACTACAGTGGTCACTTCCTCAAAGACATCAGAATTAGATTGCACGTTCTTTATCTAAATCCATGATACCTGTTAGGTTATCATTGTCTATATAATCCTCAAAATTGCTACTAATTGATTCACCTAAATTGATTTACAAAAAAAAAAGTAAAACAAATGAGTTGTTTATATCCATTGTGTCCACATTATGAACCCTCAGCAACCAGTTACTCCATCTTAGTGGCCAAGAATGCCTCACAAATCCTCTTGTCTCAGTACTTTGGCATAAATACCAATTATCTAGGAAAATTATTTATTTATCATACTCTCTGTTTTTTATGACTCTATTTCATTTATCCTTTGATGTTTGCTTCATTAACCCCATAAAGGGAGGCATTTTTGCACCGCATCAATATTTTGAGGCAGAATATTTAGCATTTTGTAATTGTCCTCAGTTTCAAAGCTGCTCCTCTGCTGCAAAATTGAAATCTAAAAATTCAAACCAATTATAATCCTACAGACAACTGTCTAAGCATCACAACAAATAGGAGTGTCCCATTACTTTTTCCCATGGTACTCTTCATCCCATGTAAATAACTCATTTTATAGCAAATGCTTACTTACGTCTACTTACTTTTTCACATCTCTCAGGTCAGTGAGGTTCATAGAGAATGACTGGCAAGTTTACAGAAGGGCGCTCAACCAAGAAACCTCAAATTTATCACAAGTGGACAAGGCTGAGTGCATCTAACTTTCACATTGAAGGGCTGAATATGTTTTTGGTTCTTGGCCTATGTTGAGGCAGTGGTCAAGGGCTCCTCCCAATTCTTTATCACATGGTGCTCACAAAGCAGAGCAACATCAACAAATGAGAGAGAAGAGTGCCCACAGGAAAGAATCGAAATGCCTGTGACAAACTTGAAATAATTTGCAGTTATACAGAGCCTCAAACAGAACAAAACACCCCAAGGAGCTTCACAGATGTATAAAAAGAATCCAAAAATGAAGAGATAGAAAGAAAGTTGAACAATTCCTCCGGCTTCATCGTGAAAGAGTTCTCAAAGCAGAAGGTGGCAGTGGGGCTGAGAGAGTGTACAGCCGAAACAACAAAAGGCACGGCAGTGAATAGTGAAGTAAACAGAGCACGGCATTCACAAGAGGCCCAATTTGGAAGAATATAAAAGTGTGGGAGTTGTAGAACTGACAATGATTATTGCAATTGGGCAGAACAAGGCCATGAGGATATTTGAAAATGAGAATGATGATGAGTAGTGGGATTTGATGTCAGACTTGATGCAGGCTGCAGCAGTTTGGATAAGCTGAGCTTTATTGAGCATGGGGTGGGAGGATAGCCAGGAGCATGGGCCAAGATTACAAACAATCTGGTTGGCTTAGGAGCTGGCTGACAAGGGGATCGTTTCAAAGTTTATGACAAGGGCCAATGATATGTCTTTGGTTTTCTCAACACTTCACAAGAGAAATTGTAGCGCAAAGTCTAGGGAATGGAGAGTTCTTAAGGTGCGGTGGTAGTTGCTTTGTTTCTCAGCCAAGCAGTCTGGTTCAATTCTCACCTGCTGTCAAGGTATACAATAATAAGTTCATTGAAGCACACTCTATCTCTACTTGGGGACAGGATGGCAAGATGGTCAACATACCAAAGACCAGGAGGATGTACTGCAAGAAATGTCACAGGCACCAGCCACATAAAGTTACACAGTACAAGAAGAGAAAAGATTCCTTATACAGACTGAATAAGAGATGTTATAATAGGAAGCAGAGTGGTAATGGTGGACAGACAATGCCCATACTTTGAATAAAGGCTAAGACTACAAAGAAGATTGTGCTGAGACTAGATTGTGTGGAGCCTGAGTGTCAATCAAAGAGAATGAAGGCCATCAAAGAGGTGCAAGCACTTTGAGCTGGGAGGAGACAAGAAGTGGAAGGGTCAAGTCATCCAGTTCTAAGCTGCAATCCTAGTGGAGTACATAATAAGTTAACTAAAAGCTAAACAGAAAGACTGAGGACAGACACGTATTTCGTAGAACGGTGCTGAGAGATTGAGGATAATATACTGCAGTCACAGTCATAGGGAATGTCATCCATGTCTTTGAACAGGGTCATTTCAGTGCTGCCACAGGGTGGGCATCCAACTGCAATGATTCAAATACGGAATGTGGGGGAAGTGGAAATTAAAATTTGGATTGGAAAAATGATGACAAGTTTAAGGAAATGGTTAGTTGTGTGGAATAGAAACCAAGGCTGTCTTATCATGTTCAGGTCTTGAGTCATTTTAGCCAAAGAGACTGCAGTCTGATGGCACCTACCATGGTTCACTAAGATTCTGGGATGGTTAAACCAGTTATGGGTCAGCACTTGTCAAGTCCCTGTCCATGCAACTTCAGGAGGAAAGACCAGAATCAGGGAGTGGTGATTTGGGGCAAGAGTAAAGGAAGGAGGATGCCCAAGCAAATTAGCAAGTGGAGAAACATGGTGGTGACTGAAGGGGCTCGTGGTTAAGCATTTTGTGGCTTGAAAGTGAATTTTAAGTGATTTTGAAGAAAGCTTTTAATCAACTGTGGATGCCAATAGAGTAGGGCTTGAAAGACACAAAGGACGTACGAGCGGTGAGAGATACAGCAAGTGGGAGAAGCCCAGGCTGTGACCAGTACCGTGGAAGTAAAAAGTTCACAGGAGATAGCAAGGGCAAGGAATGTCAAGGTGAAGATCAAAATCAGAGGTCAGGTGTAATCTAGCACTGAGATATAGGAAGGAAAGAAGGAAAGACTCAGCGAAATCTGGGTGAAGCTTTATGGAGTAGTAGAAAACAAGGGTTTCAAAGGAAAGAAAAGCTGGCACAAAGTGAGATGTTTGAAAAAGAATTTACCAGAGGAGGAAGGAACAAGCTATGGCCTGGTTTCATAGTAACTGCTGCACCATCATTCTCGAGGTTTTGCAGGGTACCAACATTCCCCAGTATGAACGTGCACAACATTTAAGATATACATTGCAGTTAGTAAATGGAAAACCTGATCAATTTATTACATTGTGTCAACAATGGAGATTTGTACTTACTATTATATGAGAATACGGATCTATAGAAGCCATTCTCAACTGCAGTTGAACAGATCTTGGTGTATCTTTACAGGTTATTGGTTCAACAAACACAGATTAAACAAAACCTTGCAGATTCCTCTTTGCAGATGAAAAAATAGATAGCTTTCAGCAAATGTCTATTTCCATTCCTGAAGAATAGAAAAAAAACCTGTTAAAATCAATTTTAATAACTATGCATACTAGGTAGATATGGGCAAGATAGCCCAGGGAGCTTCATCATCTAGGAGAACTTTCAGTTCGCTCCATAGAGTTATAGAATCACACGGCACAGAAACAGACTCTTCAGTCCAGCCAGTCCATGCTGAACATAATCCCAAACTAAACTAGTCCCATGTACTTGCTCCTGGCCGATATCCCTCCAAACCTTTCTTATTTGTGTATTTATCCAAATGTCTTTTAAATGTTGTAATTGTACCCACATCCATCGCATCCTCAGTAAGTTCATTCTACACACAAACCACCCTCTGTGTAAAACATCTGCCTCTCATGTCTTTTTTAAATCTCTCCTCATGTTAAAAATGTGGCACTAATCTTGAAATCCTCCATCCTAGAGAAAAGACAACTATCATTAACTCTATCTATACCTCTCATTATTTTATAAACTTCTATCAAGATGCCTCTCAACCTTCTATGCTCCAATGAAAAAAGTCCCGGTCAATTCAGCTTTTCTTTATAACTCAAACCTTCCATATGCAGCAACATCCAGGTAAATCTCATCTGAACCCCCTCCTGTTTGAAATATCCTTCCTATAACTGGGTGACCAGCACTGGACACAGTACTCTAGAAGAGGTCTCATCAATGTCCTGTACAACCTCAACATGACTTCCCAACTTCAATTCTCAAAGGACTGAGCAATGAAGACAAGCATGCCAAACATCTTTTTAACTGCCCTGTACGTGGCACAAACTTCAAAGAATTATGTACCTGCACCCATAAGACCCTCTGTTCTATAACACTACCCAAGGCCCTACCATTAACAGTTTAAACCTTACCCTTGTTTGTTGTACCAAAATGCAATACCTCGCATTTATCTAGATTGAACTCCATCTGCCATTTTTCAGCCCATTGATGCATTTGATCAAGATTCTTTTGTAATCTTAGAAAACCTTCTTTACTGTCTATAATGCCACCAATTTTGGTGTCGTTGGCAAAATTACTAACTGTGCCTTCTATATTCTCATTCAAATCATTTATACAAATGACAAACGAAAGAGGATCCAGAAACGATCCCTATGTAATACTGCTGGTCACAGGCCTCCAATCCGAAAAGCAACCCTCCACCGTTACTCTCTCACTCCTGCCATTAAGCCAATTATGTATCCAATTGGCAAGCTCACTCTGAATTCCATGTGACCTAACTTTGCTAATTAATCTATCATGCGGAACCTTGTCAAAGACCTTACTAAAATCCAAATAAACGATGTCTACTGCTCTGCTATTAATCTTTTTGGTACCTTCCTCAAAAACTCCATCTCGTTTGAGACACGATTTTCCTCGCACAAAACCATGCTGACTATCCCTAATCAATTTTTGCCTCGCTAAATGTCCATGGACCTATCTCTTATAATCACCTCCAACAATTTACCCACAACTAAAGTCAGACTCACAGGTCTATATTTCCCCAGTTTCTTCTTACAACCTTTCTTAAATAAAGATACATTAGCCACCGTCCAGTTATCGGGCACCTCACCCATAGTTATAGATGATGCAAGAATTTCTGCAAGGGGTCTCAATTTCCTGCCTTACTTCTCACAATGTTCTGGGATACATTAGATCAGGTCCTGGAGATTTATCCACCTTTATATTCTCTAAGAGCTCCCAAACTTCCTCTTCTGTAATGTGAACTGTTTTTAAAACATCAAAGTTTATTTTTCTGCATCCTCTAAACTCCATTTCTTTCTTCACATTAAAAGCTGACACGAAATATTCATTTATTATCTCTCCCATCTCCTTGTGTTCAACACAAAGATAATCTCCTCGATCTTTAAGAGGCCCCGCCCTATCTCTAGTTACCCTCTTGCCTTCAATGCATTTGTAGAATCTCTTTGGATTAACCTCAACTTTATCTGCCAATGCTATTTCACATCCTCTCTTTGCCTTCCTGATTTCTTTCTTAAGAATGCCCCTACACTCTTTGTATTGATTAAGAGATTCAATTGAACCAAGTTGTCTATATCTAAAATAAGATTCTCTTTTAAACTTGACTAGAACCTCAATATCTTTATTCATCCATTGTTCCTTAATCTTACCAGCCTCACCCATCACTAGAAACAAAATGCCTCTGAACTCTCGTCATTACACGCTTGAAAGCCTCCCACTTGTCAGATGTCCTTTTACCTGTGGACAGTGTACTCCAGTCAACTTTCGAAAGTTCTTGTCTCATACCATTTAAATTTGCCTTACTCCAATTGAAAACACTAACTTTTATGGAAGGCTTATTCTTTTCCATAATTGTTTTGAAACTAATAGAATTATGATCACTAGACCCAAAAGTGTTCCCCCACTTTTATCTCAGTCACCTGCCCTGCCTTATTGCCCAATAAAAGGTCTAGTTTTGCTCCTTCTCTAGCAGGAACATCCACATATTGATAAAGAAAATTTTCTTGAGCACATTTGACAAATACTTCACCATCCAAACCTTTTTACACTATAGTAGCCCCAGTCAAGGTTTGATTGAATACTTAGCCATTTCTTAAATAAGTATAAACGTTTCACCTCTGTCAGTTTATCAGGAAGTACATTTCATGAGCTGATCACTCTGAAAAACTTCTAGACAGTAGGCACAAATTCTCCTTTTCCCCATTTGAACTTGTAACTTCAGCCTGGTTCCACCACATCTATTGACCCCTCTCATGTTGCACTCCGACAGGTTCATTTGAACTGGTACGTTAGAATTATTTTCAGCACTAATTACCATTTTTTTTAAACAGAGTTCCTCAATAGCAAATATTGCAAGATGTCAAAATTGTAGAGTGCTGTATGCCACAGTCAGAGGACAATTAGAAGTAGCAACAATCTACTGATTTGTTTTATATACATATATAAGGTGTAGATCGGCTTTCAAAAGGGATGTCAGTGTTAGAAGTTTTAAAAGAAAAACAGACCAAATTAATTCTACAACCATTACCACATGGCATATGAATATTTATGACTTTCTGACTTGAACATTTCAGACGGTGTTCTTTTTCATGAATAAATCAAACACACAGAGGTGCATTTCTCATAGGGAATTTGCTGTACGGGGAGCCAGTGAGAGCCCCAGATTACCCACTTATAGGAGGTCCCAGCAAATCAAGTGCTAATCAGGCTGGATATACTGATTCCACCTGTTGGTCCTTACAAGGGTGCAAAGACAACCCACAGTAGTTTAAAGACAACGCATCCAATATTAACAAAGAAAATGAAATTTGGTATGTCAAATTTACAGTTTGTAAAACCTTAGAATTATTAAACTAAATTTTACAGCTCTCATGCATGCTCTGCATTCTGCTGAGCCCTCCAAGCAAATCAGTTTCACTAGGTCTTTCCCGAGGATGGGGGGCAGTTTAAAACTAGGGGTGAGAGGAGAAAGATTTTAAAAGGTCATGAGGGGCATTTTTTTTCTTACACAGCGTGGTTTATGTGTGGAATGAACTGCCAGAGATAGTGGTGTACGCAGGTACAGTTACAACATTGAAAAGACATTTGGATAAGTTCATGAATGGGAAAAGTTGGAAGGATATGGATCAAGTGCCGGGAGGTGGGACTAGTTTAGTTTGGGAACATGGTCGGTATAGACTGGTTGGACGAAAAGGTCTGTTTCCGCGCTGTATGACTCTAATTATGTTGTCACGCTAGCCTGAAACAAAGACTCCAACTTCACAGCATTTGTCAAGTGATACAAGTTTGTTCAAAACGACTTCATTTTGCAAGATATCCACTACACTGAGCAAAGTGATCACAAAATAGTAAATGATGATATAATATTTGCCTTCACTAACCCTGACAGTCTTCCTCCAAAAGGTGGCCTTGGGTTGGAGGAACGTACAGCCAGACACTTTGCATGCATTACATTTTAAAAGCATGCTTTAAGCATCTCATAACAATACTTACTAAGATATCAGTAACTGTAGAATTTATAGGAAGTACCTATGAACCTTGGCTGTTTTTGACTTGACCAACTCATCACACATTTTTTGCTGACTTAACAAAATCAAAACTAATATCATAAGGTCATTGACCAACCAAAGTACCCAAAATCGTCACTTCCTAGAATCACAGAATCCCTACAATATGGAAGCAGGCCACTTGGCCCATCAGGTCCACACTAACCCTCTGAAGAGCATATCACACAGACCCATTACCCTACCCTATCCCTGGAATCCCACTAGCTGGCTAATCCAACTAGCCTACGAACGAGCACATCCCTGGACGCTATGGGCCATTTAGCATGGCCAATCCACCTAATCTGCACATCTTTGGATTGTGGGAGGAAACCGGAGCACCCGGAAGAAACCGATGCAGACACAGGGAGAATGTGCAAACTCCACACAGTTAGTCGTCCAAGACTGGAATCGAACCTGGGTCCTAGTGCTATGCGGCATTAGAGCTAACCACCACGCTGCTCTTCTGGTAGTCAAAAGTCACCACTATGAATATCTTTACAATCTTCTGATAGCAATCTGTGTTTTTACAGTTAGGAGCTTTAAAAATGCTGAAGAGAAAAAAAAACTATTTATCAAACTTAACCATATGCCTTACACAATCCATCCTAATGAGGATTTAAGACCTCAATTCACTAAATGTTTCTTCACAAATGCTTCTTCATAAATGCACTCCCTCCTCCCAAAAGAATAATCATGCAGATTTTGTACCCATGTCTCTATTACTGTCTTTGGCTTGCTAACTTTCAGGCAATTTTATTTACCCTCAGCTCGGTAAAATCAATGAAACCTATGTAATACTGAATCATTTCAGTACAGGATCAGCAGTGCAGCCTAACTGCACCATACCAAAGTTTATGCTTCACACAAGACTCTTCTCACCCTTTCCTTCTATTATTTTTGAAATACTCATTAAAGGGAAGCTGGTCTTAAGTCTTTGACTCCCCAACATAAACTAATTTATCAATTTCATTCAATCTTAAAAACCTCTATTCTGTCACACAAGGGCAAAAGGTCAAATGCTCCATTCAGTGTTGCATCTGGCTATAATGGCTTCAGTGTGAACTGCTCACTCGCTACTGCTAGGTTATATGTTACTTTGTAGGACTTTGACTCATTCAAATTAATTCAAGGTGGTTTCGTGGGCAACATTGCTGGAGGACTACAGAGCATTAGTATTGTGGAAGCTGTATGTGATAGAGAGTGCTAAGTGCTTACATAATTGAAGGATCAAATCGATGTTCTGCAGTCCAATCATATCCAGTTGTGAATGGTAGTGGGCAATTAAACAATTAACCAATTAACCAGAGTTAACAACTTCACAAATATCTCCAGCAAAGATTAGGGACTCCAGTGCATAAGATCAGGCTGAAGCATTTGGAACCATCATCATCCAAAAGTGCTAAGTGGATGATGTGTCTTGGCTTCTTCCTGTCATCTCTAGCATGATAAGATAACAGCCTTCAGCCATTCCTTCATCATCAATGGGCCAAAATCCAGACTAAAGCTTGGGGCAAGCTGCTGCAAGGCACAGTGGGGAAAGACTAGAGTCAAAGGTCTTTTGGCCAAAGTACAATGGGGGTCCGTTCAGTTATTGGACCCTCCCAGTGCCTCAAGTATATGTAAATAGTATCCTGCATAAGTAAGAAATGCCTTGGATTTGTTTGTTGGAACTATCGGGAAAGCCAAATTCCAATATTTGTTTGTTCTGCATATGCAAAGACTGTACAGAACTGAACTGCTTTAGTGATTGTAACTATACAGAGATTTTTATGAATAAAGTATATTTTTGAAATGAAAATAATCAATGGGTCAAAATCCTGGAGCTCCCTGAGCACAGTGAGTGTGCTTACACCATATGAACTGCAGCAGTTCAAGAAAGCAGTTCACCATCACTTTCTGAAATGTGATAAGAAATGGGTAACAAATTACTGGCCTGGCTAGCAATACTCTCACTGCATGGAGAAAAAAAATATATAGTATGTACTGGAGGAAGGAGAAGCCCAGCTGAATCATTGTAGGTAGCATTGTTAGCTGGAGGAAAAAAAACCTCAATTTTTGTGAGCAGTATGACGTGGAATACATGGCAGCATCCAGTTCCCCTTTAAAAAGAATCATTGTAAAATGAGAATATACTTAAGTGACATTTAATACTCGTTTTCAATAAGTCTTTACATTCACACAGTGAATGGGTATCTTGATGCTAATTGAGGGTACAGAGTGCAAATAGAATTAGGTTTGCAAAATGAAGTGCTCATTAAAACAACCTCTTTGCTTTTCGCTTTCCGGATAGTTTCACTGAATGCAAAGTTCCAGCCCTCACTTCTGCCCCTTTCTCCCTGATTATTCACTGCACAGCGAACAATTTGGTGAACAAACTCTATATTTCTAAATGTGTTTTGGTTAAGGTACACATTCAGATGACCGCTTCCCTCTCTTTTGGCTTTTTGAAACTCTTCCCGTTTTCCACATAAGCCGAGTAGAAGGACACTTGGTGAAGACATTTCCCAGAAGCAGCAGTAGGTCACATGAAGAAAGCTGCAATTCCTGCATGGAACAGGCAGCCCCCGGGGTGAAGGCACAAAGACGGTGCTTATCCTTCCCCATCAAAGAGATCTGCTGTCAACGAACCCAACGTACATTTGGGCTACACAACTTCAAGCTGATACCTTTACAAAGCGATTGTCTTCATTTCCTATCTCTCTTTTTTCTCTCCTGAACAAGTAGAGCCGTCCCTGCAAATTTTGATACAAACTGAGCAAGTATTTTCTGAATATATCAGACATTGCGAACGACACCATCTCCAACTCACCCCTAAACTACCCAATCTGTGGAGTAAACTCCGAGGGTGTGTTTTACCTCTCACGGTGTCTGCTTCTACTGACGTTCTGCCCCTGTTCTCTGGTAATTCCTCCGGAGCGTTTTGAAACAAAAAAAAAGTAGAGAAAACTCAGGCGGATATTACACAGTGTGGGGGAAGGCGGCGCTTCTATGCAAAACGTGGAGTAGAGAAAGCCTTGCCCACACTGAGCTGCTATTAGCAGAGCTGTGTGTTGAAAGGAATTCAGCCTAAAGGCCAACTTTCTTTGTTTTGGGGTGACGAATCTTCCATTCTCGTACACACTCTTCTGGCAAAGTGTTCATACAATATCACATGGAACACCTTGGGGTTCTTTTTGGAATTGTTTTGTTTTTTTTAAACTGGCACGAACTTCCTGCAAGTTACCACGCTCTTCCTCGCTAATCAGGTCACAACCATCTCACAGGACTAATTTATTATATTCATGTATAATTCTGCATAATCCCACTGAAACCAATAAAGCAAATTCTGATGCGTATTTATTTCAATTTATGCTCTTACCCTGTTTCACACGCTGATACATCCAAGCATGCTAAATTCCATGACTAGTACCAGAAGTATCACTGGGTTTAGTTTTACTGAAGGTGACAACACATATGGAATGTTGGTCAATTCTGACAAAATAGAAATAATACTGCATCCACAACTCAGGCTAATGGAGATTTAGCTCAGAGTTAGGTATATTAAACAGTGAATTTCTTTCTAAGATCTGTCACAGATCTCGTTTATAACCACTGTGACTGACGTTGAGTTAGCTGAAGTGCTGTTTGGTTATAAATCTTTGGAGTTCTCTAACCTAAAGGTTGTAGATGCGCTATCATTGAAATAACTAAGGATTAATTAGGAAGATTGTCAGTCTTCACAAATTAAGGAATAGGGAATGAGTGGAGAAGTCATGTTGAAGTCCATGATCAATCATGATCAAGTTGAATGGTAGAGTGGTCTTAGGGAGCAGGCCATATGTGCTATTCTTGCTCCTGTCTCTAATGTGTTGGCCTATGCTTTGTGATAGAACTCAGAGTCCATACAGATGTTAGAAACAAAAACAGAAATTGCTGGAGAAACTTGGCTGGTCTGGCAGCATCTGTGGAGAAAAAGCAGAGTTAAACTTTGGGCCAGTTACCCTTCATCTGAACTGTTTTTCCTGTTCATGCAGATATTACACAGCCTGCTGAATTCACTGTGTAGACAGGCTCATGGAGGCAACAACTGAATGTAAGAGACATTCTGATCTGTTCTATATTCTTCCCTGATGCTGATGGTGATATGCTGATCAAAGTGATCATTCTTCACTCGGGAAACTAGAGATGGATCCAATTCCCATTCAGAACTCATTTAATATCCATATATTAACACCATTTACATGCCAGTGGAAGTTCACTAGACATCAAATCAAAATGTAAAAACATTAGCATCTCACATGATAAGTTATTGTTATTTTCAAACATTGGATTTCCAGCATATAATTAATATTTAAAACTCTATGTGGGTGTTTCCTTAATGTTTTGGGGATCTCCTTTCACAATTTTACCCATTTCCACCTCACAAACTGAAAGTTAATGATCATTATGGTCAGCCTCAAATTTGAACATGCTGCTGAATTCTGGGATTTCAATGTGGCAAAAGCCACTGTAAATGTTAGGAATGTGAAGATTTATTCCCAAGGAGTGTAACTTTACACAGTGGTGGAGAGAAAATTTCTGAAATGTAATCATTTGACAAAAAATTGTCAATTGATGAGGTGATAGTTGAGTAAAATACCTCCAATTCTCTTAACTATCAAGGAAATTCTGAGTTAACACAAACTAAGGTTGTTGTTGAGTATTTACATAAAGACAACCACCCTATGTCAATTTTCTCATGCAGGATGTCAATCTTAATCATATCTTACTGGCATTTCCTGCATTACATGCGTGCACTGTTTCATGCTCTCACTGACTCTTGTAAGGCCTACAGTTTTCAAGATTTGAACCTCTAATCTAGATATTCTTTGAAAATGTGCAATTAATTCGAATTTTAATGTTGCTCAGGTATATATGTGTGGGATTACAGAATGCAACTAGCACAACATGACAGTTGAATAAAAAGGAAGCAGTTGAATATAACCTTGTTCCAACATGCATTCAAATAGCCCTTGGAAAGTGACAGATTTCACTTGCTTGACAGCTTCAGTGGAGTGGGGAGGTGCTCCTGGTGCAAGGTCAGTGAGGACGGAAGAATGTGGCGATAGCTTGGGAAAATGGCATTGAGATAGTCAGTCATGATCTAGTTCAATGGCAAAGCAGTACTAAGAGGCTGAATGGGCTGTTCCTGCTCCTATCTTCAGTCTGAAAATCCATTGTTCACCCCCAAAAACTGCTTTTGTACTTTAGCCAATTTTGTATTCATTCTTTTGATCATGTATGCTTTCATTTTGCCAACCAGTCTATTATGTGGTACTTTATCAAGCATCTGTTTAAAGTCTATGTTGACAACATCAACCACACTACCCTTATCACTATTTTCCATTAGTTTATCAAAAAACCCAATTAAAGTTAGTCAAGCACAGTTTATCTTCTAAAAATCCATTATGTTTCATTGATTCACCTATATTTTTCAGGTGGCAATTAATTTTGTTCCAGATTATTGTCTCTGAGGATTTCCCCAATACCAATGTTAGACTGACTGGCATATTGTTACCCAATTTAACTCTCTCTTCTTTCTCTCCTACTGTGCTGTAAGGAAGGGTATTTCAGGTTTTGGAGCCAGTAACTTTGAAGGAATAGTAGTTCCCAGGTCACAACAAAAAATAGAGAGTAAACCTCCTTCTTTGCAGTAGTTTCTTATAAGAAGAACATTCAGGTAGCTGTAGGTGACCTCAATTTAATGTCCTAGACGAGTTCCCTGCCTGACACCTTACTGTCTGATTAAATACCTCCACTACCGAGCTTGCTGTGGTGAGAGGAACAAGACTGAAACAGTGAATAATTCTTTCAAGGACCTCAATACTTTCATTGAGTTATGAATACAGTAATGGTTTGTACTAAGGTGATGGATTTCCCTATTTTTTCTAACACTAACTCTGCTCCCTTGATCTTGTGTTTCACTACACTTGAGTTCAAGGGTGATTGGTGTGATGGGTGCTGGAGTGGAGGCTAGGTGCCCCTTCCCTATTATAAAGAGTCCTGGTCCCCAACACATTCGCTAGGTACTATTTCCTTTGGGTGGCCCAGTGGCTCAGTGGTTAGCACTGCTGCCTCACAGCACTAGGGACCCGGGTTTGATTCCACCCTCAGGGACTGTCTGTGTGGAGTCTGCACATTCTCCCCGTGTCTGCGTGGGTTTTCTCTGGGTGCTCCAGTTCCCTCCCACAGGTTAGGTTGATTGGCCATGCTAAATTGCCCATAGTGTTCATGGATATGCAGGCTAGATGAGTTTGCCATGTGAAAGGCAGCGTTACAGGGATGGGGTGAGTCTGGGTGGGATGCTTTTAGGAGGGTCGGTGTGGATTCAATGGGCTGAATGGCCTGCTTTCAAACTGTAGATTATTCTTCTATTCTATGATTCCATCAATGTCACCACCGAACAGTTTATATTTAGTTGGGATCTATCATCATTATTCCCACATTGCTCCTTCCCTTGCATCCTCCCTTTTAATTTTCTTAACCTTCTTTCCCATCTTCAGGAGTCCATTTATTTTTAAACTATGTCCCCTAGTTCTTATCTCATGCACAAGTGGCAACATTCTCCCAGCATCCACCCTGTCAAGTTCCTTCAGGATCTTATACATTTTAGTAGGATTACTACTCATTCTTCTAAACTTCAATATATGGAGAGCTCAAACTCTTCCATGTTTCCTCGTCAGAAAATCCTCTTTTTGGAAGAGTCAGATGATAGAGGCTTCTCTGAACTGCTTCAAATTCAATTATATCCTTTCTTAAGTAAGGAAACCAAAACTGTACATATTATTCTAGATGTTGCCTCACAAATATCCTGTATAGCTGTAGCAAATCCTTTTTCTCACTTTTTTATTCTATTCATTTTGCAGCAATTAGCAATATTCCCTTTGCCTACCTAATCACTTGCTGCACCTGCACACTAATCTTTTTGTGATTCGTGTACTAGTACATCCAGATCCTCCGTTACTGCAGAGTTCTGCAATCTCTTTTCATTTAATTTACATTCTGCTTTTCTATTCTTAGAAAGGTTACATATTCCCATAGCTGCCGAATGTTTGCCCATTCACTTGACATATCAACATCCCTCTTAGATCCTACACGCTTTCTTGAAAACCTACTTTCTGACCTGTCTTTGAATCCTTTGCAAATTTAGCTGGAACACATACGATTCTTCCAACCAATTCATTGATATAGATTGCAAATAGTTGAAGCCCCAGAACTGATCCCTCTGGAATTTCACTAGTCATAATCTGTCAAGCCCTTGTTATCCTTGTTCTCTGTTTCCTGTCACATGCCCAATCCTCTTCTCATGTAAATATGTTCTCCCCTCTGCGATAAACTCTTATTTTACATGATAACCTTTAATGTGGCATGTTATTGAATGCCTTTTGGAAATCTAAGTACACCACATTTACAGGGTTGCCTTTATGTATGGTGGACTTTGTGGCTTTGTTTTTCTGGCGCAAGGACTCACAGCAGAGGCAGGGAGTGACCTGAACATTTCCTTTTCTTTTGGCTGTTTCTTTTATTTCTATTTCTGTTTTTAATCATCTCTTTTGTATACTAAGATGGCATTGGAGAATGGTGACCGTACTCTTCGCTGTCCTCCTGTATTCTTGTAATTGAGTACATGTGACAATAAAAATCTAAATCTAAATCCTATTACTTCTTTCAAAACGGCAATACATTAGTGAAACATGATTTTCCTTTCACAAAACTATGCAGACTCTGCCTGATCAGATTATCATTGTATAAACGTTCTGCCTCAGCCTCTTTAATAATGGATTCTAGCATTTTCCCTATGACAGATGTTAGGTTATCTCTCTATAGCTTCCTGCTTTCTGTCTTGCTCCTTTGAACAGAGGTTATGCATTAGCTATTATCCAGTTAATGTTTCATAGTAACTGCAGAGGCTTTGCCTGCTCAGAACAATTAGATTCCAATGGTAGAAATGTTTATTTCACATTTTTTAACTTCAGCATCACAGCAAAGGAATTTGTGAATATTTTTTCAATATGATTCATTTCAGAAGAGTCATAATATCGAACATCTGCTGAAAAGACTGTCTTCCAGTCTCACAAAATCAGAATTATGTAAATATAATTAGAATTATAGAAATCAGGTTATCATAAATCCCATTAGATAACACCATTTAAGGTGTTTTATCAAGTCTGGCTGTTATGACATTTGAAACAAACAATAGGCAATGTTCTGATTAGGCAGAATCTAATTGGGGTTAGAGGGGGGTGCTGGACTAGTTGGGATGTTTATCAAATATTAGTTTAAAAGATTGGCATTGAGAAATGTTCAAATTTACAGAGGATTGACTACAAAAGCTTTTAAAATGGCAAAAATGGAAGAGCAATCCAAGAATGAAGTTCCATTGATAGAAAAGATTACACTAAACTGAAACTTAATAGGGATAGTAGGAACTGCAGATGCTGGAAAATCTGAGATAACAAGGTGTAGAGCTGGATGAACACAGCTGGCCAAGCAGCATCAAAGGAGCGGGAAGGCTGACGTTTCGGGCCTAGACCCTTCCCATCAGCCTTCCTGCTCCTATGATGCTGCTTGGCCTGCTGTGTTCATCCAGCTCTACACCTTGTCATCTCTGAAACTTAATAGGGTCAGATTTTGGCATTAGGAAAGGTAAAGAAAATTATGAAGGACGCAAAAGCATAGCAGCGAAATGAAAATGGGAAGTAGAAAAACTAAGACAACAAGGTGCAGAGCTGGATGAATACAGCTGGCCAAGCAGCATCATAGGAGCAGGAAGGCTGACATTTCGGGCCTAGACTCTTCATCAGAAAAACAACTGCTTTAGGATGAGGGAATAGGTCAAATTGCAAAGAATGAAACGGTGACAAAAATAATCTAGCCCTGAATTTGCTTGCATTGTTTTAGCAGGTTTGTGATGTAAAATGAGAGTGTATTTGTGTTTCTGATGGTAGATTCTAAGGCTTGGCTGATTTCTTTTATGTAACACTACTGGTTTAAGCTCACAAAATGTTCTGGGTCTTTCCCTATGCATGACCTCAGCTGTTCCTGGGAGATTATTAACATCTATTAAGAAAAATAAATTACATTGAAGTTCCCAGACCCTTCAACTTGGAATCTTAATGCACAACCAAAACAAAATACGAGAGGTATACTTTGATCAGTAAGTTTCGCACAGTCAGGCAAGAGAGATCACATCCAGAGCAAGGCAAAACCCAAGTGACTATATTGTTTGGGGAATTTGGAGGCAGCGTGAGAATAGAACTGGTTAATCTTTCTTTTTTTTCACCCTTTTGAAAGTTTAAAACTCAATAGTCTAGTGGAAAGGTTAATAAGGTAGCTGGCCCAGCTGACTGAGGGACAGTTATCAATCACCTGAAAGCTAACACAAAAACTGAAATTGCCGGAAAAGTTCAGCAAATCGAGCAGCATCTGTGGAAAGAAATCAGAGTTAACATTTCTGGTTGAGTGACCCTTCCTCAGAGCTGTTCTGAGGTTCTGGCATCCTCAGACGTTCTGAGGAAGTGTCACTTGACACAAAATGTTAACTCTGATTTCCCTCCACAGATGCTGCAAGACCTGCTGAGCGTTTCCAGCAACTTCTGTTTTTGTTTCTGATTTATGGCATCAGCAGTTTTTTTCAGTTTCCTGAATTGGGCCTTAATAGATGCTAATTACTATTGAAGCTTAACTTGTATGAGTCACCTTAGCTATATTTATGAAACAGCCTGTTACCCCTGGACTGGGTTCAAGTCCCATCTTCTCCAGTGCTGTGTAATAACATCTCTTTACAGGTTGATTAGAAAAAAAAGGTTAATTACAAAAAAACAGTCCTGTTGAAAGTGCATGATCAGTCAGTTTTGCACAGTCAGGAGGAGAGATCACATCTGCAGTGAGGCATCACCTGAGTGAGTATATAGATTGACTAATTTGCAGGCAGTGTGGGAATTTGGTGCAGAGGGGAGAAATGCTTTTTGCTTGCATTTTTTGGCTCATTGTTTATAAAGTTCTTTTTTAAATAGGACAGATTAAAGCCCAAGATCAGGGGCACAGTACAAGAATAAACCATAAATTAATTGGTTGGCGATAGCTACTAATTTGACCTCCAGCTTGAAGGTAAACAGTGGAAATATTTACATGCTACAGACAATTAAAAAAATTGAATTAAAAACTAAATAGTTAAAATAGAGATGCTGGCCAGTTGATGTGTTGTATTTGCATGATGTGGGAGATGGTGGCCCCTGTTACGGTTCATAGTGACCATATCTATAGCAAGTGGTGGTTGCCTGAGGAGCCCCAGCTCAGAGTCTGAGCTTTCAACACTGTGACACATTAGGGAGGGAGAGAGTAATCTGGATGCTGTGTTTCAGGAGGCAGTCACACCTTTAGATCAAGAAGCTTGAATTCAGTCAGTGGTCAGGGACAGGAGGATGTGATTCTGAGTGAGGCAGGTAGAGGGGTCCAGGAGATAGTGTTGAAGGATCCTCAGCCATTGATCTTGTCTAACAAGCTTGAGGTTCTTCATCCCTGTGTAGATGAGAGTGGTGACTGTGGGGAGGATGAGCAAACTGACCATAGCACTGTGGTACAGCGAGGCATTTGAGAGGAAAGAACAAAGAAATGTAGTTCGGAATTGGAGATAATATAGACAGGAGAACAGACACTGTTCTTTGTGGACAGGATTGAGGGTCCTGGAGGCTTTGTTGTCTACCTAGTGCCCGGGTTCAGGATATCTCATCTGGGCTACAGAGGAACTTGGAATGGGAGAGCAGAGACCCAGTTGTTGTGGTCCACATAGGTACCAGCGATTATAGGCACAAACAGGAAAGAATTTCTGCTTAGGAAATATGAACAGCTAGGGGCTAAATTTTAAAAAGCAGATCGAAAAGGTCATAATTTCTGGGTTACTATCTGAGCCATGAACAAATTGGCACAGGGTCAAGAAGACTAAAGAGATCAACGTGTGACTCAAAAATTGGTGGGGGAGAAACAGGTTTGAATTCATCAGACATTGCCACCAGTACTAGGGAAGGAGGGCGCTGTTCCAATGGGATGGGCTCCACCTGAATCATGCTGGGACCAGAGTCCTGGCGAGATGCATAACTAGGGCTGTGGAAATGGCTCCAAACTAAATAGTTGGGTTGGGGGTTTGGGGGAGGTCAGGCTCAGTTGCATTGAAAATAATGGAAAAAGTTAAAGCAGGGGGAGTTCTTAACAGAGATAATTAAAAATTCAAGAATAATTGATCGTACAGAAAGTATGGAAAGGATCAGGAACCAAACTTCAGGTACAGCAGATGAAGGGACAGAAGTGGGGGCAGTCAATGCAGGATTGAGGGTGCTGTTCTTAAATGCATGGTACTTAAACAAAGTAAATGAGCTCGTAGTGCAGACTGAAATTGGCAGGTATGATGTTGTGGGTTATCAGAGACACGGTTGCAAGGGGATCAGGGCTGGGAACTAAAATATCCAAGGATACATGTCCTATTGAAAGGACAGACAAATGAGCAGGGGGGATGGGGTTGCCTTGTTGGTAAGAATTAAATCAACAACAAGAAGTGATTATCGAGTCAGAAGGTGGAGAATCTGTGTGGGTTGAGCCAAGGAACCACAAAGGAAAAAAGACCCTGATGAGAGTTGTGCACAGGCTTCCTAGCAGTAGCCAGGATGTGGAGAAGAAAATAAATCAGGAGATAGAAAAGGCATTGTTACAATAATCATGGGGACTTCAATATGGAGGTTAACTCAGAAACTCCAGTTGATAGCGATCTCTCAAAAAAGAATTTGTGGAATGTCTACAAGATGGCTTTTGTTTTGGAGCAGCGTGTGGTAGAGCTCACTAGGGACCAGGAAATTCTGGATTTGATGTTTAGTGAGGCAGACTTGATTATGGACCTGGAGGTGAAAGAACCCCTAGAAGGCAGTGATCATAATCTAATAGAATTCACCATGCAGTTTGAGGGGGAGAAGCTGGAATCAGATGTAACATATTACAATTGAATAAAGCTAACTAGAAAGACATAAGTAAGGAGCTGGCCAGAGCTGATTGGAAAGTGGGGGGCAGTGGGGGGGGGGGGAGGGGGGTAGAGGGGAGGGGGGGGGTGGGGGGTGGGTGCGGATGCTAGCAGGGAAGACAGTGCAGCAGCAATGGCAGGAGTTTCTGGTGGTAATTTGGGAGGCACAACAGAAATTCATCCCAAGCAAGAAGAAAGACACTGAGGGGAGGATGAGGCAGCCATTGCTGACGAGGTAACTCAGGGACAGCACAAAAGCAAAAGACAAAGTGCACAATGTGGTGAAGATTAGTGGGAAGGCTTTAAAAACCAGCACAGCATAACTAAAAAAGCAATAGGGGGAAGGAGATGAAATACTAGATTGAGCTAGCCAGAAATATGAAAGAAGATTGCAAGAGTTCTTTTTTTATCTTGGTACCCAAAAGGTAAGAGAGGCAAGAGTAGCCATTGGACTGCTGGAAAATAAAGCTGCAGAAGCAGTAATGAGGAACAGAGGAATGGCAGAGGAACTGAGTGTGTTTTTTGCATCAATTTTAACACTGGAAGATCCCAGTAGTACACCAGAACTTCAAGAGTCAGGGGCAGAGGTGAGTGTAGCAGCCATCATTAAGGAGAAGGTACTGATGAAGGTGAAAGGTCTGAAGGATCAGATAGACTAAACTCCATAGTTCTGAAGAAGACAACTGAGAAGATTGTAAAAGTTATTGGTGGTGATCTTTCAGGAATCACTGGAGTCAGGGAGGGTCCCAGAGGACTGAAAAATGGCAAGTGTAACACCCCTGTTTAAGAAGGGAGGGAGGCAGAAGACAGGAAACTACGGGTCAGTAAGCCTGACCTCAGTTGTTAGTAAGATTCTGGTCCATTATTAAGGACTGGATTGCAGAGTACTTGGAAGTGCATGGCAAGATAGGGCTGAGGCAGCACAGCTTCATCAACGGGAGGTTGTGTCTGACAACTCCATTAGAATTGAGTAGTAACTAGCAAGTTAGACAAAGGAGAGCCAGTGGACATGATTTATTTGGATTTCCAGAAGGCCTTTGACAACATGCTGCACAGGAGGCTGCTAAACATGATAAGAGACCATGGTATTAGGAGCAAATTAGTGGCATGGATAGAGGATTGACTGACTGGCAGAAGGCAGAGAGTGGGGATAAAGGGGTGTTTTTCAGGATGGCAGCTGGTGACTAGTGGGTTCCACAGGTGTCAGTGTTGGGACCACAACTATTTACATCTTACATTAACGATCTGGACAATGAACTGAGGGCATTGTTGCTAAGTTTGCCGATGAGACACAGATAGGTGGAAGGGCAGGTAGCGTTGAGGAGCTGGGGGAGATGCAGAAGGTCTTGGACAGGTTAGTATAGTGGGCAATGAAGTGGCAGATGAAATACAACATTGAGAAGTGTGAGATTATGCACTTTGATAGGAGGAATAGAGGCGTATACTATTTTCCAAATGGAGGAAGGCTTCCGAAATCTGAAGCACAGAAGGATACAAGTGGACTGGGAGGCAGGTAATAAAGGCAAATGCAATGTTAGCATTCATTTGAAGAGGGCTCAAACACAAGAGCAGAGATGTACTGCTCATTCGAAATATTTGTGAGCAGTTTTGGGCCCAGTATCTAAGGAAGGCTGTGTTGACTCTTGCAGAGGGCCCAGAGGATATTTACAAAAATGATCCAAAGGATGAAGGACTTGTCATATGAGGAGCAGTTGAGGACTCTGGGTATGTATGCAATGGAGTTTAGAAAGATGAGGGAGGATCTGATTGAAATTTTTAGAATTTTGAGAGGTCTGGATAGAGTGGATGTGGAGAAGATATCTCCACATGAAGAGACTAGGAGCCAAGACCATAGCCTTAGTGAAGAGTTAACAGTTTAGAGCTGAGACAAAGAAGAATTTCTTCAGCTGGCTGGTGGTGAATGTGTCATACTAATTGCTGCAGAATGCTGTGCAGACCAAGCCATTGAGCATATTTAAGACAGCGATACCTTCTTGATTTGTAAAGAGATCAAGGGTTATGGAGAGAAGGCAGGAAAGTGGGTTTGAGAAATGTATCAGCCATAATCAAATGATGGAGCAAATTTGATGGGCCAAATGATCTAATTCTGCTCCTACGTCTTGTGACAGCAGCACGAATTCTTCCTCCACTACAACCAAATCCTTAGCATAGATGTAGAGCTGAAGAGTGACCTACAGAAATACAAAATGTCTTACAGCAGTGGGTAGCAAGCTAAGCAGCAGGTGCAGGCACACTGGAAGTCATGGACCTCAGCCAATGCATGAGCTGACCTTAGACGATGGTCCATTGCAAAACGAAGCTGAAAGCAGCATCATGATGACCCAATTGCCCTCTTCAGGGATTCATAGCCTTTTTAATGGGAGCAGCTGAGATTTTTTCGAAAAGGTTTAAATAAATCCTGCTTCTTGTGATATTTCCATTTCAGTGTCACATCAAGCTCTTCACTCATCAGAAGACAATGACATCAAGGAGGAGTTTCCAGCTGCATGTGCTGTACAGCACTAGTTCAGGAACAGAGATGGTTTGCCCAGGTCTGTAAAATGAAATGTTGAGAAATGGTCCAGCTGCAGGGGCACACCTTGTAGATTTTATTGGTAAATCATAATAAAAATTTTAGTAATAATGTTTTCCACTTAATACAAGAAACAAAAACTAAAGGGAGACTTTAGCCCTTGCTTGTTGTTTAACCAAGTGCTTGGTAATACCGTGTTTAATATCATGGCTATTGTATAGAAATATACTAAACTGTTTAGAAAATATTTCTTAACTTAGTACTTCAAGTCAAGTGCCACTATAATAATCAACAATTGTCATGCTGTGTGGCATTCTCACCATGCTAAATTGTATAGACTTTGAATGGATGTAGCGTCTCAAGACCGGGCATCACAAGACACTGTAGACATAGACAGCAGCTGAATTCTACTCCTGCACAATCTGCAATCTCATGGCCTGGCATATCCTTCACTCTGTCATTACCATCAAGCCAGGGAATCAACCCTGGTGCAATGGACTGCAGGAGGGCATGGCAGGAGCAGCACCAGGCATACTTAAAGATGAAGCTACAACACAAGGCTACTTGTGTATTAAACAGCATAAGCTGCAAGTGATACAGAGAATTAAATGATTCCATAACCAACAGATCAAACTAAGCTCTGCAGTCCTCCCATATCCAGTCTTGAATGGTGATTGACGATTAAAAAGCTCACTGGAGGAGGAGGCTTTACAAATATTCCCAACACTCAAAGGGGGCGCTCAGCACATAATGTAAAAAAAGACTAAAATATTTGCAACAATCTTTAGCCAGAAGTGTTGAATGTATGATCAGTCTTGGCTTCCTCATGAGGTCCTCAGCCTCACACATGTCAGTCTTAAGCAAATTGTGATTCTCTCCATGTAACATCAAGAAACTGCTAGAGGCATTAGATACTGTAAGGCTATGGGCCGTGATAACATTCCAGCAATTATTCTGAAGAAGTGTACTCCAGAATCTGCCATGACCCGAGCCAAGCTATTTCAGTGCAACTACACACTGGCGTTTACCCAACAATGTGGAAAATTGCCAGGTGAACCGTGTACAAAAAAGCAGGACAAATCCAACTCAGCCAATTACTACCCAGTCGGCTGTCCATCTGTAAGGTGGTGGAAGGTGTCAACAATACTGAGCAGATGCTTCTTCCTAGCCCTAACGCTTAGTTTGGGTCACTCATCTCTTGACCTCATCATAGCCTTAGTTCAAGCAAGGACAAAAGAGCTGTGGTTCTGAGGTGAGGTGAGATTGATTGCCCGTGATATCAAGGCTACATTTAACTGAATGTGACATTAAGGAGCCTCAGCAAAACCAGATTTTCTAGAATTGGGTGAAAAACTCGCTTGTGTTTTGGATCCATACCCAGCATAAAGGAAGATGGTTGCAGTGGTTGGAGGTCAGGCTTCTCAGGTGCAGGACATCTCTGCAGGAGTTCCTCCAGGTAATGTTGTAGGTCCAACCATTTTCAGCTGCTTCATCAATTACCTTCCCTCCGTCTTAAGGTCTGAGGTGGGAATGTTTGTCTATGATTCCGAAATGTTCAGCCTGGATGATTGCAGCTCCTACAGCAGTCAAAAAGCATTGAGGACAAAGCAGCTTGAAAGGTACTACATTTACAAATGTTCAATCTCTCTGCCATCAACACTCAAAAGCAGCAATGTGTACCATCTACAAGATGCACTGCAGAAAGTCACCATAGTTCATTCAACAGCACCTTCCAAACCTATGACCACATCCACCTCTAAGGACAAGGACAGCAGATACATGGAAACATCACCACCTCCAAGCCACTCACCATCCTGACTTGGGAATATATCACTGTTCCTTCATGGTCACTGGGTCAAAATCCTAGAATTCCCTCCTTAAGGGCATTGTGAGTCAACTTACAGCACATGGACTATTGTGTTTAAGAAGGCAGCTCACCACTACCTTCTCAAGGGCAATTAGGGATGGGCAAGAAATGCTGGTCCAACACGCATCACACACATTCCACAAATGAATTTTAAAAATGCATCAACCAAATGGAAACTACATTATTTACAAATAGTATAAATCCATTTTATGTGACAGCACAATTTCAATAATCCTGCTTAGTCTTTTATATTACAGCTACCCTTCATATTGTGCTTTGGTCTTTTTCTGTGTTACACTTGTTTTTCGCTGTGGTTCAATGTGTCACCTCTAGCCTGCTTTGACTAATCCATCCTATTATGTGTGTTAGATCTTAAACATGCAAACTCTAACTGCGTCACCATGCCCCACCAATTGGAATACTTCAGTTTATCAAAGTACTATCAGATTAATGTTTACCTAGTAATTGACTATTTTTAACTTAGCAGAAATGGGGAAGGCAAAAGATTTCAGCTGCAATGTTTGCTTATTCACTGAAAAATTACTGTCAATGTGAAACTGCTATGAACAAAGTTGACCAAATATTAAACTAGATTTTAAATTAGAAATTAAATATTAACTTAGATCTTAAAGCTTGGACTGTATGTCAAAACAGAATGGACTTCCGGTCTCTAGGTGGTTCCAGAATGATCTCCCGGGGGCGAGGTCTGGAGTCAAGGCCCAGAGTGGACTGGAGGCTAGGTACCAACATGGACTGGATCAGAAGACTGATGTTCTGAAGTTTTTTTTTCTCCATTTTATAATTTATTTCTAAATCTACAATGCTGGACTTTTTATAGATTCCCTACAGTGTGGAAACAGGTCCCTCAGCCCAACAAGTCCACACTGACCCTCAGAATATCCCACCCAGGCCCATTCGCCAAACCCACCTAATCTACAATAAGAGATAACAAGGTTGTAGAGCTGGATGAACACAGCAGGCCAAGCAGCATCAGAGGAGCAGGAAGGCTGATGTTTCAGGCCTAAACCCTTCTTCACCTAATCTACACATCCCTGGACACTATGGGCAATTTAGCATGGCCAATCCACCCAGCCTGCACATCTTTGGACCGTGGGAGGAAACTGGAGCACCTGGAGGAAACCCGCACAGACACGGGGAGAACGTGCAATCTCCACACAGACAGTTGCCCAATAGGGAATTGAACCCAGGCCCCTGGCACTGTGAGGCAGCAGTGCTAACCATTGAGCCACCGTGCCACCCTACTGAACCACTGTCTTTCCAAGAACTGTAACTGAAAAAGCTGTACATAGGAACCTTTGTACCTAAGATGGTGCCGTAAGTGGCAACTTGTATACTTTTCACTGTACTCTTTTGAGTACATGTGACAATAAAGCTAACGCTAATTCTAAATTCTATAATCATGATCCTGAACTTGTGATCTCTAACAATGACACGCTTAGGATATCATGTGAGACTTTGAGCCCTATTTTTCAAATGATCTTGATGTAGTCAATATAGTTAAGGGAGTTGTATGTGATATGGAAGCTGAGGCTGCACATTGTAAGGAACAGCTTGGAGTTGAAATATCAGCAGAAGTTTGATATTTGTACATTTTTTTCCCACCTGTCACCTCCTATGCTCACTGGTGCACACTCCACCAACGTATTGCAAGGTTGTTAATCCCTTGGAAAATTTCAAAGCTAGAAAGGTCATTGAAAGCAAGAGATCTGAATGTCAGCCTATGAGTTGGCATTAAGTGGGTTACTCATCGCAGATAAGAGAGGCAAGCTGACCTTGGCCACCCCATCACATTTAGCCATGGCAGCAATGTGGAAATAGTTTATTTCCACAAGGAGGGATTTTGGCAGGAAAGCAACCCCAAGCGTGCGCAGTCCACTGGAAGTACAATATTGCAAGGGGTTAGAGTCATAGAATCCCTATAGTGTGGAAACAGGCCCTTCGGCCCAACAAGTCCACACCGACCTCAGACATCCCACCCAGACCCATTCCCCCTATAACCCACCTAATCTACACATCCCTGAACACTGTAGGCAATTTAGCACAGCCAATCCATCTAGCCTGCACATCTTTGGACTGTGGGAGGAAACCCACACTGGCACGAGGAAAATGTGCAAACTCCACACAGACAGGCACCCAAGGGTGGAATCAAACCTGGGTCCCTGTCACTGTGAGGCGGCCAGTGCTTACCACTGAGCCACTGTACCACCCCATCAGCTTTGAAGGAAAGGAGACAATGCCACTAAAATGCTGATATGAAATAAAACTGAAAATACTGGAGAAATTCACCCGCTCTGGCATCATCTGTGCAGAGAGAGAGAGAGAGAGACAGCAGGCTGAGAGTTCCCTGCTCCTGAGCGACATGGCCAATGGTGGGTTGGTTGGGAACATATAGCGATATCTGAAAAATTAGACTGTCAACGTCAAGGAAAAAGGTGTCTGATTTTCCACTCCAGGTTTGAACGACAAGATAAGAATCTCACTGTTTAATGCTGCGAGACTGTTTCCAGATGTTAACATCTCTTTGTTACCTAGTCACATCTCGTTTATCTGTGGTTTACTATTCTCCCACATGAAAGAGAGAAACTAGATTGAACCAATTCCCCACATGAAAGTCAAAGCATGTACCTAGTGACTCCAGCTCTCTGCTTGCTCCTCCTTGCCTCTATCTTGGCCAGTATTGCCCAAAATCTCAGGACACTCCATGGGCAGTGACTGCCCGAATCCGCCACCATCTGTGTAAGCTGGCATCAGACATGCTCCAGCTTCATTGCGTCATCATGACACATCTCTGACTCCCTTTTAGAATACAGTTATTCACTTTAAAGCTGTACTTTGGACTATACTGACACCTCGCATTTTAAAGCTGCCACCAGTCCACCTTGCATGCAGGGACAGGTATCCATGCCATGGATTGGAACAGTGATCATCTCACTCCTCTCTTAGTGCTCCCTCACTCTGCGCCTAACCCTGGATGCTCCCAGGAGTTTGCCTTACCTTTTTGAGCATTGCCGCAACATTCAAAATTTACAGGCTCACCTTGTGCCCGCCTTGCCTTGCCTATTAAAGCAGCTACAAAACCAGGCAGCTTGTCCTGGTTGCCAGCAGTGATCAGTCAAAGGGCTGGACATGGTGCTGTGTGGAGCTGTGCTATGTCAATCTCACACCTACAGCATGTGCCAACAACTTAATGCAGCAAATTCACTGTCTGTTCTTCAACTAAATGGCCATGTCTGAAAGTCTCAGGGGAATAATTCTCAGTCAAGTCTGAAGGTACAATTGTCAGTCAGGGCATACCAGCACTGTAAATCAAAGGCACCTTCTGAAATCAGTCCAGGGGCTTGTGTACGGCCAATCGGCAATCAAAGTTAGGTCTTCCATACAATTAAACCCTGAGACATGGACCACCATCAGCCCTGAACAGCTCTGCTGGGCGTTGGGGAAAGTGTAGCACTCCCTTAGACAGGAACTTCAAACAGAGTATGGCACTAAGGACAGGTAACCTATGTTGCTTCATTTTTGAAGCTGCAGTTACTATGACAGTTGATCATGATGTAATGCAAAAATATATTTACTGATGTGAGCTTGTATTTGCTGTGAAGTGTCAACGTGCTACCTATGTGCCTTGAGGAATTTTTCTTTTGCGTTTCCCTCCTACCATGTGTATTGTGCAGGGCTATTGCTGACTGGTAGAGATTGATGTGGTGCATAGCTGGGTTTTAAATATGGTACCAGCAGCAGGAATCCCAGAGAATCCCAGCAGTGGCAAGTACCTGTACCATTGGTCAATACAATACAGCCTGATAGGGGCATAGTACATATATAATGAGGTGAGCAGCAGAGGATTATATGAAACAGCCCATTAGGGCTTATGGAGAGAAATCATGAAACTCCCCAGAATTGACACACTGGGCTAAAATTAAGCCTTGAGTTAAAGTTTTGAATCCAATATGAATGTGCTTTGGAACTTTTAAGAACTGCTTTATGAAATTATTCTTCACAGTAAAAAAGCTTTTTCACCTAAAAAATAATCTGTAGAATTGGTAAGTGACATTTTAAAGTCATCCATTTCCAACAGACCACCATCTTAAACCTTATCCAACCAATTTGCTATGTTTCCATCAGGTTAACTAAAAAGGAACACAACACAAGTTAGTTTGTCGGGCAGGTTTGTTTGTGGAAGGTTGTCACAGTGTTGTCTGTGATATGTGTGCAATGCAGCAGCATATGGCACTTGTGTGTGGATTTTTTTTTCAAGTAACAGCTGTGGCATTGGGTTCTGCACCAGAATGTCTGTTTGTTTACTTGACCCATTTAGGAATTGGCCGATCTGCTATAATTCCGGCATTTTCTCTTTTATTTCACACCTCATACCATTCTTATGCTTTGCACCATTCACCATTTTATCCTTTCATTGCGTCACTGAGGTGATCTTTTAGGGAAGATTGCTGACCTGAAATGTTAACTTTGTCATTGTCTCTCAAAAGCTGCCTAACCTGCTGGATATTTCCAGTCTTTTCTTTCTTTGATTTCAATCGTTTGTTTTTTTATTATTTGACGAGCTTTTACAACATTAAGTAAAAGAGAGATGAAAGATCTCTTGATATAATGCCTTTCAATGACCTCAGGAATTGCTTAACTGGCTTACTATCAAATAAGACATTAATATCGTAATGTAGTGTGCAGGTATTCACACCCATTGACATCCTCCTATTGCCTAAATTATCTGTTGACTCTTTATCTCCGAAATTCTCATTCCCCACCCAACAAAGTGACCTCCTTATCTTTCAATTTCCAGTCCATAAGATGGAAATGCGATCAAAGTTTTCATGAGTATGTCTTTCCGATTTACTGATAATGAAAGCACATTTCGTTCACAGTCCCAGCATTTCTAGTTTTATTTTTCTTTCTACTTATCATGACAGCGGAACATTGTGCATAAACATGAAGTTGATGTGTGGTCCTATAGATAGAAATCAACATTGGGGTGATCACAAGGCCAGAAATAGCCCCATCCCAGCACAGGGATCCCAGAATAAAGGGACAAATTTCAGGTGTGAACACCATCCAGGGATGGCAGCACAGATAACATTCAAAGAAACTAGTAAAAAACAGGCCAAGTTTCAAACAAAAATGCTAATAACTTAAAAACAACTTGAAATTTAGGTTTCTGACATGAAAAGATACATCTTCCAATTCCTGATTATGCAGTAAACATTACTGTTGAAATCCCCGACATCAGCAGTGGTCAGAGTGCAAGTGACCACTGAGAAAGTAAAATAGAAGGAGGAAAATGTGAGAACAGCTTGTTATTCATTCCCTTGCTTCAGAGCAGTTGATGCACAAATATATAATTTAAAACTAATTCTGCAGTATTTGTAAAGCTGATATGAAGTACATACTGTTCCTCTGTGAAGAACACTCCTTTTAGCTAAGCCTACAGAGGACTTAAGCGCAGGTTGTTAAAAGACAAAGAATACTGCAGGTATTTAACTCTCAGCCTACCAGAATAGAGCACATTCTGCCTGTCCAGCTAGACCTATGCTGCTTCCAGTAAAACGAAGAGTTAAACAATAAGAGATAGTAGGAACTGCAGATGCTGGAGAATCTGAGATAACAAGGTGTAGAGCTGGATGAACACAGCAGGCCAAGCAGCATCATAGGAGCAGGAAGGCTGACGTTTCGGGCCTAGACCCTTCATCAGAAAAAATCATTTTTTCTTTTCAGGGTGACTGGGTTGAGATTTAAATCATCCATCATGAAATTTGATCCATTAAGCACTAGAAAAGATTGGGTAGCATGGGTTTTAAAAAGTGCTGACTTGATTATTCAAGTCAATGTAAACCAGTGAGCCCAGTTATAAATAAATGGAATTGTGGAATAACCAATCCTCCTTAAAAAGAAACTCACATTAAAGATGGCATATGATTTCCTCAAACTAATTATAAATTTGAAGCAAAGCCCCCATACAATTGGTACTTAAAAAAGTAGCTATACATTAAAATAAAATATTTCTTTAAACATGAATAGATAAAATAAAATCAGTGTGGAACTATGCTGAACAGACCATCTGCAAAATTCACATTTATTAGTTGATATCAGATTGGATGGTGGTGGAAGCATTTTTATTGTCTCAATGCTAGTGAGTAATGGAGCAGGCAAAAATAAATCAAGTTGACTTTCTTTCTCCTCTTGATACTTCGGAATTTGCTGGAAAAAACACATACGGATCATGGATAAGCAAGTGGTGCTCGACAGTACTTTACCTTACCCCTTTGAGCACTTTACCGATGATAGGTAATCTGCTGGGATGAATTTGTCCTGTTTTATTCATACAAGACATATCTGGTCAATTTTCCACATTGTTGGATAGATGCCAGTGTACTGGAATATCTTGGCTGGTGCCCTCAGCATGTTCTGGAGTACAAGTCTTCAGTACTATTGCCAGAATGTTGTCAGGACCTTTGCATTATCCAATAGAGTTCCTCCGACCATTTCTTGAGATCATGTGTAGTGAAGTGAATCAGCTGAAGACTGGTATCTGTGATACTGGGAACTTCTAGAGGAGGCAGAGATGGATCATCTACTTGGTAGTTCCAGATGAAGATTGTTGCAAAGGCTTCAGCTTTTTCATTTGCACTGATCTGGATGTAATGTGTACCATTGAGGATGGGGAGATCTGTGGAGCCTCCACCTCCAGTGAGTTATTAATTGGCTGTCACCATTCACAACTGGATACGACAAGGCTACAGAGCTTAGGTCTGATCTATTGGTTATGAAATCACTTAGCTCTATCATGTGGCTTGTGCTATTTGGCACATATGTAGTTCTGTGTATCATCACCAGGTCGACACTCGTTTTTATGCATCACTGGTGCTACTCCCAGCAAGCCCTGTTGTACTCTTTATTGAATGGGGATTGATACCCTTGTTTGATTATACTTGCAGGCTGGGCCATGAGCTTGCAAATTGCGTGGAATACAATTCTGTTGTTACCAATGGTCTCAGCACTTCATGGATGCCCAGTCTTCAGTTGCTAGATCTATTTGCAACATACCTCATAGCTGTGCCACACAACAAGTTGAAGGATATGGGGACTTCATTTCCAAGGACTATGTGGTGGTCACTCTTATAATTACTGTCATGGACAAATGTATCTGCAGCTGGCATATTGGTGAGGATGAAGTCAAGTTTGTTTTTCCTTATTGGTTCCTTAACCAGCTGCTGCAGATGCCTTTAGGGCCTGAGCAACTCAAACAATAGTGGTCCTGCCAAGCCACTCTTGGTAGTGGACACTGTGGTCACCCAGAGGAAATTCTGTGCTCCTGCTACCACAGCAAATCCTCCAACTGGTGTTCAATATTCATCAGCTGGTTGTGGGATGAGGTTGAATTACCTGGTAACCAGCAGGAGGTTTCCATGCCCATGTTTGATCTGATGCCAGGAAACTTCATTGGTGAGTTAATGTTGATGACTCCCAGGGCAATACAATCCTATCAATTCACTCCTCCACCATCTTTGGACCAGTCCTGCCAGTGAGACAGGATATATCCAGGGCTGGTGATGATGGTACCTGAGATATTGTTTGTCCTCTTGAGTCCTCTGGGCTGTAGGGTGCCCAGGCAGAAGATAAGGTGTTGTTCTTCAAATTTGCATTCTCAACATTGAGTTCTCCAATTTCTAAGAACCTTCCCACCCATTTCCCAGCTCCCTTTCCAGCCCCACCTCCTCTCTTCCATTCCACCTTCTGACCCTCCCTTCCAGCCACCAACCGGATTCATCCCTCCCATCGACCAACCAGGTCATACCTATTACCAGTGTCCCCCATCACTACCCACCTCCACCCCTCTTTATCTACAGCTCCCCGTACCCCCAAATCCAGCCCTGAAGAAGGGTAATACCTAAAACATTGACTTCTCCTTTCTTCCAGATGCTGCCTGGCTTGCTGTGTTCTTCCAGCCTCCTGTTTGTCGACCTTGGATTCCAGCATCTGCAGTTTTTTTTTTGTCACATTCATATTGTGAGACTGTTTAAATGGTTTGATTCAACTGTCTGTCTGTCTGTCTTATGAGGCCCTTCTCAGACTGCAGTTTAGGGTCAACAATTTAGGTGTGGAGTCACTTAAAGGCCAGACCAGGTTCTAGGCCCGAAATGTCAGCCTTCCTGCACCTATGATGCTGCTTGGCCTGCTGTGTTCATCCAGCTCTACACCTTGTTATCTCAGGTAAGGAAGACAGTTTTCCTTCCCAAAAAGGATATCAATGAATGACATGGGAACTTATGACAATTGACAATGGTTTCACGGTCATCACTAGATTTCTAATTCCAGATTTTTGCTTTTAAATGGAAATTCCACCACCTGCTGTGATGTGATTCAAGATTCAGAGCATTACCTGGATGGGGGGGGGTAAGGTGGATGACTTGGCCAGCAACAATACCCCCATACCAACACACACACACACACACACAAATACACACACACACACGCTCTCACACACACAGATACACACACACATACATTCACACACACACAAACAGACACACACACACTCTCACACACACAGATACACACAAACATACATTCACACACACACACACACACACACACACACACACACACACACACACACACACACACACGTGTGTGACCTCCTTCTAGTTATGTGGTTCAACATATCACTTAGTGGATGCAGAACATTTTACATGTGAATGGGAGCAGCTGAAAGATAAAGTTCAGGTTGTAAAAATGGTTAAGTTCTTACCCATAAGGGTAATTTAAACATGGTTAGCTTTGGAGTATTTTAGATCAATCTTATTTTAATTCACCTGTAGGATGTGGATATTGCTGGCCAGCCAGCATATATTATCCGTCCCTAGTTGCTCTTCAGAAGGTGGTGATGAGCTGTTCATTTGAACTGCTGCAGTGCAAGTGTTGTAGGTTGACCCACAATTCTGTTAGCGAGGGAATTCCAGGATTTTACCCAGTGACAATGAAGGAACGACAATATATTTCCAAGTGAGGATGGAGAGTGGTTTGGAGGGGAATTTGCAGGTGATGGTGTTCCCATGTTCTTCCAGATGAAGTGGTCATGGGTTTGGAAGGAGCTGTCTGTGGATCTTTGGTGAATTTCTGCAGTGCATCTTGTAGATAGTATACACTGCTGCTACTTAGCGTTGGTGGTGGAGGGAGTGGACACTTGTGGATGTAGTACCAATCAAGCGGGCTGCTTTGTCCTGCATGGTGTCAAGCTTCTCGAGTATTGTTAGACTTGCACCATCCAGACAAGTGGGGAGTATTTCACCACACTCCTGACTTGTGCCTTTTTGATCATGGATTGGCTCTGGGGAATCAGGAGGTGAGTCACTTGTCACAGTATTCCTAGACTCTGATCTGCTCTTGTAGCTACTCTGTTAATGTAGCAGGTCCAGTTCAGTTGTTGGTCAACAGTAACCCTC
This sequence comes from Rhincodon typus, assembly GCF_021869965.1. Taxonomy (NCBI): domain Eukaryota; kingdom Metazoa; phylum Chordata; class Chondrichthyes; order Orectolobiformes; family Rhincodontidae; genus Rhincodon; species Rhincodon typus. Next base: position 27,002,570 of record NC_063341.1, on the reverse strand, counting down.
AGGATGTTTATAATGGAGGATTCACTGATGGTAACACCACTGAATGTCAAGGGGCAGCGATTAGATTATCTCTTATTGGAGATGGTGATTTGTGGTGCAAATGTTATTTGCCAATTGTCAGTCCAAGCCCAGATATTGTCCAGATCTTGTTGCATTTGTTAATGGACTGCTTCAGTATCTGAGAAGTTGCGAATGGTGCTGAGCATTATGCAATCATTGGCAAACGTCCCCACTTCTGACTTTATGATGGAGAGAAGGTCATCGATGAAGCAGCTGAAGATGGTTGGGCCCAGGACACTACCCTGAGGAACTCCTGCAGAGATGTCCTGGACCTGAGATGATTGACCCCCAACGACCACGACCATCTTCCTATGTGTCAGGTATGACTCTAACCACCGGAGCGTTTGCCCCCAATACCCATTGATTCCAGTTTTGCTCGGGCTCCTTGATGCCAAATTCAGTCAAATGTAGCCTTGATATCAAGGGCTGTCACTCTCACCTCACCTCTGGAATTCAGCTCTTTTGTCCATGTTTGAACCAAGGCTGTAATGAGATCAGGAGCTGAGTGGCCCTGGTGGAACCCAAACTGGGCGTCACTGAGCAGGTTATTTCTGAGCAGGTGCTGCTTGATAGCACTGTTGATGACATCTTCCATCACTTTACTGATGATCGAGAGGAGACTGATGGGGCGGTAATTGGCCGGTTTGGTCCTGCTTTTTGTGTACAAGACACACCTGGTCAATTTTCCACATTGTCGGGTAGATGCTAGTGTTGTAGCTGTACTGGAACAGCTTGGCTAGGGGAGCGGCATGTTCTCGAGCACAAGTCTTCAGTACTATTGCCAGAATGTTGTCAGGGCCCATAGTCTTTGCATTTTCCAGTGGCTCCAACCATTTCTTGATATCACATGGAGTGAATCAAATTGGCTGAAAACAGGTGTCTGTCATGCTGGAGATCAATTGAGGAGGCTGTGATGGATCATCCACTGAGCACTTCTAGCTGAAGATTGCTGTGAATGCTTCAGCCTTGTCTATTGTGTTTATGTGCTGAGCTCTTCCATCATAGGGTATGGGGACATTTGTGAAAACTCTTCCTCTAGTGAGTTGTTTAATTGTCCGTCACCATTCACGACAGGATGTGGCAGCACTGCAGAGCTTAGATCTGATCCGTTGGTTGTGGAATCGCTTAGCTCTGTTTACACTTGCTGCTTTCGCTGTTTGGCATGCAAGTAGTTCAGTTTGGAGGCTTCACCAGGTTGACACCTCATCTTCAGGTATGCCTGGTGTATCCTCCTGCACTCTCCATTGAACCAGGGTAAATCCCAGGCTTCATAGTATTGGTTGACTAGAGGGCATGGGATTGCAGATTTTGTTGGAGTACAATTCTGCTGTTGTTGATGGCCCACAGCGCCTCATGGAGGCCCAACTTTGAGTTGCTAGATCTGTGCAAAGTCTGTCCCATTTAGCACGGTGATAGTGCCACACAACATGATGGAGATTATTCTCAATGTGAAGGCAGGACTTTGTCTCCACAAGGACTCTGCAATGATCACTCTTACCGATACTGTCATGGACAGATGCAACTGCAGCTGGCAGATTGGTAAGGATGAGTCAGGTATGTTTTTCCCTCACCACCTGCCGCAGATCCAGTCTAGCAGCTATGTCCTTTAGGACCCGACCAGCTCGATCAGTAGTACTTCTGCTGAGCCACTCTTGGTGGTGGACATTGAAATCCCCCACCCACGGTACATTTTGCACCTGTGCCACCCTCAGTGCTTGCTCCAAGTGTTATTCAACATGGAGGAGGACCGATTCATCAGTCATGGGAGGCTGTATGGTACGTGGTAATCAGCAGGAGGCTTTCTTGCCCATGTTTAACCTGAAACCATGAGACCTCATGGGGTCTGGAGTCAATGTTGATGACTCCCAGGGCAACTCCCTCCTGACTGTATACCACTGCGCTGTGACCTCTGCTGGGTCTGTCCTGCCAGTGTGACAGGGCATATCCAGGGATGGTGATGCTGGTGTCTGGGACATTGCCTGTCAGGCATGATTCGGTGAGTATGACTATGTCTATGTCAGGCCATTTTTCGTAGATCATAGAATCCCGACAGTGTGGAAGCAGGCCATTCAGCCCATCGAGCCCACCCTAACCCTCCAAAGAGCATCCCACCCAGACCCACCACTATGCTGCACACTACGGGCAATTTAGCATGGCCAATCCACCTAACCTGCACATCTTTGGACTGTGGGAGGAAACCAACATAGACACAAGGAAAATGTGTAAGCTCCACACAGACAGTCACTCAAGGCCAGAATTGAACCTGGGTCCCTGGCACTGTGAGGCAGCAGTGCTAACCACTGAGCCACCATGCTGCCTAATGTTTGACCAGTCTGTGAAACAACTCTCCCAGCTTTGGTGCTAGCTCCAGATGTTAGTAAGAAGGACTTTGCAGGGTTGACAGGGCTGTTTCTGCCGTTGTCTTTTCTGGTGTCTCAGTCGATGCCAGGTGGTCTGTCTGGTTTCATTTACTGTTGAATTTCATAGTGATTGTTACAACTGAGTAACTTGCTAGACCATTTCAGAGGGCAGTTGAGAGTCAACTACATTGCTGTGATCCTGGAGTCACATGGAAACCAGACCACGTGAGGAAAACTTAAAATTTTAACATGTTGGATGCAAACCCAACTGCCTCAAACTTGCCAACTTCTAATTTAATGGCAGTGGAATGAGTGGTTGTTTAGCTCAGTTGGTTAGGTGGCTGGTTTGCAATACGGAATTATGCCAATTATATGGGTTCATTTCCCACACTGGCTGAAGTTATTATGAAGGATTATCCTTCTCAACCTCTCCCCTTTGCCTGGTGTGGTGACCCTCTGGTTAAACTCACCACTGGTTTTCTCGGTCTAATGAGAGAGTGGGACTGTGGCGACTTTACCTTTTTAAAGAATGGAAGGCAATCAGTCTGCACTTAAGAGGCCGTCACATCAAGAAAACTGTGTGCCTCTATTTCAGTCAGGATTCTACTTTAAACTCATGTCGACTGTGTTTCTCAGACCTCAGGAAACATGCAAGTGAGAAGGGCTGGATCTATTTATGTAGGTGACTTTACAGCACTGCTTGTGGACTAGGAAGCACAGAAATGTTTTCTCCTTTCCTAACAAACTAACTCAATATAACACCACCCAATCAGCCCACTCTTCCAACTCTACCATGAGCTCTCTAATCGTTCCCCCTTCTGTGATCATTGACCCACACACCTCTCACAATCACTAACCATTCTGCAATCACTGACGCCTAAATGTTCCTCCGATCCCCATTGATCTGCACTCTCCCCTTGCTGTATCCACTCCTGCCCAATACCAGCTCCACAAACCCTACAATGTCTCTACTTACCCCACATCTTTCCTCCCCAACACTCGCTTCCCATGACCTATGCCTTGTTCCCTCCAACAATTACTACAGCAACCTGTTTCCTTTCAAAAGTAAATGAGCTAAATATTCATTTTTTTAAAAAAAGTACTATACTGAAAGAGCAAGAAAATGCACTGTAGTTGGATTGTTCTTTTCCTAGCAGAAGTACAATGGGCCAAATAGTGTCTGTCTTTGCTGTAAGATTATCTGTTCCTATAGATATTGTATGAGAATGGCACTGAGCTCATCTAAGATGCTCTTCACTGTTAACTACCATAGACATTCACTGTCCCATCTTACACATAAAGGTTCACAAATTTGAGTTATTCAAATGTTCCTGGCCCTTGTAGTACCAGGACCCAGCAACAAATCAAAATTTTCAGAAGAGGAAAACAAAATAAGGAGTAATTAAGAGAAGTAGTCAGTTAAAACCTTTGCTTTATTTTTTTACCTGCTATTTTAAAAATACCATTAGATAGAGTGTGTTCACAGCCAAAACTGATTTCTACATGGAATTTCCTTTCACATTTTACAGAGCCTGGTTATTGCTCCATGTCTCTTTACCAAAGCTACAGTCACCTATTTAGGATTGTACAATATTTACGGAGCCCTGGTTGGGGAAAGAAGCCCTATTCTTACTGCATCTAAACAAAAGAGCGCTTTTACTTGCAAAGGAAAATTAGACACTAGTTTTGGCTTAGCACTCTTGCCTCTGAGTTGGAAGGTTAAGGGTTAAACTTTTTTGTTGCAATAATATACTTTCTTCATAAAATATCTAAAGTATATCACAAAACATTTGCATATCACAGAAATTGTAATAAAATACAACTTTCCCCTTTTGAACATGTTATACTGTTTAGAATATTCTAGGTGGACAACTGTACTTGTTAGTGAGAGTTTGTTGATGACAATGGTTGTATGGTGCCTAAATCCAATGGCAATTACCATAAGTATTCAGTAACCAGCTTGATGCTTGAGGAGTCCTGTAAGTTACCAGCCCTTCAGTACACTATGGTTCAAAGGCCTTAGACATTGGCCTTTTACCACAAGGCCTTTGCAGTAGCTTTCCCAAGCTTCAGTGTGTCCCTTAGCACATAGTGCTGGACCTTAGAATGTACCATTCTGCAGCACATAGTTACCACTCCATGCAGTGTTTGATCAGCAAGTTTTGGACAGATCAAATAATGTTTTTCACTGTGTTTATCGTCCTCAGGTGCAGTTTCTGTTTCTCTCAGCATGTGGCCCTGGCAACAGCATGTACAGCACTGAGAACTGTGTTATGATGAACCTCAACAAAAATGACTTCTGCCTGTCCAGACCTTCTTTGAAAAATCTCATTTCATATGGATGTAGACAATGGTCCTTTCCCCACGACAGACACCTTGAGGGCAATGTGTGGTGGCACAGAGCATCTGGGCGTGCATAAAGAAACTAACAGAAATTGCCCTTCTCACCACCAACCAAGCCGCATGTCAGCACTTGTTTATAGATTTTGCTGATGAGGTATTCTGCGAAATGACTTTGACAGTTTGTACATGAAACCATCCAACAGGATCCTGTTCCTGCAAGGCCTTGAGGACATTATGACCTGACTAGGGTCTGACAGACTGATGGCAAAGTTGTTTTCTTCTGGAGAAACTACAGAACTCCAGTATAAAAATCCACGGCAAATTCTCCAGAGAATACTGTGTTGTTTGAGAGTCACTGTTTGGGTGAGCTGTTCAGGCCTGTTGTTAGAATTGAAAAAAGACCCCATGGCATTATTTTTGAAGAATAACAGGGCAGTTATCTCTGGTGTACTGGCCAATATCTATCTTTCAATCAACACCATGACAAAAAAGAATTTCTGGTCATCATCTCATTATCGACTGTGGGAATTTGTAGCATGAAAATTGGCTGATTCATTTCCTACTTTACAACATTGACGACATTTCAAACGTATAATTGACTGTAAAATATGTCGGTGGTCACTTAAGGTGCTATGTGAATAGCAGTGTTTCTATCTTCCAGGAAAGTAAGCAATTCAAATGAACGGCAGGGCAGATGTTGCTATTAAACACTGGGAACGTCGTTTGGAGGACAATGAGAGAATGTTTGGATGAATGATCAGCTCGATTGATTTGTCAGATGCTTTCAGTTAGCACTCTCCATCAATGAAGGGGCAGAAAGCCAAACTTCATTGAAGTCTTGCCAAGCATCTGAAAACACGTTGCTGTAATGTAACACAAGGTGGCAGTGTTCCCTACAAGTTGCTGAGCACAAGTGGATTGCGTGAGCTCCACAGTCCCCAACCTCCTGCGGTACAGCCATCAACTACAAACCAGAAGCGAGTTCTTTCACTGTCCCGAAGATTCTGTCCTTTCAACTTTCAGAGTCTTATTTCACAACATTTCACATTGAGCGCGATAGAACTGGGGAGAATGTCGAACAGCAAATAGTTAATCCAATTCTCCTTTTTCACTAGTAATGCGCCTCAAAACTCTGCACTAATTCAAGTTCTATTAGCAAGGGACACATTTCTGTAAAATAGTTTGGAAAAAACATCTTGCGGGAAATCAGTACACAAATATTAAAGGAAGTAGCATTTACTTTGTTAGGAGCTTGTCTATTTTAGTAGTTGAACGTGATGGATTGCAGGTGGTTTCGGATCTGTCAGATATCTGATAGGCACAGTGTAATCCCACAAACTTCCCACGCTGCATTCCGAGCACACACCACTATCTCATTCTCAGCATTTCACTTTTTGCAGATTTCCAGAGTCCTGATTGGTACAGCGAGTGGTGTGGCCTCTTGTTCCACTCCATTCCTGTGTGATCTTGTTCAGCGTCTTGGAATTGTTCTGACTTGCTGCTTCGTGTTCAGCATCTGTCCCTTAACTCTATCATCATCATCCGTCTATTGCCTCTTATACTGTGTCGGACTCTCCTGAGGCTCGCAGTGGAAGCTTCACCCAGTTTTCTGTACTATTCATTCGCTTCTCGTTTTTGCTTTTTTTCCCCCTGATCCTCCTTGTTCCTTGACAACCGTTTTCACCCATCAATTCCTACGATGGGTCTATGATCTATCATGCTGTGTTAGTCCCTCTCCATTCTCCTTAATCTCTTTTGAAGATTCCTCACTGCTCTTCAATGTTGCCTGACCTCACTCACACTTGGAATCTGTTGGACAGGCTGAAAGCTTCTCTTCAGTTGGTCCATTGAAGACTGTGGCTGTTGTCTTCTACACCTTCAGGTGGACCCGATCTTCCATAAACACCTTTTTCTTGGGATATCCTCCATCTAGTACTGAAATATGTGTAGTCAGTCTCATTCAGGGCATAGCTATCTGGAGACATCCATGCCTCTTTTGTGCATATGTTCCAGTTTGCAGGAGGTATTCTCAATCCTGAGCCCACCGATATTACAAAAGGCCAGCATTCCAGTTCACCATTTCCATTGAGGGTGCTTGCTGTGTCATAGGTCCCAGTCATACTGTTCAGTCCTCACCTGCTGCTTTTTAACTTAGCGGGCTGATACAAGAAACAATACCACTGCACCAGTCAAGCGCTTAGACAAGGACACTACTGATAAATGAGCAGGAGGAGAGGTTTGAAGAACAACAAGACACTGGCAGAGCTGTGAAACAAGGTGAGAGCACTGTACTAACAGAGATCACAGACCTGTTCAATAATAGCTGGCCTCCAGAGGATGTCCTGGATGATCAGAGGTAAGGAGTAATCACTAATCTGCCTAAGTAAGGAAACCTCAGCAACTGCAATAACTTGGGGGGGGGGGGGGGCATAGGTGGCAAGGTCTTCATCACTCTGCTACTCAACAGATTGGAAGCCAAAGTAGATGGTCCCATTCCTGAAGAATAGGCAGCTTTCTGGAGTGGTAGGTCATGCTGTGAGCAGGTCTTTATGCTCAGAAACATCATACAGTAGAGCCACTTGTTCATAAATTTAATGATTTCAAGAATCCTTTCGATTGTATCCATTGGCACTCACTCTGGTACATCACAAGACAGTGTTCAATTCTGGAGCACTACACTAACACCTTCAAAGCCTTATACCATGACTCCAGGTACTGCATCGAGACCAGCACTGGCACTATGGACACCTTTAACATCATCACCGGAATACAGCAAGACTGCATACTCTGAGATAGTAAGAACTGCCTATGCTGGAATCAGAGATAACACAGTGTGGAGCTGGAGGAACACAGCAGGCCAGGCAGCATCAGCATACTGTATTGGTTTTTGATTTCATCATGAAGAAAACAATAGTGGGTGCTGATGTTGGCATCCCACAGCAATGGATAGACCTGGATTTGACAGACAAAATGGCTTTGCTGTTGCAGAATCCTGTGTGCAGCAAAACACAATCCCAGGTCATGAGCAATGTCAAGGCTGGTCTCCTCATCTGCTGTGAGAAGACCAAGATGAGGATGATTGGATGGTAACAAGGCACATCCCCCTCACCCCATTACCATCAAGTAACAGAAACCTGAGGGTGTCACTCACTTCCCCTCCTTGGAAGTAACCTCCTCAGGGAGGATAATGTACTGATTGATACAAATACAAGGTTCAGCAAAGTAGTATTAGTCTCCCAGTGACTCCACAGGGTGTCATCCAAAAACAACAAAGTGGCCTCAAAGCTGTGACTCTCTAAGTCCATTGGAATACCAACTGCAGCCTATGTCACTAAGGCATGGAAGAGAACAGTAAAGGTGCCACGTGTGTGGGATGTCTCTCAACAGTGTTACCAGTACACGGTCATGAGCAGCACTAGAAGAGAAAAGATGGCCAATGAAGAAGTGTTAGAGAGGGCTGGTCAGAGGCACTGACAGAAAATTGTAACAGATGATGACTGGGGCTGGCAGGATGTGAATGTTGTCTCCCAGACATACAGCCCTGCCAGAGTGGTAGTGGGTTGGATACTACCAGTTGGGAAAGGAAGATGGGCCTGACAAAGAAAACCTGGTGAAGTGCATTCAACGGAGATCTTCAAGAACAAAATACCACACAGAATGCATTAAAAGAGATTCCGATGGACTGAGGTTGAAAGCAGAATCTTGCGTGTGGCCAGAAAAACAGTTCTGTGTAAAAACTGAATTTGATTAATACGGATTACTTGTCCTATGAAAGACAGGAAAAAGGTATTGATGAAGGAGGTGGGAGCATTCTCTTGAAAGTGCTATCAGGTTCAAAAAGATATTCTCAATCGTTATAATGAACAGAAACAATAACAAGGATGTGGTGGTTTTTGTATGGTAGAAACTAAAATAGGTCACGTTTTTGGGTCAGACAGTGTGGGAGACTCTCAGTCTGACTGAATAATACTTCTCAAATCAGAAAGGATTTTGTAATGATGGTGACAAATGTTATTTATTTTCTCAGATATCTATACAGATTTGGTGAGTAAGAATGCAATGTAGCCTCCAGTTGTGATCTTGCCTGCCAGTCAGTAACTGAGATAGTTAGTTATTTCTATAAAGGCAGACAGCAATAACAACATTTGTTAATATTGAAAACAATACAAAATAAAATCCCAAGGTAACTTCTGGCCAGGCCTGCTGCAGGTATGAAGGCTAAATGTGATTAAACTAACTCATTTTATGAAGGCTACGGTTATAGAATGTCAATCAGTATCACTAGTCTGGGCATCACACTCACAATGAACTGTAAATTGGTCTCAATTTGGAATTATTTCTGTTTCCAGTCTTAAAATGGAGGTTGAAGGCTCTTGAATCATGAATGAAAACAGAGAGATACAAACATTTTCTGATGATTTTTCAGGGTGATAATTCTCTTAGAAAATTTTAATTATTTCATTGAAGGTTACTGATTCAAGCTTGCACCGTCACAAACACGTGCATTCTCACGTACACAGACATACAAGAACATACAACAGGTAAGAGCTAGAATGGACTCTATGACTCATTGAGCACAGTCAAGTCAATCAAGTTGATCTTGAGCTTCAACTGCACTTTTCCACCTGTTCATTTAATCTGACCACATATATGTCTATTTCAGCCTTAAATGTGTTCAGCAATCAAGAAGTCACCATTCTCTAGGGTGTGGAATTCCACAAATTCACAGTCCTGGGTGAAGAAATTTCTCCTCATCTCATCTTAGATGGTCAGCTGCTTGTCTAAATTCTATGCTTCTATGCCCCAGTAAGGGGAAATGTTTTCTCAACAACGAACCTAACCCTAACCCCGTCAAATCCCCTTAAATGTAAATCACCTACCATTCTTCTAAACTCCAGACAATATAGGCCCAGGTTCCCTCATATATGAACACACACACACATTCACTCTACACACACACACTCTCTCTCTCACACACACACTCTCTCACACATACACACATACTCTCTCTCTCACACACACACATACTCAATCTCCCACACACTCTCTCTCACACACACACACAGTCTCACACACACACACACACATACTCTCACACACACATACACACATACACACACACATTCACTCTACACACACTCTCTCTCACACAATCACTCTCTCACACACACACACTCTCTCTCACACACACACATACTCTCTCTCACACAGACACACATACTCACACACACACACTCTCTCTCACACACACAGTCACACACACACACATACTCTCACACACACATACACACACACACACACATACTCTCACACACACATACTCTCTCTCACACACATACACACACACATACTCTCTCTCACAAACACAGTCACACACACACATACTCTCACACACACACACATACACACTCACACACACACATACTCACACACAAACACACATTCACTCTACACATACTCACACATTGGTCTGAATTTTCATGCAGACGGGCATTCTCTACACTTGTGTTGAAAACGCTGGCAGAGGCCTGAATGTGAAAGTTTCACTTCCAAATTCAGCCCCTACCATTTTCAGGGCAGTGGGAGTAAAGAAAATTGCTGAGTGATCAGTCTGAACAACTCCAAGGGACTAAAGAATGGAAATGTTTGTTTGCTTGAGGGAAGGGATTAAGTGAACTGTTCGACTTAATAAGAGACTACTTGAAGAAATTTAATCAGAGATAGTAGGAACTGCAGATGCTGGAGAATCCGAGACAACAAGGTGCAGGGCTGGATG
>NC_063341.1:26978761-26991631 GCF_021869965.1 Rhincodon typus | reverse complement strand
GTTTTTTTTTTAAACAGTAACCTCATCAATAGAGACACAACTTTATTTCAGCAGTGTTCCTGGTTTGCCCACAGTGAATAGTAAGTGAGTTGGTTGGACAGCAGAGTAAGGACAATGAGTGAAGTCAGAGGCATAAGTTGGCACAGGGGCTATACAGGGCTATTTGAATGAAGTCAGAAGTCATCACACCAGGTTATAGTCCAACAGGTTTACTTGAAATCATAAGCTTTTGATGCGCTGCCCTTTGTCAGGTGACGAATTGTTTTCATTTGAATGAGAGCTGGGTATCTATTCGCATTGGGAGTGCAAGGGACAATGTGGGATTATTGGATGGGGGTATGGAGGGCCATGGGGGTCTGTGGGAGGTAAGATATAGTAGGTTAGTTTCCAAAGTCATTGTGTCTTTATTTTTGTTTTGTGTATTTCCTTTTTTTATCCAGACCCTAACAGTGTTCGGGGCATAAGGGCAAGCTTCAGCTGTAATTAGGGAATCACTGAGCCTAGATCCCAGGGATCCTGTTCTGCAGGGTGGGGAAGCGGGGTCCGAATTGAAAATCCAGCCGATTCTGTCCTCACGTAGCCTCACGCTGGGTGCCTCAGACACAGTCAACACACACACATTCCCAATGGGAGCAGTGGGATTTTTTCACCTGACTCAGAGTTTCCTGATCCCTCCTCCAACACTGGAGTTCTGGCTCACGTATATACAACCGCCTCTTTCACGTAGGATGACCCGATTCCTGGCCACGCAAAACACGCAGCTTGTCCTCAGGGAGTGAGGAATAACAAAATTGCGTAAGAACAGACTGGGATAGCAGCCCAAAAAACGCTACAATGTGAAAGCGAGCTGCAGCCGCGACCACAACAGAATGGGTCTAGCTCCTTCTGCTTAAAATTCGGGCAATTTTCACGTCTGATTACAAAAAATGGACCATTCCAGATGACAGTTGTTACAAATACACAACAGGTTTTCAGGAATGTTTGAGGAAAGCCAACATTTTGAGTTGTAGACACGCGGATCGATCCAAGTCTGGATTGCCTTTACTTTTCCGTGTAGAGTTTAACTGCTGTGTGTTTGCAGCATTTTAAAATAAAAATGATTTTCACTTCACATCACCGGGCACCCCCTTCTAGTATCCATTAATTGGAAAAAGTAATAGCACATTACAGTCGAGACTTCTTGCAGCCCGAAACAATGTGCCAGATGCTCCCGTGTCAATAATAGCGCCTCATTGTACTGAAGATGTTGTTTATCAGGATTCAGCGGTGCTCTCATATACCCGGGAATTTCAAACGTCCGATCAGCTCAATTGCACCGCTAGGACCCTCCACAGAAATAGGAACAGGAGTGGGCCGTTCGGCCCCTCGAACCTGCTCCACCATTCAATAGGATCACGGTTGGTCCGACACTCCTCATGTCCGCTTTCCTGCCCTCTCCCCTTACTGACCAAGGGGAACTATCTCAGTGGCCAAACCCTTGTGCTAACTATTTACTACTTAAATGCTTAGCCTAGAAACGATTCCTGTTTAATCTCTCGTGTAGCGCAGTGATTAACAAAGTAACTCAACTCACCAGCGCATCCAAACACTTCACCCAACACCAGAAATCTTCACCCTTTTAAAAGTGCTACAGCAATCACTTCAACATCGAGTTCTGTTCACTGAATAAGGCATTTCAAAAGAATAACTTTGAATCCACCTGCAGAGAGTTTAGGGAACTTTCTGAACAGTCGGGCTTTGAAATCGTAGCCTCATCGCAATGGACACAGTCTTGTGGAAGACAGACAGTCAAGAGAGCCCTGAGAGACAAGGAAGACCCAATCATTGCCTCATTGCCACTCCAAGCAATCCTGCTCAAGACTGACATGATGTTACCTGTAGAGTAAGACAAATTGACCGAGAAGATACTACCTGCAAGTGTAAGCACAGATAGATGAAAAATAAGATCATGTTAAAACTATCAGCGTGCCCCAGTGAGAGAGTTGACATCTTTAGCAGACCAAGGGAGAGAATGAATGGTGATTTATTGTCGAGTACAAGTGACAATGAACAGCAACGTAAAATAGAGTGAAAAACTTCAACTGTTGCCACAATCCGGCACTATTTGAATATCTTAAGAATAAAAAGAATAAAAAGATAAAGCTGAAAGAGTCCATCACTGTAGCACCACCTCCACCATGACCCCTGAGCCGGATGACCGACCACACTTGTGCCGTCAGCCCTTCACCACCTGTGCCAGACCCACCAACAGAGTTGCCACTCTTCAGGTGCCATCTCTTCATTGCTGGGCCCAACTTGGCTACCAATGTCAGGTCCTGTGCAGGGCTCGAAATCACACCACAACCCGGGATCCTTGGCTTCACTGCCACTGCTGCCACCTCACTGATAACCAGAAGCCCCCAGCTCAGGGCCTACCACAACTATTATCCACTGCTGCCACCTCACTAATAACTCAGAAGCCCCCAGCTCCGGGCCTACAGTGACCAGTATCTGCTGCTGCCACCTCACCAATAACCCAGGAGCACCCAGCTCCAGGCCTACAGCAACCAGGAATCCCTGGCTCTGCTGAAACCACTGCCTCACTGATGCCTGTACTCCCTGCTCTGTGCCCAGCACAACCAGGCTCCTGGCTCTGCTGCCAGGCCGGGCCGTTTCCTTATCAAGAGCCCCACTTCCCTCTGCAACATTACCTCCTCCACTGCTGCCAACAGGAAGGAGATGAAGAAAAAGAAAAAGAGATAAGACAAAAGGGGTTAAGGAAAGAAGTGAAGAAGTGGCCTTCTGGAGTGGATGGGCCCAGGAGCCTGAATGCTGCCTACCTTGCCGGTGCCACCATCTTGAAGTTAGAATAAAGAAATTAACACAACTACTGTGGTTTTGGAATGGTGATACAGTTTATATTCTCTCTTGTGCAATATCACTCTGTGTTTCTTTGAATGAGCTCTAAAAAAATGTAACACCAACTTATCCCTTAACCTTTGGAATGGTTACCACTTTACACCTAATGTTATTGCTCCTGTTAAAGCAGTTAACGTGTGACAGGGCAGTGGGTTTGAAGTGTATTGTGTGGTACTGTGGCTGTCAGAGAGAGAGGACTAGAAAATCTCAGTTATGGTTATGGTAGGCAGAGAAATAGGATGGCACAGTCCAGAAATTAATTAGAGCGTGTAAAGAGAAGTTGGGATGCAAAGGAAACTAAACACCCTCCAGCATTTAACCAAGAACAATACTGACAAAGATCTTTTAACAGGTTTGACAACTACCTTGGCTTCAGAAAATATGTGATTTTGGGAGATTAAAGAATGGAGACAGGATTGAGAGGAGGGGACAGAAGGTGGATGGGGATGGTTGGTGAAATAGGGGAAGTGAAATTTCCCTGAATTATTTCCTTAGTAAACTTCACATTGTAAAAGATGACTTGATGGTACTGTTGTTTCTTTCTTTTAAATTTCAATGTCAATATCATAGCAGATATCTTCAGTTTATTGTCAACAAAATCAAAACAGTTGAGCAAGAGATGTCCATTGATGATCAAAATGACAAACTAGGTATCATAGATTTCAGGAACCTCACATTATTTGCTTACAATTGTATCACAATTTACACAAATATTTACCCTCCCAACATAAATGAAGTGAACAGCAAAATGCTTTTTAGACTTCTCCCTGATCATTATCAAGTAACTACAACAAGTAATTGTACATAAGAAGTAAAACATTACTGAGTGTGAGGAATCTGAAACAAAAACAAGAAAAAAATTGTAAAGGTGTTCAAACTGAAATTCTCCTCTTGTCCAAATTCCGATGATCTCTTGTATGTTTCCCGATTTAGATAATGTATTGGGGTGTCTTGTTTTTATGAATAGGGTAAGAGTGGAAAAGGGAGGAATTCGTGCTGAAACGATATAAAACACTAATTACACCTCAGCAGGAGCAATAAGTCAGAGTTGGAGACGACACATTAAAAAGAATGCCAAGACCTTAGAGATTGTCCAGAAAAGATTTATTAGAATGGCAGCGGGATAAGGGGCTTCAGTAATGTGGGGGAATGGAGAAACTGGAATTGTTTATTGGGAGAGTTAAGGGGGTTTAGACTTATTCAAAATCACACTAGGTTTCTAGAGTGAATACAGGAGAAATTGCTTCTAGTGTTTGATAACTGCAAGATCGGGCTTAAGGTTGGGAAGGGAGCACACGAGGGGAAAAGTTTTCTTGGCAGAGAGTGGTGTCAAGAAATTTAATAATAACTTTACAAACAAACATTGGGGAAATACTGGACGATAGAATTGGCATTACTATGGGGAAACAGTCGGGAACTGAGATGAATGGGTAAGGAACAGACGATGAATAGTTAGAGACGTCACTGTGTGACTCATCTCTGAGGAAGAGCCAGTGTTTAATAAGCCAGGGGAAAGCGCTCGGGAGCAGATTCACAACAGAGTCCAAATGAAAGCAACGATGTTTGGAGAAGCCGGCGCAATGACCACACGAGGAATGCTATTGTTACTTGTTGCCGCGATTCTCCCTCTTCACCAGGCAGGTAAGGAGAAAACTGGCTCACTCTGTCTGCCTTTAGGCCAGTATAGAAAGCGACAGGCTGGGCACTGACTGCGGGGAGCGGTAATACTGCTCTCAGTGTAGGGTTTCAGCACAGTTAGCTTCAGAAAACGTGAAGCAGGCAGCAATTTCCTGCTCTGGATAGGATTCAGGTTTCTGATCTGCGGGAGGTGATTACTGAACAAGAGCTGGCTCTACAATAAAGCACAGTGGTTGTACTGGTAACTTGTCTCCAACTCGAGTGATTCGGAATATAAACTGGTCTCCCTGGCTGGGAGGGATTTTAACCGTGCTGCCTTTAAATTTGAATCAAGGTGAGCCGAGGCTGTGAGAAACACAAGGTATAAAATATCTGAGAGCTTGACTTTATGTGTGTTTTCCTCACAGCTAACCCTTGCTGCTCCAACCCCTGCCAAAACCGGGGAGTTTGCACCGCGGTCGATTCCGACAACTATGAATGCGACTGCACTCGCACTGGATTTTACGGCGAAAACTGCACCACACGTAAGTCCTGCGATTGACTGACAGGTTTTTCTGCGCGTTCACTGTTCGCTTTTCTGATAATCCGAACCCTCATCTCAATACCTGTCCTCTCCCAACAGCCGAGTTCTGGACCTGGGTGAAACTGAGCCTGAAACCAACTCCTAACACAGTCCATCACATCCTAACCCACTACCCAGGAATTTGGAATCTAGTTAATCAGATCCCTTTCTTAAGGGACAGGATTATGCGTTACGTCTTAACGTGTAAGTGACTTAAAGTAACAGACGGTTACTTTTATTTGGATTATTTGCTATCACCCTTAAATCAAACGGCAGCACCAAATGTGGAGAGCAGATGTAAATTAGGCTTTTCGTTAGAAAAAGTGTCATTTAAGGGACGTGGGCATTATTGATTAAGTCAGCATTTTGTCCGTCTCTTATTGCTCTTGAGCAGGTGGGAGTGAGCTGTGCAGTTCTTGAGGGGCTGGGGTTAGGTTGGGGGTCAGAGGATCAGTTCTGCAAAGTTTCAAAAGGCAGTCAAGAAGTAGCTTTCAATAAGGTTATCATTGGGCACTAAGTACTGAAAGCATGGTAAATGCATTTATGAAAGTTGGGATATTTATTTATTGCTCACGAAGTAAAATTACATATGATTCTATGAGAGGTGGCTAGGGGATGGGAAATGATCAGATTACGTGGATTGCTACGCAAAGTGAGTAGAGGAATTTTTACCTTGTGGTTCATTAGATCGAGGGAATTTATTAATTCTATATTATTAATGACAACATATCTACTGTTAGAGGTTGGATGGGGCATGTGGAATCTGTTTATGAATGTACTTCTTTTCTCCACAACCAGCCAGATCTCATTTGATTGACAGTCCTCCTACCTACAATGCAAAGTATTCATACAAGAGCTGGGATGCCTACGCCAATATCTCCTACTACACCAGAAGCCTTCCCCCAACTCCTGAAGATTGTCCAACACCAATGGGAGTAGTTGGTGAGTTAACAGAACAAGAAAACTTTACTGTCCCACTAGAGGAGCTGTCCAGTCTACTCCTGTCCCATCTCAGATGCGATTCCTGAGTCTTGTTTGCAAATAAAGTGTTTTGTATTGAATTCGTGTCCCTTATGGGTGAAAAATGTTGTCCAGGATGGTGCTATTTCCATCCATGTTTTTTCTATTGAGCAAAATACTGTAATGTTATTGCTGTTACAGACAATCCATAAAAATGCAATCTATATTGCTTGGGATTGGGGTGGAATGGCACCACTTTAACAGAATTAGGTCATGTTTTAAAGATATCTCTCTCTCTTCTCTCGCAGGAAAGAAAACACTGCCTGATCCCAAGTATTTAGCAGAAAGATTCCTGATGAGGAAGAAATTTGTTCCTGATCCCCAACAGACCAATATGATGTTTGCCTTTTTTGCTCAGCATTTCACGCACCAGTTTTTTAAGACTGACCAGAGCCGAGGCCCTGCATTTACATTGGGTTTAGGACATGGTGTAAGTATAAATCATTTATATGGTTTCAACAATAATTCACAAATATTGAACATTAAAAAAAAATTGTTATACTTGCTTGTCATAAATTGATTCATATCAAAAATACATATAATCCCAACACTATGCTTAAAATTACTGTGAACTTATATTTTATATTCTTTGTATTTTGCAGGTTGACCTGAGCCATATCTATGGAGAAACTTTGGATCGACAGCACAAACTAAGACTATTTACAGATGGAAAACTTAAATATCAGGTAAACGTTTAAAGAGAATTTGTTATCAGGTATTTAAAAAGGCGGCAATATTTGCATGTTCAATGTCCAAATGCCTTTGATTTGTTTGGCAGTGTTTGTACAAAGCCTTCATGAAATGATCTAATTCACAAATATTTCTTGTAGGTTTTTAATGGAGAGGTTTATCCTCCCACTGTTAAGGATGCAGGGGTAGATATGACTTACCCTCCTCATATCCCAGATCACTTGCGGTTTGCTGTGGGCCAAGAATTCTTTGGACTAGTTCCAGGGTTGATGATGTATGCAACAATCTGGCTGCGGGAACACAACCGAGTTTGTGATGTGTTGAAAGCGGTGCACCCTGACTGGGATGATGAAAGGCTTTTTCAGACAACCAGGCTAATATTAATAGGTGAGTGGATCCAACCTATTCAGCTGCCTTCTGAAATAGCTCCTGATTCTTTGGACCGACACATTTTGAGATGCAGAGCAGCATGCTGGCACGAAATACAAAAACAGCATATTCATAGAACTTTACAGGTTTAAAGTTGAGTTTAAATAAACACACTTTGGCATTAAAATCTTCTGCATTTAAATAAATCCTTAAACTATCTTATTAATGTTAACAGGGGAGACGATCAAAATTGTAATTGAAGATTATGTGCAACATCTGAGTGGTTATCACTTCAAGCTGAAATTTGATCCAGAGCTGCTGTTTAACCAACAATTCCAGTACAGTAACCGGATTGCATCAGAGTTCAATACCCTCTATCACTGGCATCCCCTGATGCCAGATACCTTCAACATCCAGGACAAAGAATACAGTTACCGTGAATTCCTCTTCAATAACTCTGTGCTGCTCGAACATGGCATCTCCAACATGGTAGCTTCATTCACCAGGCAGATTGCTGGCAGGGTAAGTATCAGCTCATGTTCAGGATGTTACATCTTGGTGCAAAACCAGGAAGTCATTTCAACTGTAACAATGGAGGCAATTTCAACACTTGAACTGCTGTGTCAAAATCACTCCGTGTCATAATCCTTGTATTGCATTTAGTGCTGGCTTTGTTCACCTACCAATTCTCGAATTCAGCAACTATAGAAACTTTATTAAATATAACTTCGATTATTCACTGTTTATTCAGCAGTAGAATTTAGATTCATGAGAAGCTTTTAAGCTAATGATCCTGGTTTTCCTACAGGTTGCTGGAGGCAGAAATATAAACGCAGCATTGATTAAAGTGGCTATCTCTACCATTGAACACACACGGCAGATGCGATACAAGTCTCTGAATGAATATAGGAAACGGTTCTTAATGAAGCCCTATGAATCTTTTGAAGAGCTTACAGGTACAGTTTTCATCCAAAATTAGTAATTAATTAATATTTGATATAAATTAAGTGTAAATGAAAAAGGTGGGGTCAGTCAGCAGGCTATTCTTTACTCTATTACTTTTATTCTTGGGCTCAGATTGAGCTTGAAAGCTTCTTTTCTAATACCTTTCTATATGCTGTGCAATTGCCCATTTCCAAACAAACATAGTCTTTAATATATGTGGCTGTCATGCAGCATTAATTAGCACTTGCAGATTACTTCAGGATGAATAGTACAGGAAGCAGATACATTGAAGTGGTGCAGTACAGCACTGATACTGGAACAAAATGCAGGTGGGAGTAAACCATTCACTTTACCAATGATTTATTTGTGGGTAAATACAACACTGAATACTTAATATTTTCAGTCTTCCTCTTGTAAATTTTTCGATTTAGAGCTCATCAGCTTAGGGATTAGAATGTTTCATTTATTTAAGGTGTAGGATGCATCATCAGGTTGACAATATTTATCAGTCACTACTTGTTGATGACATTAAAGATCCAATAGTGTTCACCTGAGTTTGTGGAACCAGATCCAAAGCCACCAAATTGAGGATTACTACTCGATACTGAGAATGTTTGGTACCTTTTTAATTATTTTATGACAGTTACATTATAATACCTTCTTTATGTTACAGGAGAGAATGAGATGGCAGCTGAGCTGAGAGAACTTTATGGGGATATTGATGCCGTCGAGATGTATCCTGGCCTGATGATAGAAAAACCAAGACCTGGAGCAATATTCGGAGAATCAATGGTCGAGATGGGCGCCCCTTTCTCTTTGAAAGGTTTAATGGGAAACACCATTTGCTCCCCTGAATACTGGAAACCCAGCACTTTCGGTGGGAAAGTTGGTTTTGACATTGTGAACACTGCGACACTCAGCAAGTTGGTCTGCAACAACTTGAAAGGGCCATGCCCCATGGTTTCGTTCAGTGTTCCTGAATCTATACCAAACAAACAAGGGTCTGCCAGCTCCAAATCTTCCAGTTCAAATTTGGACAATGTTAATCCACAGGGGCATGCCCTGTTGAAAGAGCAATCAACAGAACTTTAAATGTTTTCTTTTGTCGGATTAATCTACTGTAAAAGACACCAGAGTAATAATAGAGGTGCTACAATTGGTTTAGATGAGGGAGGGCTAAAATCAATTAGAGTTCATATTCCTGCTCACAATCTAGAGCCCCCAGCTAGAATGCCCGTGTACAGATGTTGATGACGGCAGGATCAGATTTGACTATGATATTCCCACTAACCCCACACCCGTACCCAAAAAGTAACTCACCAATGTGCAATGTTGGCATTCTCTGATTAAATAGTGACCACAATGGTGCAACAAAAACAACTGCTGGAAACGCTTAGCACATCTGGTAGCATTTGTGGAGAGAAGTCAGAGTCAATGTCTCGGGTCAACTGACCCTTCCTCAGAAAACTGGTGCAATGGTGCGACACTAGATGATAACCTAGCCTCATGAAAGAAGGAAGAAACTAGCAAAAGATAATAGGCTCAAATTTTTTATCATCTCATCCATCTAGCAAACCATGGATAAATTACCATGTGGCCCATTAATCCTATTCCGTATGTCATTCACAGAATGAATGATGTAAAGCCAATACTTGGGTGATGGTGGAAAAGTAGTGTTGGTTCCTGTATTTAGTTGCCCTGAGAAGCAAATTGGATCGCTTCAAAGGACACTTTATTTAGTGTGACCTGAAGAAATGTTTTAAGTAAATATTCTGATTTTAAAGTGACAAAAAAGCAAAATGGCAAATAGTTCTACATTCCCCTATCTTCACTACTGAAGCTGAACACTCTTCAGCATAGCAACCACACGCATATTGGACTATTTGATCACCTTGCCATTTAATTCTCCACTTAGCCTTCAGCTCTGGTTCTAACACATATTTTGGATTTCCCTTTCCTGTTAGTCTCTAGTTGCAAATAGCTAGAATGGCACTGTAAATATCCCAAATATCATTGTTCAATATTAGGCATATAAACTGTAGTTGACGTTGCCCATGAACTACTCAGTGACATTTGGTGAAAGTGCACATATGTGCATATCCGTGGTGAGAATGGCATCAACTTTGGACATAATTGTCCTTTATTGTTAGATATCTCACAACATTCACCATTTAAGCTTATACATGGGTCCACTGACTCCTGTGGAACTCTGCTTTGGCATGACTCAGCAACCTCAACATAAAATGGATGGAAATGGAAGCCTGATTATTCTTAAATGGCTTAAACAACTTCCTGTATTTATTATTTATTTTAAACTTAATATTTATTATCTAACATTAGTAATTATTATCTGAACTGTAATTATTTATTTTTGATACAAAACTCAGGAACTCCTCTTGCTTTCTAAGTTTATATATTATTATAGTGTTTAGAATTTGCACGGTAGAAATTCCAACTTGAATGTTTTAGCCTTAAGGCTAAAACTGCATTTTCTGACTGGTAGAGTTTTATTTTGCTAGGGTGAGTCTTATATTGTATATTGATTTTTGACCTTGTTTAAGTTATAAAGCCTAGATTGTAGGAGATATGTACATCTATTTAGGTAAAATGTTCACTGCTGTGCAGTAATTTTCTAACCAGAAAATACATCTTAGTACCACACAACAACAATATTCCTCTTGTTTACATAATAATTCACTCTTAGAAGCAGCAACAGAATTGGAAAATAAACGAATGATTGTTACCAATAAGATAAATTGTTCAGACCTTGATTCTGGGAATGATGCACTGTTTGCTCTGCCAACTCATTTGATTATTGCAAGCTACTGTAAAGCATTACTGTTACATGTTAGAACACTTGCAGTTGTTACAATATGTTCTGTAAAACAAAAATCCTGTTGACAGACTGCACTTTATAAATATGTGTTTTCTTTTGTAAATGAGGTGAATGTCAAATAAAAAATAATTAAAGCAATGACATGGTTTCAATGTGCTTTAAAATTATTTCAATCTCGGAGCAGCTCCATACATTGCTTTCAAGTTTGCTTGACTTTGTCCAGGAGAAAAGAAGGTGCAGCATGGTTTTATCTGAAGAATGGCACCTGCAAGTGATAAGGAAGACTCGTTGAAACATGGTTGTTACATTGAAGTGGGATGCACTCAGCAAGGCAACTATCCTATTGCATTTCAATAGAAGAGGAGCTAATGGCAGAGAACTGACAAGCAGCAAATGCTGTTCATATAGATCATACCTGGAAACTACAGAAAAACAATTTTAACATCATTGATAAGCAAGGAATCTACATGAAAAGAAGTGAAGGAAGAATTTGAGATAGAAAATAACAAATAAAGCAAATTATGAAAGGTTGGGTCTTTCTGAACCAACCGGGTAGAATTCTTTGTGAAGTCATAGATGTCATTAGACAAGAGTAAATGAATAGGTGTCACATGCTTGGGTTTTTAAAAGGTCCATGATAAGGTACCTCAGAGTGGACTCACGATAATGTTAAGGCATGTTGAATCAGAATGAATAGTTCAGTGAACAGTAAGTTAAATGTGAGAAACGGAAAGAAGAGACTAGAGTAAAAGGTAAATAATCAGATTGGAGGAAAGTAGAAAACAATGCTCCACAAGAGACAACAAGGTGCAGGGCTGGATGAACACAGCAGGCCAAGCAGCATCATAGGAGCAGAAAGGCTGACGTTTCAGGCCTAGACCCTTCATCAGAAAAAGGGGAGGGGAAGGGGGTTCTGAAATAAATAGGGAGAGAGTGGGAGGCGGATAGAAGATGGATAGAGGAGAGGATAGGTGGAGAGGCAACAAACAGGTCGAAGAGGCGGGGATCCTCCCACCCACCTTCCTGCAAAAATGATATCCCCTATTCCCAATTCCTTCGCCTCTGCCACATCTGCTCCCAGGATGAGGCATTCCACTCCCGTACATCTCAGTTGTCCTCATTTTTCAAGGACCGTAACTTCCCCCCCTCAGTGGTCGAGAACGCGGTCAACCGTGTTTCCCACATCTCCCGCAACTCATCTCCCACACCCCGTCCACGCAATAAGAGCCAAAAAAGAATCCCCCTCGTCCTCACGTACCACCCCACCAACCTCCGGATCCAACGCATCATCCTCCGACACTTCCGCCATCTGCAATCCGACCCCACCACCAAAGACATCTTTCCCTCCCCATCCTTATCTGCTTTCCGGAGGGACCACTCTCTCCGTGACTCCCTTGTCCGCTCCACACTCCCCTCCAGCCCCACCACACCCGGCACTTTTCCCTGCAACCGCAGGAAGTGCTACACCTGCCCCCACACCTCCTTCCTCACCCCCATCCCAGGCCCCAAGAAGACTTTCCACATCAAGCAGATGTTCACCTGCACATCTGCCAATGTGGTATACTGCATCCGCTGTACCCGGTGTGGCTCCCTCTACATCGGGGAAACCAAGCGGAGGCTCGGGGACCGCTTTGCAGAACACCTACACTCAGTTCGCAATAAACAACTGCACCTCCCAGTCGCGAACCATTTCAACTCCCCCTCCCATTCCTCAGACGACATGTCCATCCTGGGCCTCCTGCAGTGCCACAACGATGCCACCCGAAGGTTGCACGAACAGCAACTTATATTCCGCTTGGGAACCCTGCAGCCCAATGGTATCAATGTGGATTTCACAAGCTTCAAAATCTCCCCTCCCCCTGCCACATTCCAAAACCAGTCCAGCTCGTCCCTGCCTCCCTAACTTGTTCTT
>NC_063341.1:26963401-26978661 GCF_021869965.1 Rhincodon typus | reverse complement strand
CATTCCAAAACCAGTCCAGCTCGTCCCTGCCTCCCTAACTTGTTCTTCCTCCCACCTATCCCCTCCTCCCACCTCAAGCCGCACCCCCATCTCCTACCGACTAACCTCATCCCGTCCCCTTGACCTGTCCGTCCTCCCTGGACTGACCTATCCCCTCCCTAACTCCCCACCTACACTCACCTTTACTGGCTCCATCCCCGCCTCTTCGACCTGTTTGTTTCCTCTCCACCTATCCTCTCCTCTATCCATCTTCTATCCGCCTCCCACTCTCTCCCTATTTATTTCAGAACCCCCTTCCCCTCCCCCTTTTCTGATGAAGGGTCTAGGCCCGAAATGTCAGCCTTTCTGCTCCTATGATGCTGCTTGGCCTGCTGTGTTCATCCAGCCCTGCACCTTGTTGTCTCGGATTCTCCAGCATCTGCAGTTCCTACTATCAGTGCTCCACAAGAATCAATATTTGGAGCACTGTTATTCAAAATTTTTATTCAAGATTTGAATTTAGGAACAAATAACTCAAAAACAACATTTTATGGTATCAACTGATGGGGCCCAGCAAGAACTGGTGAAAGTGTAACATTTGGGAGCTGCAGGCTGACAAGTGCCCAGGTCCTGATGGATTTCATTTTAGGGTCTTAAAAGAAGTGGCTAATGAGACAGTTGATGCATTGGTTTAAATTTTCCAGAACTCTGTAGATTCAGGGAGGTTCCATTAGATTAGAATAATTCTTTTATTCAAAAAGGGAGATAGGCAGAAAGCAGCAAGTTCCAGACTAGTCAGCTTAACATATGTCATACAGAAAATTGTTAGAAGCTATTATTAAAGTAGTACAGTAGGTGATTTAGATAAGTTTAGGGCAATCAGACAGAAACAACACGTTGAGGAAGTAATGTGGATTTAGGGGAACTGGTAGTTATACTGTACTTAGAATTCCAGAAGGTATTTGGTATAGTGCCATATCAAAGATTTTTGACGAAAATAAAAGCTCTTGATGGAGAGGTTAACAATATTGCCACAATTAAAAGATTGGTTGGCTGACAGGAAACAGAGGGTAGGAATCACTAGATTTTTCACAGGTTGGCAAGATATAGCAAATGATGTGGCATAGGGAGTGGTGTTGGGACCTTAACTGTTATTAACCTATAATAATGACTTCAATGAAGGAGCAGAAAGAATGGTTGCCAAATTTGCTGATGACATTAAGATAGGTTGGAAACTTATTTGTGAAAAGGACATAAAGTGACTACAAAAAGACATACATGGGTAAAGTAAGTGAACAAAGATGTAGCAAATGGAACAGGAAGAATGAAAAAGAAGCATATTTTCTAAATTGTGAGAGATTACAGAGCAGTGACATGCAGAAGGCTCTGAGTATCCTAGTGCATGAAATGCAAAGGCAAGTGTACAGGTTCAGCAAGTAATTAGGAAAGCTATAGAACGATATTACATCATGTGAGGGAATTGAATACAAATCTAAGAAGGATATGCTTCAGTTAAACAGGGTACTGGTAAGGATGTATCTGAAATATTATATGGTATAATTTAAGGAATAATGTAACTGCATTAGAAACAGTTCAGAGAAGGTTTACCAGTTGAATGGACAGTTTGTCATAGGAGAAAAGGTTGTACAGGCTAGGCTTGTATCTGCTGGAGTTTAGAAGATTAGGAGTTGACTTGGTTGAAATATTTAAGATTGTGAGGGGTCTTCACAGAATAGATGTGAGTGAGATGTTTCCTCTCATAGGAGAATCAGCTCCTTAAAAATAAGGAGTCACCATTTTAAACAGACAAGAAGCATTTTTTTTCTCACAAAGGGTTGAGAGTCTTTGGAACACTCTTCCTGAAAAGGTGGTGGAAGTAGAGCTTTTCAATATTTTTAAGACAGAGGTTGATATGATCTCGGGAAACAAGGGGGTGAAAGGTTATTGGTGGTAGGCAAGGATTTTTTTCTTGGGTTACAATCAGATCAGCCAGGATCTTATTGAATGGCAGTGTAGGCTCGAGGGATGGTTGGCTTACTGTTCCTTGTTTGTATTTTCCTAAGACTTGAAGCAGACCTGATAGAAATCCTTAAATCATAAATAAGTTGAACATGGTAGATGATGACAGAGTATTCCCATTTTGTGGAAAAATCCAAAGTTAGGAGATCTAAGTGCAAAATAGCTGTGGTGCTTCTAAATAACAAGGGTAAACATCTTTACTCAAGAGAATACTTGGAATGTTGAACTCACTAATACTAAAGAGAAATAGGCTGAAAAATGAAATGAAGCAGATACATTGAAGAACGCCACGTGTGGCATATAAACACCAGAGCAAACTGTCTCGGCTGAATGACTTGTTTATTCTTCGTAATGCAATTAAAAGAAGGAAAATATTTACACCAATGGGTTCACCCAACAGAAACAACTTGCCTTTATCAAATGTAGAAAATATTTTAATTTACTTCACAGAAGCATAATTAGGCAACAATTGGCATTCAACTACAGAAGTCAAGAATTAATACCTCGGTGAAATAATTATTTTCTAAGAAATATCTTAAAGAAGAAAAAGGAGGCAGAGAGGTGCTATTGTTTGAAGAAGAAATTCTGGAACTCAGAATCTTGGCAGCTGAAGGCATTGCTCCCAACATTAGGACATCGGGTGACTTACAAATCTCAGTGTTGTAAAATTAGAGAAGATTAAAGAAATAGGAAGGATAAGCAAACTAATTATATTGAGACACTGGAGGACTTCAGAAGGTTAATGGAAAAGTGGAACCAATGGGCTAAATGACAGAGGAGACAAATTGGGGGATGATGGTATGGACAGTTGTGTGAAGACACATTAAGTAGAACTAGAATTGATAAGGTCACATAGTTATTAACACAAAGATGTGACCTGTGATTAGAATTATATGTGACATTGAGAGACTACAACTGAATACCATGTAACCATTTGGACTCCTGAGGAAAGGAAGGATATAATTTCCTTAAAGGTAGTGGAACAAAATTCCTTGATGACAGAGCTGTCCTATGAGAAGAGATTGATTAGATTGGGCCCATGTTTGCTGGAGTTTGTACAAATTAGACAGGATCTCAGAGAGACATAGAACATTTATAGAGGATTGTCATGGTTAATACATGCAGTTAAAAAAATGACTAATATTTGCTAGTTGCTGCTTATTAAAACATTGTTAAGGTCAAATCAATTCTTGTGACACGACTTTCCATAGAAAATGTATACCATGGGTGTGTAACATCGGAAGAGTAAGACTGTGGTGAGCAGCATACATGGACAATTAGTGAGCTATCAAGGGATTCAGATTTTCCAGACAGACATCATGGAGCCACGAGAGTGTGACCCATGATTTACAGAGAACATTTACTTAGGTCACAGCCAAGCAAAATTGTTTGCTATTGCCTCACCTAGACAGATTTGGTGCTGAACTGGCTGCTAGCATCTGATTGAGATCTTTTTTGTAAGTTTTCCTTCTTTCTATTAAAGCAACGTCAGTCACTAACAAAGGTAGTGTTAAAACTATCAACACAGCTAACCCTTCTTCTGATAGTGCAGATGTTTAATAAAATGACCACACCTGCTTTCTGGGCACTTGCAAGTAAAACAATTCAAAGTGAATTTATCGCTCAGGAAGCATACAAGGACATACTGGAACCATGAACACTTCCAAACATTTGCAATTTCTTTCTTTCTGCGTGGATATGACCTTGCAATTTTGTTTCTTTGCCAGACAAATACTTTACAACCCATTGCTACTTAGTAGAGAATTTAGGTAAACAGAAGCAATGAACTAGGATCACCTCACACCTTATTATTTTTGGACTGATATGTTTGCTTTATCTCCTTGACAACTTCTTATTGCTTATCTTCCAAAGGGATGTGGATTATAGGTGAAAGGGGTATGTGCTAATGAAACACCAGTATAATATCATGGAGAAGTGAACCATCATAATGGTCAGCTTGATCAATCCTGATAATCTCTGCCTGCCAGCAGAGGATGTAAGCCTAAACCCAGTAGAATTCCTAACATGTACAGCCAAACTGGTCTGTGCCACTGTTTATATAACACACACACACCTCCTCCTACCCTCTTCAACATACCATAGAACCTCCATTCTTTGGCACTCTTATCTGACCTCCCCTAAGATATATGGCTGTTGCAATGACTAGCAGTTCCAACGTGATGAACAGCAAGAAGCATTCAACTGCATTCCAGATAGAGTGCAAGGCACATCAATGTCTTGTTGAGGGAGTCAACATCCTCAAAATGCTTTGATGAAGAAACAGTATCATTAACAACTGCATTCCTCCCAGAAATAAAAGGCAGTTTAAAACTCCATGAAGATGTTCTATGAACAATACATTCATGTCTGATTTTTGAACTACCAATGATAGACAGAAATTACAAGCTTCTCTCTGAATGATGTTAAATGTTTGTTAAATGCACACATCTTATAGCGACCTCTGACAAATCTGCATTGAAATGAAGGCTTGCCCAAATATGTCTTGTCCATTAAATAAACCAGGTCAAGCCAGGAGGCCTGGATTCAAGTCTCACCTGCTCCAGAGGTGTGTAATAATATCCCTGAACAGGTTTATCAAAATTATCTAAAAAAAGGTAAAACCCCATCTGACCAATTTTGTCCCATCAATCCATTCTTAATCATCAACAAAGAGAGAGAGAATGCTAACAGGCAGCACTTTCTCAGCAAAAACTTGCTCACTATTGCTCACTTTCAGTACTACCAAAACCATTCAGCTTTTCACCTCATTACATTCTTGGTCTAAACATGGACAGAAGAACAGAATTTCAGAGGTGAGCTGAGAATTACAGCCCTTGATATCAAGGCAAAGTTTGGCACGACAGATACTTAACAGAATTGAAGGAAATAGGAATCAGGGAGAAATCTCTTCATTGATTATAGTTATAGTCTGTACAAAGATACCTGGTTATTAGAAGTCAATCATTTCAGTCTCAGGAAATCATTGCAGGAATCCATAAGAGGAATGTGAAGGACCAGCTGTCTTAAACACCTTAAGAACATGATCTTGTGCTGCTTTCATCAACAGGAAGCAATGCTGAATGTAATTATACTAACATTCAGGCCCCCTAGCAGCAGGATGAAAGTCTGCAATTATGTTCTCGGAATTTTAAAGACTGGTTGAGTTTTCTGATGGCAGGAGTTAGTAATCCCATTTGCATGTGTACAGATGCTTATTAAAAGGCTGAGGCCTCATCCACCTTCTTAGATGGAAATATAAGATCCAATGCAATAGTCAAATAAAAATGTGGGAGTTGCTCCTGTCATCATTTCTCTCTTCAGCAACAACCAAGACAGATGATTGCTCCTATGATGCTGCTTGGCCTGCTGTGTTCATCCAGCCCTGCACCTTGTTGTCTCGGATTCTCCAGCATCTGCAGTTCCTACTATCTCAGATGATTTGATCATTTATTTGATCACTACTTGTGGACACTTCCTTTATTTCCAACTCTACTTCCAACATTATTACAGTTCCAAGTGACTTGATTTGTTGTATTATATTTTGAGACAAACTGGAGTTGTTGTCAAACTTGTCAAATATAAGTCTTCCCTTTCTTTCTTCTTTTGTTTATAGAATGTGCAGGATTCATGTGCAAAATCACATGGTTTATATGAGAGATATGAGGGCATTTAGAAATCTGAGAGAAGTATAGTAACCTTTTAACACAGAAGGCTGGTTCTGAGCCTTCAAGAGGGATTAGCACTCATGGGGATAGTATCGAAATTCACTTTAATGGCTGGATGATCAAAACCTGCACCACTATGCTTTTCAGCTTCATACTCTATCTGAGCATAAATCAGTCCTTAAATACTTTTGTAGAATAGGAATCCATAACAAATTGTACACATAGATGGTGTCAACAACAAATAAGAAACATTTTTATTGCAGAGCTCCAGCTTTGCTTTTGAACAAAACATTTTAAAAAGTGCCCAAAAAACAGGAAGCAATCAAATGTTGGAGTAACGTCTAAAATGCATTAAACATGCACTTCAGAAATACTGAATAAACTCTTTTGTTAACGCACCAACGGTTTGCATTAATCACCAGTCTGGTTTCTGAATTATATCCATGTATATCAAAGTGATGAAAGCCCATACTTCAAATGAATATTTCCATTTATGTTCAAACTTCATTTTTCTAGCCAGTTATATGGTAACTGCATTCCTATATGTTGTTTAATTCCTGATAGCACTGTGGGAATACTTAGATCTCACAGACTACAAAAGTTGACAAAGATTCTCATCATCAGTGTCTGAAGAGCAATCAGAGATGGCTGGTAGCATAGTGGTTAAGTTGCTTGACTGGTTGACCTGCAATAATGGTTATGATGCTTGACAAGTTGACTTATCATCTTGAAGCCTCAGCATCATCACATAAAGCCTAAAATAGTAATCTGGAGATGTGAATTTAAATCCTCCTTTGGCAGTTGGTAAAATTTGAATTCTGTTTATTAAGTAAAGCTAGAATGTAAAGCCAGTATCGGTAAAGATGACATTGAAGCTTTCAGATTGTTGTAAACAGTCCAACTGTTTGTCCTTTAACACCCTTTAGCTGGTCTATCTTCCATATGATTCCAGATCCAATGTAATGTGGTTCACTCTTATCTGCTCTGTGAAATGGCCTAATTAGCATGTGACTTAACCATATCAAGCTATTATGTAAAGCTGAATAAGAATAAAACCAGACAAACCACAAAACTGCTACTGTTTAAAGTAGTGACTCATCCACCGCTTTCTTAAGACAAGGCAAGGAGAGGCAATAAATCTTACCCAGTCAAACAGCCCTAAATCTTGTGAAAATTTTGAAACTATATCACCGCTCCTTCACTGTCAATGGGTCAAAATCCTGGAGCTCCCTCCCTAACATTAATGTGGGTGTAGCTACACTTCATGGCATGCAACAGTTCAAGAAGGCAGTTTGCCAACATCTTCCCTAGGGTGACTAGGGATAATCAATTAATGCTAATCCACCCAGTTCATATTCCACAAATGAATAAGAATTGATAAAGAATGTTTTAAAGCCCAGGAGCACAAATTATAAGAATGAATAAATTAAAAAAAAGACTCATACCATTAAATTAAAACTCATTCTCTCAAGCAATGATAAAAGAGCAAGTTACTACAGACCATCCAGCCCTGCACCTTGTTGTCTCGGATTCTCCAGCATCTGCAGTTCCTACTATCTCTTATTAAAGGTGCATTTTTTTTACTGCTTTACAAAGACTGAGCAGAAATCTTGTAAGGATGCATATTTTATGAACAGCACCACCAAGTGAAGCAATAAGCATATGTGCTCAGTGACATATGTCACTCTGTAATGGGATGTTAGTTAGAGGCAGTAGTAACTGCCTGTCACAAATGTGGCACTGCTGATATCATCAGATTGTGATTACATCAAGGTTTCCTTTCCATATGAGCAGTGTTTTTCTCCTCTGCAAACCCTCCAGACAGAACTGGGGAGCTGTGGGAGTCCTCCAGAAGAAGCAGCTAAGAGCAGCATCCAGTGATAGTGATGGAACAGCAAAATATGTCCAAATCAGGGTAGTGTGTGGCTCGGAGGGGAACTTGGAGAAGTTGGTTTTCCCATGCATCTACTACTCTTGTCTCTCCAGGCAGTAGAGGTCACGGGTTTTGGATGTGCTGGCATAGGAGACTTGGTGAGATGTTGCATGCATCTGATGAATGGTACACTGTACTGCCACTGTGCATTGGTAGTGAAGGAAGTGACCATTGGTTGTGGTGGGTGGGCTGTTAATTAACTGTGCTGTTTTGTCCTGGGTGGTGTTGAACTTCTTGAATAGTGTTGGAGTGGCACTTATCCAGCAACTGAAGAGCTTTCTGCAAAACACTTGCATCACATAATATCCAACGTTTGACGTGATTTTGAAGGTAGCACATTTAGCTGATTGGTCCAATTAAGTGTCTGGCCGATGGTGATCGCCAGGATGTTAATGGTGGAGAATTATGCTTATACAAAACAAAATTGGCAAAATTCTCTCTTGTTGGAAAAGATCATTAGCTAATTTGTTTGGTATTAATGTCACTTGTGATTTATTAACCCAAGCCTGAACATTATCCATGTCTTGCTAATGTTCACATTCCACTCTTTCATTTGGGGAATTGCAAATAGTACTGAACACTATGTAACCATCAGTGAACTTTTACACTTCTGACCTCATGATGAGGAAGGTCATTGATGAAGCAGCTGAAGGTGGTTGGGCCTGGGGCACCAGCCTGAAGAACTCCTACAGTGATATTCAGGGGCTGAGATGACTGACCTCCACCAACCACAAGCATCTTTTTGTTATTGCATTCCTTCCATTGGCCTATTCAGAAAATTGTTCCAGAGGATTGCACATCTGTAAAAGATCCTGAACAATTTTCTAGAAATATTAACTGACTGGAAAATAAATAGATTGCATTCCTGATGTGCAATCATCCTCAGTCCTACATTTTTCTATATATCCAACAAGCCCAGGCGCAACAAGAAAATCTGGCCAGCGTCAGTCTCAATCTTACAAGATAAACCAATTAAACTTTAGGTTGCAAAATCCTTAGTTTTTGATATGATCTACCATTTCACTGGACATCTTACATAAATTTACAATATAATCATTTCCGATGTGGTCATTCTCAATATTTGATCTGTAAGACAGATAAACACAGCAGAAGTTACTAAACTTACCATTGCTTGGGAATTGAGACAACTCAAAATCAACAGCTGCTACCAGTAGTTGCAGATAGTTACAGAAGTGCTTTCAGGTATATTCAATTTCTCTTGTCTGGTAACTCTTTGGAATATCCATGCGCTACTTGCAAGCTGTACAATTTCGGTCAGAAATCACATGACACCAGTTTATAGCCCAATGTGTTTATTTGAAAACGCAAGTTTTCGGAGCCTCTTTCCTTCTTCAGGTGTTAGTGGGAGAGGTGGTATCAGACAAGAATTTATCAGCAAAGGATCAAAGGGTCACACCACTGATGAGGATGTATTAAACAAACCTAAGATGCTATTAAATCCTTAATCAGTTAGAAGGTTTTAATTGATTAATAGGTATATGTAAATACCAAAATTTCTTTCAAGTCACTGCCCTGAGAGAACTAAAGGTTTAATCAATGTAAAGAAGGGATGACATTTTAGATCAGATGATACATGTTAGGTGTGAGGCCTTGTTTCGAATCTGTTTGTGTTTTGATTTGGAGTCAGACTGGTTTCATTTCTAAAGTAGGAAGTTATAAAATGCCACATTGATTGACTGTCTATAAATTGTGCGCTTTTTGAACAAAATGGAATATATCTGCAAATATAAATTCACCCCATAGATTTACATGAGTCTGTGTGTGTGTGTTGGGGGTTTGGAGATAGTGAGTGTGTGTATGTGTGTGAGGGGGGAGAGAGTGTGTGTTTGTGAGGGGGAGAGAGTATGTGTGTGAAAGTGTGTATGTGTGTGTGTGTGTGTGTGTGTGGGTGCGTGTGTGTGTGGCTGTGTGTGGGTGTGTGTGGGTGTGGGTGTGTGTGTGTGAGTGTGAGAGTGTGTGTGTGAGAGTGACAGTGAGAGAATGTGTGTGTGTGACTGAGTGAGTGTGTGTATGTGAGAGTGAGAGAGTGTGTGTGTGAGTGAGAGCGAGATAGTGTGTGTGTGAGAGTGAGAGATTGAGAGAGTGAGAGAGTGAGTGAGTGAGTGTGTGGTGAGGGTGTTCTGGAGAGAGAGAAAGTATGTGTGGGACAGAGAGATTCTGTGTGTGGGGAAAGAGAAAGAGTGTGTGTGTGAATGTGTGTGTGTGGGAGAGGGTGTGTGTGGGAGATAGTGTGTATGTGTGTGTGTATGTGGGAGAGAGAAAGGAGGGGAGAGGGAGCAAGTGTGTGTGTGTGTGTGAGGGAGAGAGGGTGCATGTGTTGTGACAGAGTGAGTGCTGTGAGGGAGAGACAGAGTGTGTGTGTGTGTGTGTGAGAGAGAGAGGAGGGGAGAGGGAGTGTATGTGTCCATGCGTGTGTGTGCATGTCTGCGTGGGAGAGAGGAGGGAGAGGGTGGGAGAGTGTGTGTGTGTGTGTGTGTGTGTGTGAGGAAGACAGGGTGCGTGTGTTGTGAGAGAGGGTGTGTGTTTGAGGGAGAGACTGTGTGTGTGAGTGGGGAATGTGAGTGTGAGGGTGAGAGAGATTGTGTGTGTATGTGGGAGAGAGAGTGCGCGTGTCGGGGGGAGGAAGTGTGTGTGTTTGTGTGTGTGTGTGTGTGTGTGTGTTTGTGAGAGAGAGGAGGGGAGAGGGAGAGAGTGTGTGTGTGGGAGAGAGAGAGTGTATGTGTGTGGGGGGGTGAGTGTGTGTGTGTGGTGTGCATGTGTGAGGGAGAGAGAGAGTGTGTATGTGTGAGGAAGAGACAGAGTGTGTGTGAGAGAGGAAGGGAGATGGAGAGAGAGAGTGTGTGTGTGCGTGCGCGAGTGTGTGTTACAGAGTGTGTGAGAGAGTGTATGTGAGAGTGTGTGTATAAGAGTGTGTGTGTGTGTGTGTGTGTAAGAGAGAGTGTGTGTGGGTGTGTGAGAGTGTGTGAGAGAGTGTGTGTGTGTGTAAGAGTGTGTGTACGTCTGTGAGTGTGAGAGAGAGAGTGTGTGTGTGCATGTGTGAGAGTGTGTGAGAGAGTGTGTGTGTGTGAGAGAGTGTCTGAGGGAGTGATCTTTATAAATGACTTGGATGAGGAAGTGGAAGGGTGGGTTAGTAAGTTTGCTGATGACAGGAAGTTTGGTGGAGTTGTGGATAGTGTGGAGGGCTGTTGTAGCTTGCAACGGGACATTGACAGGATACAGAGCTGGGCAAAGAAGTGGCAGATGGAATTCAACCCAGAAAAGTGTGAAGTGATTCATTTTGGAAGGGTAAATTTGAATGCAGAATACAGGGTTAATAGCAGGATTCTTGGCAGTGTGGAGGAACAGAGGGATCTTGGGCTCCATGTCCATAGATCCCGCAAAGTTGCTACCCAAATTGATAAGGTTGTAAAGAAGGCGTATGGTGTGTTGGCTTTCATTGGCAGGGGAATTGAGATTAAAAGTCGCGAAGTTATGCTGCAGCTCTATAAAACTCTGGTTAGACAACACTTGGAATATTGTGTTCAGTTCTGGTCACCTCATTGTAGGAAAGATGTGGAAGCTTTAGAGAGGGTTCAGAGCAGATTTACCAGGATGCTGCCTGGACTGGAGGGCAGGTCTTATGAGGAAAGATTGAGGAAGCTAGGGCTTTTTTCATTGGAGCAAAGAAGGATGAGAGGTGACTTGATAGAGATGTACAGGATGATGAGAGGCATAGATAGAGTGGATAGTCAGAGACTTTTTTCCAGGGCGGAAGTGACTATTACGAGGAGGCATAATTTTAAGGTGACTGGAGGAAGGTGTAGGGGAGATGTCAGAGGTAGGTTCTTCACACAGAGAGTGGTGGGTGTGTGGAATGCGCTGCCAGCAGTGGTAGTGGAGTCAGATACTTTAGAGACTTTTAAGCGACTCTTGGATAAGCACATGGTGGATAGTAAAATGCAGGGTATGCAGGGTAGATTGACCTTAGTAGGATAATAGGTCAGCACAACATCGTGGGCTGAAGGGCCTGTACTGTGCTGTACTGTTCTATGTTCTATGTTCTAGAGAGTGTGTGTATGTGTGTGTGAGTGTGAGTGTGTACGTGTGTATGTGTGTGTGAGTGTGTGTGTGTGTGTGTGTGTGTGTGTGTGTGTGAGAGAGAGAGAGTGTATAGTGTGGTGGGGTCACCTGTATTGCGACATGAACCCAAGATCCTGGTTGAGGCCGTCGTCATGGGTACTAATCTTGGATATCAGCCTCTGCTTGGTGACTCTGCGTTGTTGTGCATCTGAAAGTTCACCTTGGAGGGCGTTTACCCAAAGATTGGAGGCCAAATGCCCTTGACCGCTGAAGTATTCCCCCACTGGGAGGGAACATCCCTGTCAGGCAATTGTTGTGCAGTGTCCGTTGTTGTAGCGTCTGCATGGTTTTACTAATATACCATGCCTCGGGACATCATTGCCTGCAGCAAATGAGATAGACAACGTTGGCCGAGTCACATTAGTATCTGCCGTGTACATGGTGGATGGTGTTCCCACGTGTGATGGTAGTGTCCATGTCGATGATCTGAAATGTCTTGCAGAGGTTGCCATGACAGGGCTGTGTAGTGTTGTCGTCGATGTTGTCCTGAAAGCTGGGTAGTATGCTGTGAACAATGGTCTGTTTAAGGTTTGGTAGTTGCGTGGAGGCATGGGGAAGATCTTGATAAGGTCCTCAGCGTTATTGATAATGTGTTGAAGGCTGCAAAGCCATTGTGAGAAACCATGCAGACGCTACGATAACAGATGAATGGACACTGCGTAACAATTGTCAGACAAGAATGTTCCCTCCCAGTTGGGAAACACTTCAGCAGTCAAGGACATTCAGCCTCAGATCTTCAAGTAAATGTCCTCCAAGGCAGCAGGGATACACAACAACACAGAGTCACCGAGCAGAGGCTGATAGCCAAGTTTGGTACCCATGAGGCCGGCCTCACCCGGAACCTTGGGTTCATGTCACACTACAGGTGACCCCACTGCAGTATACACTGTCTCACACACACACACAGACACACAGACACACACACACTCACACACACGCAAATGCATTCACACACGCACACAGTCTCTTTCTCTCTCTCCCACACACACATGCATATACACTCTTCTCCTACACACACACATCCACTCTCTCCCACATATACACTCTTTCTCCCACACACATATACTTTCTCTCTCTGTCTCCCACTACCCCCCTGCGCACGCACACACACATACACACACACACACATTTTCTCTCTGAGGTGAATTTGTATTTGCAGATATATTCCATTTTGTTCAAAAAGCACACAATTTATGATGAAGGGTCTAGGCCCGAAACGTCAGCCTCTCTGCTCCTATGATGCTGCTTGGCCTGCTGTGTTCATCCAGCCCTGCACCTTGTTGTCTCTCAATTTATAGACAGTCAGCCAATTATAAATTCCTAATTTAGAGATAAAACCAGTCCGACTCCCAACCAAACACAAACGGATTCTAAACAAGGCCTCACACCTAACATGCATTGTCTGATCTAAAATGTCATCTCTTCTTTTCATTGATAAAACCCTTAGTTCTCTCAGGGCAGTGACTTGAAAGGAATTTGGGCATTTACATATACCTATTAATCAATTAAAACCTTCTAACTGATTAAAGATTTAACAGCATCTTAGGTTTGTTTAATACATCCTCATCAGTGGTGTGACCCTTTGATTTTTTGCTTAAAAATTCTGCGTCTGATGCCATCTCTCTCATTAACATCTGAAGAAGGAAACTGGCTCTGAAAGCTTGCGTTTTCAAATAAACCCGTTGGACTATAACCTAGTGTCATGTGATTTCTAACGTTGTCCACCCCAGTCCAACACCAGTACCTCCACATCTACACTGTGAAGTCAAAATTAAACGTTCCATGATGGGCTGGTCTGAGGCAAACGTTTAGAATCTAAAGTTTTCCATTTAGTCTACACTGTAGTGAGTTAAACTGACGGAATAGATTACCCGTCTGTGTTTATTTCATTCAAAACATTCAATTCTTAAGTAACAGTTCCTACACAGACATTTGGCTTGATGTTTATGCTTCTTGTAATAAGATTTGTAGCTGGATACTTATGTTGACCTTGAGGTCTTTGTCCATATGTTACTTTATTTAGCAAATAGATTGTTTTTGGCAGCAGTTAAGGGATTCCTGCTTCCCACACAGTGGAACATTTTTTGAATTTAGATGGAAATCAGGGATAACAGATAACATTTAAAGAAGGATCTTCACCATCAGGCTTACTTTCCAATAGAAAGTGTAATTACAAAATTCTGCGAGCTATTTCAAAATATGTATCTCACTTTTCTTCCTTTCTCCTCTGCTTAACATACTATGGGCTGAATCTTTTAATTTTTTTGGCTAAATCCCAATTTTAAAGAGTTTGATAGAGGGTTTCTCTATGAGTCCTAACAAGTTTTCTCACGCTATTGTCCCAAATATGCCTCATCAATTACCCACAACAACCCTATGGTGCCCCTCATGTCCCCTCGCACTACAAGGATATCCCAGAAGAGACTGGCATGTTTGGCACCTACACCATCTTTCCAAGGCTTTTGTACACCTGGACAAGCACAGAGAGTCCAGAGTTAGCTGGAAGGGTTCATTATACTTCTTTTGGAAGTGGAAAATGGGGAGAAATTGGCACACCACTCTGTGGACAGGGACAAATGAGAATGAATGCTGGTTGTGAGGGGATAGTGACTGTCAGATGCCAATATCCATGCATGAGTGATACATGCAGATGGTGCCCATGGATCATGCCCTGAAATGCTTTTTGGGAGAGCTGGTCACCAGCAGTGGGCTGAGATCACCAGGTACCCACTCTGACTTCCAAGTCGAGAATTCCCAGTGTCTAGCTTGTTCAAGTAGGAAGTTGAGTATTGGTGAGCTGAGTTATGGCACTAATAAGGTTTTTAACAGCTAGAATCTGTCTTAACTGGCAATTTGCCAATGACCAGTGAGAAAATCCCCTCTCTGCTCAGAAAATGCATAAAACATGCAGCGAGTTGCTCCTGATGTCGATTAAAATAGGTCTCATCAGCCTTCTCATCATATGCCACACCACCCAGATCCCTGTACATTCTGCACAAGATCTTTCGATCCACTTATTGAAAACATCATTTCAAAGTAAACACAGGAGTGCTGGTCTTAAATTGTGACAGCATCTTTGTAAGATGAAAGGTTAGAAAGTCGAATGTCCAGGAGATGAACCAGACAGTAAGACTTGAAAATGGAGCAATAACACAACTGCAGACACACAGAAGAAGGGTCTAGGCCCAAAACGTCAGCCTTCCTGCTCCTCTGATGCTGCTTGGCCTGCTGTGTTCATCCAGCTCTACACCTTGCTATTGCAGACATACAGCGGGCTTTATCCTTTATTCATTTACAGGATGAGGGCGTCACTGGCTAGGCAACATTTATTGCCCATCCCTAATTGCCCAGAGGGCAGTTAAGATTCAACCACCTTGCTATGGGTCTGGAGGCCAGACCAGGTAAGGATAACAGTTTGGTGCAGGGCTGGATGAACACAGCAGGCCAAGCAGCATCATAGGAGCAGAGAGGCTGACGTTTCGGGCCTAGACCCTTCATCAGAAAAGGGGGAGGGGAAGGGGGTT
>NC_063341.1:26905277-26963001 GCF_021869965.1 Rhincodon typus | reverse complement strand
GGCGCCGATACAGTCATCAATGTAACGGAGGAAGAGGTGGGGTTTAGGGCCGGTGTAGGTACGGAAGAGGGATTGTTCCACGTAACCTACAAAGAGGCAGGCGTAGCTTGGGCCCATGCGGGTACCCATGGCTACCCCCTTTGTCTGTAGGAAGTGGGAGGAATTGAAAGAGAAGTTGTTGAGTGTTAGGACGAGTTCGGCTAAGCGGATGAGGGTGTCAGTGGAGGGGGACTGGTCGGGCCTGCGGGACAGGAAGAAGCGGAGGGCCTTAAGGCCATCTGCATGGGGAATGCAGGTGTAGAGGGACTGGACGTCCATGGTAAAGATGAGGTGTTGGGGACCGGGGAATTGGAAGTTCTGGAGGAGGTGGAGGGCGTGGGTGGTGTCACGGACATAGGTAGGGAGTTCCTGGACCAAGGGGGAGAAAATGGAGTCGAGATAGTTGGAGATCAGTTCGGTGGGGCAGGAGCAGGCGGAGACAATGGGTCGACCAGGGCATTCAGGTTTGTGGATTTTGGGAAGGAGATAGAAGCGGGCAGTGCGAGGTTGGGGAACGATGAGGTTGGAGGCCGTGGGTGGGAGGTCACCTGAGGTGATGAGGTTGTGGATGGTTTGCGAGATGATGGTTTGGTGCTCGGGGTGGGGTCATGATCAAGGGGGCGGTAGGAGGAGGTGTCAGAGAGTTGGCGTCCAGCCTCGGCGATGTAGAGGTCAGTGCGCCATACTACAACTGCGCCTCCCTTGTCCGCGGGTTTTATGGTGAGGTTGGGATTGGAGCGGAGGGAGTGGAGGGCTGCACGTTCTGCGGGGGAGAGGTTGGAGTGGGTGAGAGGGGTGGAGAGGTTGAGGCGATTGATGTCTCGACGGCAGTTGGAGATGAAGAGGTCGAGGGAGGGTAGGAGGCCTTGGGGTGGTGTCCAGGAGGAGGGGGTGTGTTGGAAGCGGGAGAAGGGGTCAGTAGAGGGAGGGTTATGTTCACGGTTAAAGAAGTAAGCATGGAGGCGGAGGCGGCGGAAAAACTGCTGTATGTCCAAGCGTGAGCGGTATTCGTTGATCTGTGGGTGGAGGGGGACAAAGGTGAGTCCTTTACTGAGGACTGACCATTCGTCCTCAGTAAGGGGTAGGTCTGGGGGGATGGTGAAGACTCGGCAGGGCTGGGTGCTGCTGTCTCCTCTGGAGCTGCTGGCTGTGGAGGTGGTGGGCGGAGCTACGTCGGCGTCGGCTGTGGGCGGAGCTGCGTCAGCGTCGGCTGTGGGCGGAGCGTCGGCGGCGGTGGGCGGAGTTGTGCCGGTGTCGGCGGTGGGCAGAGTTGCGCCGGCGGTGGGTGGAGTTGCGTCCGCGTCGGTGATGGGCGGACCGGCGTCGGAGGTAGGAGGAGCGGGGTAGGCGGCGGCAGTAGCGGTGAGGGTGGTCGCGGCTTCAGTGTCGGTGGCAACGGCAGCGATGGTGCTTGCTGTCCCGGAAGTGGGGAACCCGGCGGTGGCGGATGTGACGTCATCTGTGGGTTCTCCGACAGTGGCCTCATGGTCAATGGCGGCGGGCACATTGTGGGGAAGGTCCTGGGTACGGCTGGGGATTTGGGGGGTGGAGGAAGCCCGTTTTGGGTGGTAGGCACCAGTAAGTTTACTGTACTTACGATTTTTAGTGTCCAATAAGGCTGAGTAGAATTGGGAGTTCAGGTTGTGGATCCTACGTAGAATAAAAAACAGGAGAGGTCCTTTGCAGGTCTGGGAGAGGGAGGCTCTGAGCTGGGGTAGGCTTGATTGTAGTGCCTGGAGATGCCGGCGCATTGCTGCAAGTGTGTGTTTCAGGAGTCGCAGGGAGAAACGCTTCTGAAGGATCTCAACCCCATGAGTGTAGATATTATCACGGTTGGGGCCAAATTGGGAAGGCTTGAATGTGGATTGTAGTCCATTGGGGATGATCTGGTTCCGTAGGCAGGTGCTAAGGAAGGTGATGTGGCTGATAACAGTTTCCTTCCCTAAAAGGAATTAGTGAACCAGATGGGTTTTTCTGGCAATCAGCAATGGATTCATTAGATTCTTAATTCCAGATATTTTATTGAATTCAAATTCCACCATTTGCCGTGGCAGGATTCAAACATGCTTCTCCAAAACGTTATCTGGGGCCCTGGGTTAAAAGTCCAGCAATGATACCACTAGGCCATCACCTCCCCAATGTGCTCAGGAAATGTGGAATCCACATTAAAATGGATAAACTGCACTGTATTAGAAGTCTCATTCAATGTTTCTGAAAGCAGTTTCTGTGGGACAGAATCACCCAACAAAACTGTTTATCAGTGTGTGTTACAAGGTCAAGTGCCTGCTAATATTTTGAATCCAGAATTTGCCGTAAGCTATCCAACATTGCGATTCAAATGTGTTTAGTTATATATTATAGATTTTTCCTTTGCAGCACTCAATATCCCATTTCTCAGCATATTTTTCTCAACTGTTGCAAGAATTGACCGAAGAACTTGGAAAACACACACAGAAACTTTGGGTCAGGTTGCATGTTATTCGGCAGCTCCTTCAATTGACAACTGCTGCTATGGCTGCCACTGGTCTAAAATTCACTGCCACGCTTGCATTACTGACAGTAGCACCTTGTGGATTTCCACAAGCGTGGTCAAAGGTTGCATTTAGAGATTGCAAAGTATCTATACAGAGAGCTGTGTGCCAGTGGTGGGCATGGGAGTTGGGAGTGGGAGTTGGTGGTGATGGGTACAAATGAGTGGAGAGAAGGGATAAAGTGTGTATTGTGGCCCTCAGTTAATTTCTTCAAAAACATAGGACCATAAGAAATAGGAACAGCAGCAGGCCATTTGCCCTCTTGAGCCTGCTCCGCTGTTCAATTGGATCCTAGCTGATTAGATATTCCTCATGTCCACTTTCTGGCATTCTCCCCATCATGCTTGATTCCCCTATGATCAAAAATCTATCTATCTCAGCCTTAAATATACACATGGATTCTGACCCCACAGCTCTCTATGGCAAGGAGTTCTAAAGGCTCGCAACCCCGTGAGAGAAGAAATTCCTCCTCATCTCAGTCTTAAATTGGCATCCCTTTAATCTGAGATCATGCCCTCTGGTCCTAGACTCTTCCGTGAGGGGAAATATCCTCTCTGCATTTACCCTGTCAAGGCCGTTAACAATCCTGTACGTTTCAAAGAGATCACCTCTCATTCTTCTAAACTCCAGTAAACAGAATCACAACCTGTTTAACCTTTGCTCATAATACAGTTCCTCCATATCAAGGTTCATTCTAGTGAACCTTCTTTAAACTGCCTCCAATGAATCAATATCTTTCCTTAAAAAAGCGAACAAAACTGCTTACAGCACTCCATGTGTGATTCCACCAGCTCCTCGTACAGTTGCAGTAAGATTTCCCCACTCTTATATTCCAAACCCCTTCAGGTATTTTCTAAGATCCTAGCCTTGCAATTAGATAATCACAATTAAAACTTAAAAGCATGGACCAGATCTGCAAGCACTTTTATGCAGTTAGTCCCCCCAGTGATATATCTCCAATAAACTCCCATAAAATGCTTCTTAAACTGTATTCCAGTTGGACTTCTTCCTCCTTTTCACTCAAAATGATTTGCAGCATCTTTGTATTGTTCTATTTTTTTCTGTTGAATCATCGTTCCATGCTCAAAGACATTCACTACGAGCTCACCACACATATATCTGTGACCCCACAAGGTGCTTGTTCTCACGGTCCACAATGACACTGTGATATTTTACAGAGAAATGGGAGGTAATGAAAATAAGAAGGTAAATACCCAATACAAATTGTTTCCTTACTCAGATATTATCAATGAGGTGTATGTTGACCATGAATTGTGGTATACAACATGCAACAAGCTTACTAAAGACAAATGTGAACATTGTCATATCAACTTTTATATGTCAATTGATGTAAAGCTGAAAAGGCTGTATTTATTGCCATGGCTCAATTAGATGTTGGTGGATGTTCTTCTTGAGTATGCAGTCCATAATAATGTTCAAAATGGTATTAGGTTGAATGAAGAATGTTGAAAAATGTAAAGTTGTCTACCCTGTCTATGCACCTTACAATTTTGTGCATCTCAATAATGTCCCCCAGTCTCCTTTGCTCCAAGGAGAAAAAAACATTTTGTTCAATCTTCCTTCATACTAAAACTCTACAGCCCCGGCAACATCCTGTTAAATCTCCTCTGTATCCTCTCCGGTGCTACCACATCTTTCCTATAATGTAGATTCCAGAATTGCACACAATACCCTATCTGTGGCCTAATCAACTTTTTATGCAGTTCCAGCACAACCTCCCTGCTCTTAAACACGGTAGCTTGGCTAATCAAGGCAAGTACCCATATGCCTTCTGAACCACTTTACCGGTCCTGAAAGCTCAAAGGAGCAGTGGAGATGCTGCTCCCCAATGTCCCTTTGATCCATGGTGCTTCCCAGTCCCAAGGACTGAACCAGATGCCAATCTGTGTTTTAAATCTCTTTTATTCTCTCACAATAGGAATGAAAATAAAATAGTGGAGCACGTGTAGGCCTTTTGGCCCATCAATTCTACTTCACCATTCAGTTATGACCGATATGTTTCCCAACTCCATTGTCCTGTCTGCTCCCCATAGCCCTTGATCATCTTACTATTCAAGAACCTATCTATTTCTGTGTCTTAAATATACTAAATAACTTGGCCTCCTCAGCCTTCTGAGGCAACAAGTTTAACTGATTCACCACCCTCTGACTGAAGAAATTCCTCCTTATCTCAATTTGAAAGAGTTGTCCATGCACTCTGAGACTGTCCCCTCAGGTCCTGGTCTCTCCTACTAGTGGAAACGTCTTCTCCACTTTCACTGTATCCAGGCCTCTCTGTATATTCAAAGTTTCAATGAGATTTTATCCTTCTAAACTCCATTGAGTACAGACACAGAGTCCTCAACCATTCCACACACAATAATCCCTTCACTCATGGGCCCATTCCTGTGAACCTTCTTTGGACCTCTGCCAAGGTCAGCACATCCTTCCTTAGATATGGGACCCAAAACTGGTCACAGTATTCCAAATGTGGTCTGACCAGAGCCTTATGCAGCCTCAGTAGTACATCCCTGCTCTTATATTCCAGCCATCTCGAAATTAATGCCAATGTTGTATTTGCCTTCCTAACTGCCAACTGAACCTGCATGTTAACCTGTAGAGAATCTTGAACTAGAACTCTTTAGTCTCTTTGTGCTTCAGATTTCCGAAGCCTTTCCTCATTTGGAAAATAGTTTATGCCTCTACTGTTCCTACAAAAGTGCACTACCTCACACTTCCCCATATTGTATTCTATCTACCACTTCTTTGCCCACTCTCCTAGCCTGTCCAAGTCCTTCTGCAGCCTGCTCATTTCCTCGACATTACCTGTCCCTCTACATATCTTTCTGTCACCTGCAAACATAGCAACAATGCCCTCAGTTCCTTCATCCAGACTGTTAATGTATAACATGAATAGTTGTGATCCCAACACTGACCCCTGGGGAAATCCACTAGTTACCAGCTGCCATTCTGGAAGAGACCCCTTTATCCTACTCTCTGCCTTTTGCCAATCTGCCAATCCTCCATCCATGCCAGTGGATGAAAATGAAGTTAATAAGATCCAATACCCAATTTCGAGCTGGTCTCATGCCTCCTAGTTAGGTGCACTCCTCCCTGTACAGCAT
Source organism: Rhincodon typus (assembly GCF_021869965.1). Taxonomy (NCBI): domain Eukaryota; kingdom Metazoa; phylum Chordata; class Chondrichthyes; order Orectolobiformes; family Rhincodontidae; genus Rhincodon; species Rhincodon typus. The sequence goes on along the minus strand of NC_063341.1, from coordinate 26,957,306 downwards.
GGACTCTGGGCTCTAAAATTTAACCAGACAAATTTGTACTCCTACGTGTCTAAACTGCTATAACTCTTATCGCACAAATGTAACTTAGACTTAGTACAACAGCAGCAGAGCAGGAACAACCTTTGCACCATAACAGACCTCCAGCCAATAGACTGAAACCTTAGGAAATGAAATATCTACAATAAATTTTATAAGAGAGAAGCAGCAGGCAGCTGAGGACAAATGTACATTTTATTATTTGGAAATTCATTCAGCATCTGGACAGGCGGATCCCGCAATTTTACCAATGAGATAACACAATAATGTCTTCACCGAGATCGGAAAGCAAAGTTGAGCCAGCAGGTTCAGACAGTTCTGCATTATTTTCAGCCTAACTATTTGAAGTACTGCAAAGGAAATGCTAATTGCAATGATTGAAAATGATATTATAATATTTTTAAAATGAAGTAATTTGTCACAGTATGACTAAAGGAAATGCAGTAATTCATTCAAAAGAGATCGTAAGAACTGCCGATGCTGGAGTCAGAGATGATACAGTGTGGAGCTGGAGGAACATAGCAGGTCAGGCAGCATCAGAGGAGCAGGAAAGCTGACGTTTCAGGTCGGGACCCTTGTCTCCCAAAAACTGATAAGCCATTTCAATCTCTGTGTTTAACAATATGATGTTGGAGCCAGTTCGTGCAGTAATGATAATGTTGGTGCATAAAAGCTGAGTAATGGGGACTCTGTCCAAGTCCTTCTCAAAAATTGACATGACCTGCAGCAACTCCATTTTGATCCACTGCCCTCTGGGCAATTAGGGATGGGCAATAAATGCTGGCCTAGCCAGAGATGCCCACATCCTGTGAATGAAATAATAAAATATTCAAAAGAGCCATACTTTTATCAAGCCACATCCAATATCTATATCCTATTAAGTATACATTTATTACAATAACACAAAGCAAGCCTTGTGATTCCATAGCGAGAAATTTTAATCACATTACAGGAGAGGTACAACAGAGTGCAAGTTATAATAAAAACAGTTGGACAGTGTTCATTTAGCATTTAAGGAAAATTCCAATGCTGAAGATTCGCCTCTAAGAAAAATTCATCTCTAAGAAGATTAATGATGTTCCTACCTTGATAGCATGGTGGTACCCTTATTGTCCTTATTTATCAGTCAGAGATTCATGAAGGATGCACATCACCAGACATTTGGATATGATTAAGATCACCCCAATAGGGATGTGTGTTATGTCATCATCTATGAAGTGGTGAACTATAATGGATAAATGTAAGATATCTTTCAGTGAATTTGGGAGGCCAGGTGCTAATCACAGTCGAACTTCAACATAAGCAGCTGAGCTGAAGTATTTGATCTAATTTAATATTGGAGAAAATAAAAGAATAAATGAATGTTATCATTTATGGGAATTAAGCCAGGTAAAAATCAAATTATAGAGGTTTGGGTCCTTCTTTTTAAGCTAAAAATAAGAGTTCATCTACAGTCAGCACTATAATTAAGTACAGAAATGCACAACAAGTAGTGTTACATTAAATTTTATTGTAAAAGTAAAAATAATCTAATGTACTTCACATTTTAAGAAAAATACTTGCAATCAAGAAGTGTTAGTTTCACAAAATATACTTGCATGTTTGCAAAGTTACACTTTCAGAGAAAACTATATTTAGATTTCCTTTTTCAAGTTTCCTGTAAAGCTCCTTTACATGTCCTAGCCCTGAACTTGCATTTTTTTTTTAGCTTTTCTCCTATCTTCCCCCATGAACTCTCTGAACTCACCCATGAGACCCACTTTGTGCTACTTCAACAATATACCCACGAAACTGCTGTCAAACAACTAACTTCCCTTCTTGATCCCTATAGTAACTGCTATTGTTAATGATTCTCTCAGTTTTGCTATTGTTTCTCTCTTCTTTGCATCTCTAATTACCACTCTCCTTAATAAGCTAAACCTTGACCGCACAGTCCTTGCAAACTATTGACCCATTACCAACCTCTCTTTCCAGTCTAGAGCTTTGCCATCCCTTAAATCTGAGTCCAGTTTTCCCAGAATTCTGTTCATGTTTATCTGCCACATTACTGAAATAGCTCTTATCAAGGACACAAATGATGTAAACTTTCACGCCTCATCCTTTGACCTGTCTGCATCTTTTAACACAATTCGCTGCACAATTCTCCTCCAAAGCCTCTCCAACCTCATCCAGGGGAGTGGATTTGCAGTGACCTGCTTCCATTCTCATTAACCTAAACATGCCAGAGTATTAACTGCAACGTCTTCTCTTCCTGCTCCCACACCATTAACTGGTGAACGCCCATGGATCAAGATTATTTCTCACCTACATGCTGTCCCTTAGCGACAACATCTGAAAGCACAGGGTTGACCTCTGCATGTACATTGATGAAACCTAGCTCTACCGCTACCTCTTTTACTTCTGCCACTGATGTTGCATTATCAGGTTTCTTATCTGGCATCCATTACCGGATGCACAAAAATTTCCTCCAATTAGATACTGGGAAGTTTGAAGCCATTGTATTTGGTCCCCAATCCAAGCCCCATTCCCCACCTACCCCTCTCCCTGTAATAGTCTGAGATTAAATCAATCTGCTCATAAACTTTGTGTCATATTTGACTGTGATTAGTTTCTGTCATCATACTCACCTCCTCAGGAAGACCAGCTATTTTTACATATGTTACACATATCCCAGCTCATCTCCTGTTGAAAGGCTCATTCATGCCTTTGTTACCCCTAAACTTGATGATTCCAATGCATTCCTGGCTAATCTCCTAAACTCGAGTTCATCCAAATCTTTGCCGCCTCTGTCATGCACCAAGTCTCAATCACTCATCATACTAATGTCACGAATTTACACTACCTCATGGTCAAACAATATCTCCACTTTAAAATTCTCATCCCTGTTTTAAAAATTCTTCCATGACCCTATCTCATTATTCTCCTCCAGCATCATAAATCTCTCATATATCTTTGTGCATTTAATATCAGCAGTTCTTTGTTTTATATTGAAGATCATGATTGTCACTGTTAAGTTAGTTCCAATGTTGAATCTGTATTGACAAGTTGACTGCATGTTTAAACTGCCACCTGATAGGAGAACTTGAAGTAGGTTAACAAGAGCAACTCGTGGGCATGCAGGTATTTTAATATAGGCCAACTGCTGTATTGATTTTACATGATGGGCTGAATTTGGAACTTTTACTTGATGGCACCAGCGTGTCAGGGATTCAGAAGTTTGAGCTGTTGGTTTGTCACTTTGTCAGCTAGATCATTAGCTGTTGAACATTAGAGGGTGTGAAGCATAATCATTAAGCTCTTTGAAGTCAGAGGGTGATGGGTTTATAGATACTAATGGTATCAAGGGACATAGTATAGGAATATGGTATTGAGGTAGATGATCAGCCATTACCAAGGATGGCAGAGTAGACTTGAGGGGTCGAAAGACCTATTCCTATTCCTGCTCCTATGTTCCTATTCATTTCCAGATTTCCTGACGAATTTGAATGGCTTTGTGTGATGACAACTTGTACCTGATCGATGAAGCTTCAATATTTTTAAAGTTGTTGTTTTGGCCTTACATTTTTGACTTGCAAAGGCAAAATAGAAATAGTCTACAAAGGTCAAGACAGAATCAATTACTTCACTGGCATACTAACCAGGGAAGATAGTACCATGGTTCTCAGATGCAGCTCAGTACATCATGATGTAGGCTGGAAGAGCCAAGAAAAGATTCTGTTTCCAACATATGGAAGGAGAAGGCCTTCCCGGGATACTAAACGGATGAAGCAGGAAGTGGCTGATGAGTTGAACAGTGGATAAGTCCCTTGGTCGAGGACAGGGCAGGGAAGATGAGTAGCAAGACACATTCAAGCACAACGCTTCTCATTCTGACTAACTCAGCCTTTTCCTGTGCAGTACTTTGCAGAACAACACCATGTACACCTATTCCTCTCTGTTGCGGCACCTCCATCAGATTCCTATCTGACCAGCTATCACTGACACTGACTGGCGTCCAAATACCATCTCACATCCATCCCTCACAATCACCCTCTACAAATTTTGTCTTTTATCTCCTCAATGCATTTGATTTCTCACAACCATAATGCCATTCTCACCTTGTAGGAGGAGAGAGAGTACAGAGCATCAAAGAGAAAGAAGTAAACATCAGTGACCCTCCATCACAAGCAGCCTGATTGCTGTGGAGAAGGAGACACTGGAGAAAGGCAGAGTGTTGGCACGCATGGCCAATGGCATTGCAGAAATGGGTATCTCCTAGTGATTGGGTGAGAATTAACATTTACACAGACACAATACTTGCTCACACTGACACGATGTCAGTAAGCAATAGAATATGATTACCTCCATACATACGATTTCAATCCCTCTCAACTTGTCAGTTTCAATTCCTGACTCTCAGTTGTTGGTGCTGGGAGAGAACAAAGAGTCCTCAGAGGAGATCATGCATAGTGGCACAAGAGTAAAGAGTCGTTTAGAGACACAGAGCTTTGGGACAGAAGGGAAATATAAATTCTGACAATGCTTTTTCTGAGCATATATGCTCAGAGTGTAGTAAAAAATGTCAGTGAGTTACAAGTAGCTACTGGGATTATCCTACATTAACAGTAATGAAAACTTTGCTCAAAACCAGAAAAACCAGTTCATTTTACAATGTATTCAGGAGTGACATAAAAAGAATTACTGCTCGTAAATACACTCTCACTGAAATAAGTTACTCTTTATTCCCTGTGGTTAGATTCTGCGCTGTTACTTTCTTTATTTGGCTGAAAATATATTGATCAAGAACATTTTCTAGTACAATTTTCAGGAATTCCTCATTTCCTCTTTTCTTTTCTCTTTTCCTTTATCCTGCCATTATCTCAATCTATATTAAATCAATTGGAGACCCCATTATCATGGCTATAAGTTTCTTTCATCTTTCTGTTAGGCCCCTGAAAATTTGTTCCTTTTATCTCCTTCCCATTAACTGATGGCCTGTACTATACACTCAGCAGTGTAAAAAGTCTTCTATTCCTAATTGTAAACAAACAGATTCATCTTGGAGCCCTCAAGTACATCATGCCTTTGCTGTAACAGTATCTGCATAAATGCCAGCTTCTCCACTACCCCCCATCACATGTACTTGAATTCAATTTCTGTCACTCCTGCATATATTGTAGGGTGAACTGGTTTGTTGGTTTTCAGCAAGTTTTCCATTATTACTCCATAGATATACTATCTTTTCCAACCTACAATCAGTCTTGAAGAAGGGTAACTACAGCCAAAACGTTAACTCTTTTTTCTGTCCATAGATGCTGCCAGACCTGCTGAGTTCAAGCAATTTCTGTTTCTTCCATTACTATTACTATAGGACAATCTCATTAGTTACTAGGCTCTGAACTCTTATGCACAGGAAAAGCATTATCATCCTTGTTTTTCCCTTGTGTTGAGTCACTCATACCTCTGAACAATTTGTTATTCTGGTGTCAGTTATTCCTCTCAATTCTATGTGCATCTTGTATCTCCTCTCTAATGCTTCATCCTGGCGGCCCTCACCATTCCAAGTTAGTGTAAACTATTTTCTATAGCACAAGTTAACATCCTTGTAAGGACATTGGCCCCGTAGCTGTTGAGAGTTAAGTATTCTTGAAGATCAGTTACCATTGAAACATCATTAAGCACAGCAGCTAACGTGTAAATAGCAAAATCCCACAAACAACAATGAAATAAAAAATAGAAAACCTGTCTTGATGTGTTGGTTATTAAATATTATATTATATATTATAAATACTAAACAGGATCTGGGGAGAACAGCCCCCTCTTGTTCATGGATAGTAGGAACTACCGATGCTGGAGTCTGAGATAACAAGGTGTGGAGCTGGATGAACACAGCAAGCCAAGCAGCATCAGAGGAGCAGGAAAGCTGACGTTTCGGGTTTGGACCCTTCTTCAGAAATGGACCATCCTGGTGATAGTGTTAACTCTGAACAAGGTTGACAAAACCTGACAACATGAATTATTGCTAAAAAAAATCAAATTTTGTCAAAGCTTTTCATTTTGCTTTCGCCAGAATGCTTCACAAGAAATACTAGTGCAAACATAAAACATCACTTATACTTTACGTGAGGAGAATACTGACTGGTTGACAACTGAATGTTGATTAGTAAATGAACTATAAGGGAAATTGCACCAGTTAATGATGACTGAGAGTTAACTGCTAAGCTTAGTTTAAATTTTAAATAAAGTTGGTTAAATCAATCAAAGCATTGTCCTGGGAAATGAGCCAGAGAATGGCTTTCATCTAATTTGTTGAATTAAAATACAGGTGCAATATATGTACATGTTCTTTCTGTCTGTAAAGTATACGGGCTTGTGTATTAATATGATTAACCTGTAGTACACTGGAATGCATGAAACAGGAAGCCCAACTAACAATTCTAAATTGGTTGTCAATGTAATTCTTTTCACACTCTGGATTATTTGGTTGTGGAATCATATCTAATGTTGGACACTGTGTTTTGAGTTTTGTAAGCATGGGGTGGTTGGGTACAGTCAGTACCTTACTTGTTGTGAACAGCCAAAGGGATATGCTGTTGATACACATCTGCTGGTCATTGGGACATATGGACAACAAACATAGGGGCAGCTTTTTCACACAGAGGGTAGTGCATATATGGAATGAGCTGCCAAGTCAGTGGTGGAGGCAGATACAATTACAACATTTAAAAGGCATCTGGAAAAGTATATGAAGAGGAAGGGGTTAAAGGGATATGGGCCAAATGCTGGTGAATGGGACCAGATTAATTTAGGACATCTGGTCGGCATGGACTAGTTGGACTGAGGAGTCTATTTCTGCTCTGTACAACTCTATGACTGTGTTAACTGCAGCCCCTGGTCCATTTTAATGCAAGCTTTAACACTGAGGTCAGTGCTTGCAACTGCTTGCAACTATTAAGGATTCATGTGGCTCCCAAACTTGATCGATCAAATCCACTTTTTTCATGATTATCTTTTAATATTTTGAATTTAATAAGAATATTAGATATCCCAAAATCTCTTTGGTGATGGACATTTTAACAGTTAACAACTAGAAATTGTGATGCATATATGAAGTTTGAACAAATCGTCCTTGGATTAAAAATCATAGGAAATTACAGTTGCACTGTATGAATAAACAAAGTTATATCATGTACCATCATGGCCTGTTCATATAATTTTCTCACAGCCATAGGTGTAAACATTAAGAAAGGAACTAACTATAGCCCTTATTTTGAGGCTGCATTGCGACAAAAAGGTGTTATTTACAGAAAAAGGTTTTATTTTCAAAATAGGAAACAGAACGTTGTGTGAAATTTTGTGGTCAATAGACATTTTGGCTAGACTGATTAACATGTGCATTCAATTTGACAAAAGTTGCAAAAATTAAAAAGGTTGAAATGACTATCAAGTAGAGAAAAATTTGAAGATAAAAATCACAAGTTTCAAAATGAGTGGACTGACTCATTCACATTCGTCTCAAATTCGATTGACCTCCTTGTATGTCACATTTGCCAATGAGAAAAGTTCAAATCTACCAGAAAACACATTGTTTGTGGCAAAAGTTATTCAGTTGGAGATATCAGAAAGAAAGCTGTGGAGAAGTTGGAGAAGAAGGCTGACAAATGGAGGAACAAGTCCGCTAAGTAAATGAAATCATTAAACATAGCTCGACTCTTGCTAGCTTTGTAGCAGCTGAAGGGTTTGTGAAATGCTAGAAGCCATTCACAGTTTTGAATATGTAAAACAGTGCTTTATTTAAGTCTCAAAGCAGTACAGTGATTTGAAGGAATTGTAATAAAAATGAAAGACACACCATTAGGTGAAATAGAATAGAATAGTCATTTATTGTCACTTGTATTTTTTACAAGAAAAGTACAGTGAAATGTTTTAAAGTCACTATATCATGGCACCTATATTAGTAACAGAAGACATAGATAAGGAAAAAAAAGATCAAGGCAAAGCCCACCTTAGTTAAATTCTTGGCTCCTGGGTTCATGAAAGACAGGACCGCTGCAAGACTGCCATTCCAGGCCACTAGAATACCAGGCTGTAAGCTGCTGCCGAAGCAAGCCATTTACACTGGGCTGCAGGACGCCACAGAAGCTACCCCAAGGAACAGTCTCATCGCTGCTCGCTGATCTGAGGAAGGAAGATATCTATCGCCTTCTGCCAAAAAAATAAAAAAAAGAAGGGAGAAAAGGTGAGAGAAAAAAAAAGAGGGAAAAAAGAAAAGAAAAAAGAAAACAGGACAGAGTGGATGAGCCCTGGGCACTGGACCCTGGCACTGCCTACTCTGCTGCCACTATCACCCTATTGATCATGAAGGATATAAAAGTGCAAGTGGCCACAGATATCAGCATCTAATGTATTAAGGATACAAATTCATCTCTGTGCTTCTTTATGAGTTTTGCTGAATTGTACGATGTTGGAGATATTTCACAAATTCCTCTTCTCTGCAGGTATGTGAAGAACATTAGTAAAAAAGTGTTGCGTAAAAATCCATAGATGTGTCTCTGCTCTGTTTTTCCATTTTTTGTGACATTTATTTTATTCAGGCTGCAATGTGGTCATCACTGACTGGGCAAAGGTTTATTGCCCGACACGCGTACTCTTGTAAATGTCACGGTGAGCTGCCTTCTTGAGCCACTGCAATCTAACGGGATAGGTAAACCCACAATGTTGTTAGGAAGGACCTTCCAGGATTTTGACCCGGTATCAGTGGAGAAATTGTGATACAGTTTCAAATCAGGATGGTGCGTTGATTGGAGAAAACTTGTAGGTAGTGGTGCTCCTGTGCATCTATTGCTGTTGACCATGTCCTTCTAAATAATAGCAGATAAAGTGAATGTCAAAGATGGCGGATGTGGTTGGTGCCAATCGAGCAGACTGTTGCTGCCCTGGATGGTGTCAAGCTTTTTGAATTGGAGCTGCACCCATCCAGGTAAATGGAGAGTATTCTATCACACTCCCAACTTGTGCCTTGTAGATGGTGGACAGGCTTTGCAGAGTCAGGAGGTGAATTGCCCACCAAGAACTCTGATCTTCTGACCTGCTTTTGTAGCCACATTATTTATATAGCAGTTTCTGATCAACTGTAGCCTACAGGATGTTTAAGGAGAGAGATTCAGTGTTGGTAATGCCATTGAGTATCAAGAGGTGATGGCTAGGTTTTCTCTTCTAGGCAATAGTCATGACCTGGCACTTGTGTTGTGCAATTGTAATTTGCCATTTATTAGCCGAAGCCTGGATGTTGTCCAAGTATTGAGCAGATTAATGCAGACAGCTTCAGTATTTGCGGAGTTGCAAATAGTGCTAAATAGGTTTAGGGTCGGGGTTAGGGTTAGGCAGATGAAGATGGTTGGGACAAAAGCAGAAGTTTCTGGAAAAGCTCAGCAGGTCTGGCAGCATCTGTGAAGAAAAAATCAGAGTTAATGTTTTGGGTCTGGTGACCATTCCTGATTTGTAGCTTCCACAGTTCTTTCAGTTTTTATCAATGAAGATGGTTGGGGTTAGGAAACTACTCTGAGGAAGTCCAGCAGTGATGTCCTGGAGCTGTGATGAGTGATTGCTAACAACCAGAACCCTTTTGTGAGGGTGTGCTGTGGACCTCAGGAGAAGACCAAGATTGATGATCTACTTGCTACTTCTGGCTGAAGATGGATGCAAATTTTCAGCCCACATCATTGAGTATGGGGATATTTGTGGACCCTCCTCCTTCAGTGAGTTGTTGAATTGTCCATCACCATTCACTATTGCATGTGGCAGGAAACAGAGCTGAGATTAGATCCATTAGTTGTGGGCTCACATAGCTGCTGCATGCTGTTTGCACTGTTTCCTGCATTAAAGTTTCACTATGTTGACACCTTATTCTTAGATGTTCCTGGTGCTGCTCCTGACGTACCCCCGTTAAAAACAAAAGTTTACGAACCACATTGATCCCTGGCTTGGCAATACTAGAATGGGGTTATTCCAGGCTGTAGCTTACAGAATGTGGTTGAATACTATTCTGCTGCTGCTGCTAAAAGCCTACATACCTCATGGATGCCCAGCTTTGAGATTCTAGATGTGTTCAAAATCTATGCCATTTAGCACAGTTTCTGAGCCTCACAACACAAAAGAGTGTATCCTCAACTGAAGCTAGGACTTAAGGTTCCAAAAGGATTATGAGGTGATCACTTCTACCATGGGCATATGCAATTAGGATGAGGTCAAAAAAGTTTTTCTCTCCTGTTGATTCTCTCGCTACCTTCTCCATTGCCTGTGTCGCCCAAATAGAGGCCTCCTGCTCTTGACTTGACTGAGGACTGAGCCCTATCCAGTTTCCAAAGTGGCTATTTGGTTGAATGTGCATGCAGTATATTTGCCATCCATCAGCTGGATACACTATAGGTTTTAGCTTGTTGTCTGTGTGCCGTACAGCAAGAAGTGCCCCTCTTCTCTGCCCCAGACAAATCCCTACTGAGAAGCATGACAAGCAGCCTGTTTGTGCGTCTGCTCAAAAGAACTCATCAATACAACAGTACTGATAGCATTTAGCTCAGGCTGGAATTTAACACACCAACTAGCATGACAGAGCAAGGCAAGACCTGGATGCAGTGAGCAAGCAGACAGAGACTTAGCTAATGAGGATTGAAAGAGCAACTAGGGAGCCCTGAGATACAGCCTGGTCCAATCCATGAGCTGGGCATATGAGCCTATGCACAGTGTCCCTGCTACAGCTTTTCAGTACTGCCTGTGCACCCTGCCATCCAAATCTGTGCTTCCTAAGCAGCTTGCTAGTTGATCAATGAGATGCCATGGCAGTTTTGAGGGTTGGCAAATGTCAGATGCCAATATCCACGGAAGAGGGGTGCATGTGGTTGGTGCCCATGGATTGTGTTCCGAGATCCTGCTTTGTGCTGAACAACTTGGAGACCACTAAGAGCCAGTGGTAAAGTCACCAGGTACCTGCACTGACTTCCATGTCAAGAATTCAATCAATGCTTGCTGAGATAGGAAGCTGAATATTAATGAGGCAAATTGCAGTGTTAACAGAGTGTTTAACAAGCTCTAATCCTCCTTAGTGGTTAACTTACCACTACCTAGAAAGAAATCCATCTCACCACTCAGCTAAAGGGTCAAACACTCAGAGAGCTGCTCGTGGCATCAAGGTAGACCTTGTCAGACTTCTCACACAATTCTGCCACAAATTTCATCACTGACTATATCGCTTAGCATTTCTGACAAATTGAAAAAAGGTTGTTCTTGTAATTAAGTTTGCTAATACGTCCCTAAGGTCATGTAAAAACAGTTAATTTAGATTGTAATCAGTAATGTGTTTTTCAATACCATGGCAGTTCCCCATTTTATGATTTCTATCTTTACTTCCTATTCCTTTGAAATCTGAGACAAAGATGCAGATAGAAAAGCATCTCACCCAAAAAATATCCATTTGTGCACTATTCCTTTCCAATATTTAGAGCCACAATATAAGTGAGGAATAGTTGGATGCAGTAAACAAGAGGGATTGGCTTGTTGCATGATAGAAGTTGCCCAATTTGTTTGAAATCTAGGTCTCCACCATGGCTATGGGGCCTCAGTCAAGTGTTTTCATATCAAGAACTCATTGAACATTGTTGATGAATGTGCAGATCTAAATATATATCAATATCTTCTTCTATCTTGAGGAAACAGATAAGTATTCATGGTTTTTACTGCCTAAAACCAGATCGAGTTAGAGATGAACAAGATAAAGCGGATAAAAAGAAATACAAATAGAAGTTATGCAACAAAATTGGACAATTTAAAATTCAAATAAACGTAACAGCGTTGAAGTTGCAATTTGGGGAAAAACAATTGTATCTTGGTAGCTTGACAAATGATGATCCAGTTTAGTGATTCAGAGATGAAAACTTTCTGTCTTTCTATACAGCCATTGCACAGAACCTTCTGATCTGGCTAACAAAACATCTCAAAGGTAGTAATTTAACAGACGTTGCATCTGAATAATGCAACTTATGCAGTTTGCTGTGGTTAGTGCATATTCGTTCATTTGACCCAAATTTAACTCTTATTTAACCACATGGACAAATGGAAACAGTGTTCTGTGTCTCAGTGGGTGCCTGATTCCACGCATAAATGAATCTATGCTCTTCTGCACGTTTTATTAAAATGAATGCCAGATGGCGATTTGAGATCTTACTGAAATCCAACTATTGAATGATAGTGCAGAAGTTACAGTGGTGTAATCTTTGTTGGTTCTTACTTTGTATCTGTCATAGCATTAATGTAATCACTTACCATGGGTTTCAACAGGAGTCGGGTAACAGAGAACAGAAAAAGGTGGAGACTTAAATCAATTCTAGATTTTAAATCATCTGCACAAATTAAACTATTTTGTTCTTTACACTAATGCTGTCTAAAAGCTATATTCAGATGTCATTACTGACTCATTTTATTTTCTTTACTCTTTTATGGGCTGCGGGCACCACTGGAAAAGGCCAGTATTTGTTGCCCATCTGTGATTGGACTTTAACAGACCAGCTTGTTAGGCCAAAGGACAGGTAAGAGTCAATGCTTCAGGCTAGGAGTCACATGTAAACTAGACTGGGCACAGATGGCAGATTTCCTTCCTAAAGAACATCACTGAGCCGGACGGGATTTTTGACAAGAGTGGTTGTCATGGTCATCTGTATTGGGGTTAGCTTTATAGTTCCAGGTAAATTAATGATATTAAAAGTCTACTATCATGAGATTCAAATCCACAGCCCTCAGACCATTAACTCTCATTGTTGTATAACTGGTCCCATACCACTACCACTGCATCACCAGCCCCTCATTATTTAAATCTCAATTCTGGTAGATACACCAATGCAGTACTAGGAGCTACGCCATTCTCTCAAGTAAAGTCTCAGGTAGCTTTTGAAGATCTCATGGAATAGGGCAGCTTTTCTTCCAGCTACCTTCATCCTGGGGTCTCTCACTAAATCTCCAGTCATGGGATACCACCATCTCAAAAGATTCCAACCCATGCATTGAAGCCCAGCAACAGACGCCGAAAAAAACACCACATTCCCATTCTCAGCTGGAAAAGAAGGGCTGAGGTGGACAAATATCTGGGTTAGAAGCAGATTTGTTCTTCTCTATGTTACATATAGACTGAAGTAAAATGTTCAAGAGGAGAGCTGGATGAACACAGCAGGCCAAGCAGCATCAGAGGAGCAGGAAAGCTGATGTTTCGGGCCTAGACCCTTCTTCAGAATGAGGACTGCTTAGTTTCTGAGCATAGACTGGTTTCATCATATGGTCTTGTCCAATTTCTGATTGACTTGCTCAGGTGATGTAAAATATAGGCAAAATACAACTGACAAGTGCAGTGCTTTTTGTCTGGCTTGTATTGTATGGCACCGTTTGCAAGTGTTGAGGCATCAAAAGCACCTTCTGAAGTATGGGGGTGTTAAATGTATCAGCTTGCTTGTGATCACCGTGTGCAGCTGGCTATTGTGTATCTTGCCTTTAAGATAATTCACCTTTAAGGGCTCCATGTGTGTATACAATGTTATGACTCTTGTCTGGCAGTTAATCAGCTTTGTGCCTGCAAACTACAGATCCACAAATGATTTCATCTGCTGTAATGTCTGCTTCATGACTTATAATGTATTTTACTGTTTCACATAAAGTTACCCACCAAATTAATCAATCCCTGATGCATGATTCATTGTTAGATCATTATTGTTAACTTAATTCTCCTCCACGTATAGGCTCTTCTGACATCTGTCTCGTTAGATATGTTAGCCAGGGCAAAACGTAATTAAACTATGACTTTTGAGTCATTGTGGCTTGCTTGACACATCAGCCAGTATGGAGCTAATCTATACAGACTGCAGAGTTTTGAGAATGAGCTTTCGAGCCAGATGACCATAACTGGTAACATGAGAGGAACAGTACAAATATCACATTACAGCCTGAGACAGGGAATGGAAAACCCAGTGCAGTTTCTGATTGTGATTTGATCATCTCTGCAGGAGTGTATTCATGTGAAGATGGGGATTGGACTCAGCTGGAACATTCTCCGCCATTGGACAGTCACCCTAATGTCAGAATTTATTAAGGTGTCTTTCTGAATGCAGTGGTCACAATTTGCAATCTGCATGCCCACTCCCATTTAAGCAGGCAGCTCTCAAGCTTTGTACTACCTACTCATTTGAACAATTGCAACGTTGGTCCAAGCAGGGCCACAATGCTGGTTGGCTGCATGTTCATTTGGTGCTGAGCAGTGAGGGCCAATAGCAAAGGGTACAACTGTCCTGCTCTTAAAGGCAGCCTGCTCCTCTGAAAGGAAGCTGCATTAATCACTTAAGAGGCACTTGGAATCAATTAGAGAGAGTCAAATTGTCCCTTGAGATAGATGGAGATCTTCTGATAGTCAGGTGTTAAGCTCCTTTTTAATATGAAATGGGTGAATGTCTTTTCCTGTCTGCAGTTAATCTGTCCAATTTTCAAATGCCACCTCTTAATGCCACTCAGGCCCATAACTTCCTTCACAGGTCACCTTGGAGAAAGCTGCTATTTATCAAAATGAGATTTTCAGAGCCTTAGTAACGGATAGATTTTCAAATGGATGATTAACTAGGCAGTGACCGCAATACAAGACTGGATTTAAAAATTTATATATATTACATTCACATTTATATATATATATGGACTCACATCATATAAGATTAAAGGTTTTAGGAACATAGACACGCTGCTATCTGATGGATGTTTCTCACGTGCAGAATTGAAATGCATCTAGATATTTTATACACTGATGTGGTATCACCACTGTGCCCCAACTCCTCCACCCCCCAAAAAATACCTATTTCACTGGCTCCTACTCCAATCATCAGTTCTTTACATTCAGTAGTCCGGGTTTGATACCTCTCTGAGAGTGAATGCTGAATCACATCATGGTGAAGTCAGGTCAGTCCAGTTGCTTTGGTCACTTTCCACAGTTTCCCCTGTGCAGACTCGGTGTTATTAATTGTGATTTCTCTTCTGCCCACTTCCAAATGCTCTTTTGGCCAGTTATGCTGCACCCTGGTCTTTCTGGGTCCACTTGCTTTCCAATACTGTGAGGAAATATAAGAAAGTGGGAGCAGGAGTTGGTACATAAGTGGAACTAGGAAGCCACGATGACCAATAGTTCAAGAGGGGACTGTAGAGAAAGTATTTGAGATGACATTCCTGAAGTTCTGTACCTGAAATGTTAACTCTGGTTTCTCTTCACAGATGCTGCCAGACCTGCTGAGTTTCTCCAGCAATTTGTTTTTGTTTCTGATTTCCAGCATCCACAGTTCTTTCAGTTTTTTTTGAGATGACATTTCCTGCTCTGGTGCTGTTTAGTGTTGTACTATGGTTTAGTATGTTCCTATGTTATCTGAAATTAAATGACTTTACTGGAAGATAGAATTTGGCCATATTTTCCACTCCATGTTACTGCCATTTTAACACAATGTTCATGGAGCTAAGAGACAAGTTTCACCTAAATGGATGTTGTAAAGTCTCACTATGTTATGAAGTTCCTGTTTTTGTTATTGCTACACTGAATTGAACCTCTTGCCACATATCTTGTTCTCAGAGTGAAGTCTATTTCATTAGAAATGTAGAATAATCTTGGAAATAGAAGTCAATCTTTTAATTTCCTGAAGCAAATCATTTGCCACATTCTCTTCCCTCAGATTTGGTTGAACAATTCAGAAACTGTCCAGAAAATTTATCTTAGGGCAGTGATTTAAAAAAAAAACTTAGATACCGCATCTCCTATCATTCAGTCCATTTTTCTCTCCACCTCTGCTGAAGCCATGAATTCGGATTGGGATCTGGCTTCACTGTTGCTGGCAAGTTTCTGCATTCTATCCAAGTGGCCATTCTGTACACGAGCCCAGACAGCTTATTATGGCTGTTTCTTGGCAGAGATATGATAAGCAGTAATTTCTTGACTTTGAAACATAGACAGAAAATAGGAGCAAGAGAAGGCCATTCAGCCCATCGAGCCTGTTCTACCATACATCCATCATTAAAAACAGAAAGAACTGCGAATACTGTAAATCAGAGACAAACACAGAAATTCCTGGAAAATCTCAGCAGGTCTGGCAGCATCTGTGGAGAGAAATCAGAGTTGATGTTTCAGATCGTGTGACCCTTCCTCAGTTCTCAGGAAGGGTCGCTCGACCCGAAATGTTAACTCTGATTTCTCTCCACAGATGCTGCCAGACCTGCTGAGATTTTCCAGCAATTTTTATTTTTGATCATCTTTTCAGTAGCCTGTTCCCATTTTGTCCACTTACCTTTGATCCCTTTCGCCCTAAGAACTAATCTAACTCTTTCTTGAAAACATTGAATGTTTTGGCTTCAACCACTTTCCGTGGCAAAGAATTCCACAAGCTCTCCATTCACTGGGTGGTGAAATTTCTCCTCATCACTGTCCTAAATGGCCTACCCATATTCTCAGACTGTAACCTCTGGTTCCAGACTTCCCGGTCATCGGGAACATTATTCCTGCCTTTACCCTGTCTAATCCTGTTAGAATTTTAGAGCTTTGAATGAGATCACAACTGTTTGCATTTTTTTTTTTGTAGTTGTTTTCGTATTTAATGGTTTGGATGGGAAATTCTGATCTGCAACATTGCTAGAGACCGTGTTTTAAAAAAATGCCAGATGCCCTCCAAGTGGGCGATACTCTGGTCACTTCCAGTGCAACCCATCTCATGTCCCATGCTACAAAAGGTATTCTCAATGGGTACCCAGTTGGGTCAGAAGCCTTTAAACTGCTGATGCCATGACAACTCATTCTTTCCAGCTGATCTGTGAATTCTGACCAAGGGTCTATTGAATATCACTCACCAGAGAACTTGCATTCAGCTGTGAGTGAGGTCCATGCCAGTGATTGATTTATTTCTGGTGAGGCTCTGGTAAGAATAACTTTGGTTTTACCAAGGTCTCTGGAAGTGTTCTTCTGGAAATGCTTTGGTGAACTCCTTGAATTGGCAGCATGTGTTGCTGTACCTTTGAAGGGACAGGAAGGACATGTTGTGCCCTGTCAACAGAGAAGCTGCAACAAGTCTGGGCCGTGGACTTTCAGCAGAGGCTGCAGAGAGGGCTAGCTCAACACTATACCCTCTGCCAAGGGGGAGTCGGACTCATTTGTGTTCCTTGGTAGTGACAGTCTGACAGGCCTGCCAAAGCACCCAATAACTCAGCGTGCGTCTTTATCATACAGCATTCTGCTGTAGACAGCCCCATTGAGATTTTAATCTGAGTCCCCGACAGCAGAACCCATCAATGACTTCACCCTGTGATGCATTGGCACTAAAACTACCCTGTTCCTCGATTTCAGTGCAGTCCACTTCTACCCAGAGACTTACCATGGGTAGGTTTCAACTCTCCATTTCCTTCTGAGATCCATGCAGTACCAGTTTCTGTATTGATGTCTGTGAAGGTTGGATAAAGTTATAGTGCCTCTTCTTTCAGTTCTGTGCTTTTGATGTTCCCTCTCGGGCTGCTGTGTTGGGCATGCAGCAGTTTTTGGCTGGCTGACAGCAAGAACTCGGAACGGGAGATTGGTGTGTGTGTGGGGAATATGATAAGATGGAATGCAAGAGGCCCATGGATCATACTGCTTGTAACTTGCTCATCAGGCCAGGCAGTAGGATGAGGCTCTGTACAACATATACCTGTATAGTAAAATGTCAGCTATTGTGTTGCCACGTGCCTGGCATGGTTAGTGAGGGTGAGCGAGGTAGACCTATCTGGATGTGGATGAATGTCAGGAACTTCTAATGGGTGAAAAACAGGAAAGAGGGACAGACTGCCTCTAGGAGCAGAGAGGCTGCCCCACGTACTGTTAGCGCACAGAGTCCAGTTCCTTTGTTGAGTTTAAGTAGCCAGGAGCTAAGGCCCTACTTGATCCAATGCTTTAATTAGGTAAATGAGGTTGCAGCAAACATTGATACCAACAGGCCTGAGCAAGTCATCAGTTGTAACTGCCACACAAAATCAGCACAGATTAATTTATAGCCCCTTCTGGCTACAGGTTTTACAAGATCCAGAAACTATCCTAATCACTGATCCTTGAGTGCCCAGTACATTGCTTAGCTTGTACAGAAGTGTCTGAGTATTTTTCCTCAGCAGCCTCTGGTATCTCTCTGTCTCTGTCTCTGTCTCTGTCTCATTAGCTCGCTGTGGATAGAGCAAGTCCTGAGGTTGCAAGGCAAGATCACATGACATTGCTTCATTTTCTGTGATTGTATATTGTTTTATAAACATAATACTTAGACCTAACCCCTTATTTTACAAGAACCGCAGGGACTTGAACCAACCTGAGAGATTTGTCCTTCTTCCACCTTCATCAATCATCTTTGAAGGTCTCTTAGGTGTGGCTGCCCTTCAAATAAAAATTATTCTTCCATTTTCAAGTGCTAAAGGATTGAACTGCTGTTTTCCGACGCTTGGGATGTGCGGGTGCATGTATTAAAAAATTCAAAATGAAATGCTGCAAATAGTTGGTGTATTATTCGCTGGCCAGTGTACAGGGGCACAGCATACTGCATAAGTAGTCCTTCCCAATTATGTTTCGATGGAGGGGCTAACTATATTTATACAACTTCCTGAAGTATTCAGGGACACAAAAGCTTCCTTGCGTATTATTTTCAGGATAGTTTGCCTCCCTGCTGTTTTCTTCCTCGGTCTGTCAATACTTATGGGCTGAATCTTTGTTTCAGAGGGGACTTTTCACCGTGAGTCCAAACAAGAAATCTCATCACTATCACCTCATTTGCTACATACTCCAAGCCTATGGTACCTCTGTCGCCTGATTCTGGCCTTTCTTACCACTTGCCATTCCTGGGACAATTCACCACTAGGTAGGTATCCACTGAAGGACAGGCACCCACGTCATCTTTGAAAGGTTGCTGTGCACCTGGACTAGCATTGGCAATCCAGCATTGCCGCTAACTAGCAATGTAATGACACAGCAATCACAAAGCCACATAATTTAGGCACATAGCTGACATGGTGACATTCCCTTGTACATACAACTTGATTCTCTTATGCTAAATGATGTTGGCATTTAAGTACCAGCCTAATAGTTTACCCGTCCTTAACTGCATTGTGTCCAAATACCCTTCCTGAATCCCCGCTAACCTGACCCAGTACCCGATGCAGACCTGCAACATATCATTGTTCAGTTCAGAAGATCCCATACGGGCAAGCAATTGGACAGATCCGAACATGAGCTTTTATTCTCAGCAACGAAAGTAAATGCAAATACAATGAATAGAGGCTGCAATTTGTCCCAACAACGCCAAACAATTCTGGCATGATGAGCGATGACTATTTTACAATTTGTAATGGTCTGCAGCACACAGTTCCCATCTATTGGAACCGGGTGTCAATCACGTCCTGTTGGCTAGTAGCACCCAGCTGGTTCCTCAGCATCCAGGCCATCACGTTGCTGCCTGATCCAGTTGTGCAGAGCACAGCACATCAGAATGCTGCAGTGTACTCTGTCTGGGTTGTACTGCAGAGCCCCTTCAGGCTGGTCTAAGCAGTGGAAGTGCATCCTTAGCAGCCCTACCGTCTGTACTCCGCAACAGTCAGAGGCTTGTGCAATGGTGTCATGAGCTGTGGACGTGGTGGGTAATCCTTGTCCCTCAGCAACCAGTCTTGGAAGGCAGATGTACTCAAAATTGCCAGCTATCAAGTCACGTCTTACTGCCCAGGCTGCAGCATTGACCCTCATTGATGAGCAACAAAACAAACCAGTGTAACGTCTGATGGCATCAATCACTGACCTGGTGCATTTGTAGATGCATGACTGAGAGATCCCACACAAGTCCTGGCGCTCCCTGAAAGGAACTGGTCACATAGACATTCAGAATGGCTGTCACCTTCACAGCGCACACACAAACCTCCCCCCCCCCCCCCACCCCCCCCCCCCCCCCCCCCCCCCCCCCCCAATTCCAGGAGTGGACGGCCTCTCGTTCCTGCAGCCGTCTGATCCCATTGGTATCCTGCACAGTTCCATCTCAGTGTCCCAGGAAGTACAGACGCTGTGTTGACACTACACCTTGTTCCATCCCCAGCAAATGGAGTTCAGGGTGAAAATCTCTGGTCCTGCTGTGAATCCCCCATGGATCCTGTGATTGTGACCTCTCCCTGAGCTGCGAGTTCCTTGGCTTGTTGCTGCCCCGGGCTTGCCATTGCCATTGCTCCTCGTGCATCTGCCCTTCACCTTAGGAAGGCAACCACAGTGGTCAAAATCCCACCAGCAGCTGGACGCATGACTCTTGCTGGCGATGACTGGTTGGATACATTAAACAAGGCTCTTAGCTCTGAGAACAGTCAGTGATGGCATGCCCTGCAGATGAGGGCTGCACAAATCTTCCACACTGTGAGACATGCAGCACTGGATAACTAGTGCCATGTCTGTACAATTCATTGAGCATCGCCCTCACTCATTGCCCGACACCGACCTGGTGAAGATGCTACACTCGCTGAGTGACCACTGCTTCAGTTTAAAAAGGGAGTGCCTGTTGTGCCGCAACTCACTTCCCATTCCAGACCCTCATTAACCATGAAATTGTCATCGTATTGAGTAGAGAGCATTGTAATACTTAATTGACAGATCATGAAATGATGGGCTGCCCCCCTCCCCGGCACAATGCTGCAAGCTCCACAAGTGATATGTCACTTTTGGCCCGCATTTGCTTCTTTTTAGTCATTTCTGTGAATTTCTGCATCATCAAGAAGCCAATGTTCAATTTGCAAAGACAAAGGCCTGGTGAAAATCACCTTTGAACAGTATTTGAACATTTCCACAGCTCCATCACTGACTGGACTGAGGTCTACTCCCAGCCACTTTCCAACATGGCCATTTGTTTGAATAAATGCATCGTGTGTTTGCTGCAGAGACTGCTGGGAGACGATGTATGTGTTAGTTTGGTGTCTCTGTGTGCCATACAACTCTGGATCTCCTCCACCCCAACTTCACCCTCAGACAGATCCAACACAATGAGCAGCCAGTATGTCTGTGCAAAACAGCTCAATGTGACAGTACTGATAGCTGCCCACACAGGTGTCAATGCATGAACAAGCATGGCAAGGAAGGGATACTGCCAGTATGCAGGTAGGTGCTAACGGAGTGAGTGCTGAGGGAACAAGGGCACAGCTCTGAGGGGCAGCCTGGTCCAGCCTATGAGCTGGGTGCCAGCCCCTGTGTGTAAGGTGTGCCTGCAGCAGCGTTTCAGTGTTATTGTGGGTTCACCTTATAATGCAAGGCTCTGCATCCTGGGCGTCATGAAAAGCATAAAAGATGGAGAAGGTGAACTTGACATCAAGGCAAGCCTCGCTACACATATCACCTGATTCTGCCTCACATCTTGCCTTCGCCCACGTTGCTCAGATTCTGCCTGTTGTTTCCTTTCTGTTACCATTTCTCTTTTCTGGTACTTACTTTTCTTACTACAGCTTCTCCTTCTTGATTCACTCCATTCATTTTCTTCCATTGATCTCTTTTCGCTCCCCACCCTATTCAGTGGACAGGTTTCATGAGCTGCAAACATTTATACTGCTTCCTGCTGCAATGAGAAAAGGGATAGAGAGGAACTAATTTGAACATCAAATCGGTCAGTTAGTAGTTTGCATTCAATAAGAAGCAAAGACTGAAAAGAAAAGAAAATGGCAAATTACAAAGTACTGTACAGTATTTTGGGAATACAGTAGAGATCCACCCACATCCAGATAGTGAAAAATTAACAGAATTTGTATCAGTTGAAGCATTTATTAATTGCAGTTGTTAGTGGACTTACTGCCTGCTTTCCAGTATTTTCTTTTCCTTGTTATTTCCAGCTTTCTGAGCTGATGTTCACAGATAGTTAGTTTAAAGTGTTCAAACCTATATGACATCATGCCCTTAATTGAATAAAGGGGAAAGCTTTCAAATCCATTGAATTTAGGTCCAAGTTCCACTGGTGATAAACTAGTCTCTTACTTATCTGTTTTTGCACCCATTTTTAACTAATTCAAAAAAGCTTTAAATGAAATAACCACTTCCCTTATAATTAAGACTTTAAAAACTTTGTGAATCTACAGATATGCTCAATTACCCTGGTGCAATTGGGAATTACTTAAATAGATCCTGTAATTTGTATTGAAACAAACCATGGTGGCTCTTTGCAGAATATTTTCCTTTCAAATTTTCTCTAGGCAGCTGTTTTCTCTTGTATGTTTCCGATGGCTCGTGTTGTCAGGCAATGAAAGGGAGATAAACCAGCTGGCGTCCACATATGTGAACTTCCCAGCAGTGGTGACAAGATGATGACGAGAAAAGCAAATTAAAGCAAATACTGCAGCTACTGGAAATCTGAAACAAACACAGAGAATGCTGGAGAAACTCAACAGGTCTGGAAGGCATCTGCGGAAAGAGAAACATGTCTAGCATGAATCTCCTTTAGCATATTAGAAGACCATTTCAGCCTCTCATGTCTGTACTGGCATTTTGGAAACCGTGACCCATAACAGCCACATTCCTTCTCCTTCTCCATAACCCTGAACACTTCACTGGTTTAATTTTATATTCAACTCCCTTTCAAAGGTTACTAGAGAATCTCCTTCCATCCTTCCCTTTCCAGGAAGAAAAGCCTTTAAATAAAACAACCACTTGTTTTTAGACCAATTTATTTACCTCATATCTTCTATAAATATGGTGTGCCTCTGTAAAATGCAATTTCTTGGTGTAGATCAATCTACCCATTCGCAAATGTGAAACCTCAAGAGCAATCGGGAAGTACCACAGATCCTGTGATGTTTAGTCCCACCGTTGCTATTTTAGGAGGCAGCAGTTCTGAGCCTGTTAAATGCAGCCACAGACTGGTTTTACTTGTGACGCAGGGGAAGAGGCCTCTGAAAGATAAGTTTAAAATTAGTTTTGGCAGCAGACCATGAAGAGCAGGCTGCTGCTATCCTGGCTTCCTTCCCCTTTCCACGATTGCACAGCAGCCTAGGACCTATCCTTCCATTGAGTGCTAGCCTGATATTGCACTGGCTTGAATCCTAAAAGCTGTTATTTGAACTGTTTGTGGAAGCTGTGCACAGGTTCTTTTTAAACACTACCATTGCCAAGCCAAAGAAGCCACTTGATGTCCCACACATCCACAGCTCCATTGCCCTGTTGACAGTAGCACAGAAGATCCTGAAGTGCTGCCTGCTGGTAGACTGAGTCTCAGCTGGAAAGTAGCAATACATTCTTTGAACAGGCAGGCTTTTATACAGGCTGCACCGCTCTGTGTAGGTCCTCGTATATTGAGGCCATTTTCCACTAAGCCCTGCAGAGAGGAACTACTTACATTGACTTAGAGCCTATGACACAGTGTTGCATGTGCGACGTACTGCTAAAACTCTCCAAAGTTATTTGTTGTGTGAAAACCCTACTACTAATCAACTCCGTTATCAGCAACCAACATTTCTATACATACCATGGAGATCAAATCAACCATCCGTATATAATCAGCAACAAACTCTCACAGTGATCAATCCTCACACCAGCTTGTACTACCTTGTACCAGTGAGCTCCCACACAGAGTTAGGCATCATTTTGTATGCTGATGATTTGGCCCTGACGTGCTAGGCTAATGAGTCTCAGAACAATGTTCTCTGGAAGCCTGCTTTGGAAAATGGAAATTTCACCCTAACACTGCCAAGACCGTGGTTTCAGCCTTCTATTCAAGCAACCTGAAGTCCAGGGAAGAACTTTATATCGAGTTAAGCCCATTAACACAGCTATAAGCTAATGCTAAAATACCTTGCCTAGTCTTCTTACTAGACTCACTGCCAACAGCTCCAGAACACTGGAGCCAAGATCAAAACCAGAATGATAATCGTATGGAAACTGGCAGGTGTCACGTTGGACAGTTCAATCAACATGCTAGGTATTGTTTCCCTTGAGTGGGATTACCGATAACAGAATGTGGCTGCTCAACCTGCCCAGGAACCTCTGTGCACCACCTCCATGAAGTCATGGGGATTATTTCTTGGATTTTCAGATTGTTGTAATTCATGGTAACCACCTGTGCTGGTTTATGCTGAAATCCCAGATCATAGAATCCCTACAGTGTGGAAGCAGTTCATTCAGTTTGCATCAACCGTCTGAAAAACATCCTACCCAGATCCACTCTATCCCTGTAACCCTCCATTTCTCATGTCAGTCCACCTGATCTGCACATCTTTGGACTGTGGGAGGACACCCATGCAGACACATGGGGAATGTGTAAACTCCACACAGGCAGTCACCTGAAGCTGGGATTGAACCCAGGTCCCTGGCGCCGTGAGGCAGCAGTGCTAACCACTGAGCCACCGTGCCGTGACCATCACAGGAAGAACACCACTGGCTGATACCCAGTGAAGCACTCACATTGACATGGAATCTCTGAAAGCGCTAATCTGAAATCCCACAATCTCTACTGGAAAACACTCCCTCTCCGACAAACTAATGACAGTCCCGTGTCACGATGGTACAATTCCTGGTTGACTGCAACTGGCAAGTGACACCAGTGGTGAAGTTCCAGGTTTCAACATTCCACAGAAAATCCGTACAATCCCCCTAGTTGTTTGATGATGGTCCATTGCTCCACATGAGGAACAGCATAAACTGTGACAGTGGCTATCTAAGTCAACCCATTACCCACAGACTGAAATCCTGCTCTAAAAGATCCATTCACAACCATTCACCCTGTGCAAGCTAAAATCATAGAAGAGATTGTTAACTTTGACATTGAACAATAAATGTTTCCCTAGCCCTAAAAAATAAACCTGGGGTTGGATTTTTTTTTTCATTGCAGAAGAGTTGGGTCTGTTTTTGTGACAGAAACCTGATGAAACTAAAAGCAGCAGCACTGAGGCAACAAGGTGCAGGGCTGGATGAACACAGCAGGCCAAGCAGCATCATAGGAGCAGAGAGGCTGACGTTTCGGGCCTAGACCCTTCATCAGAAAAGGGGGAGGGGAAGGGGGTTCCAAAATAAATAGGGAGAGAGTGGGAGGCGGATAGAAGAGGGATAGAGGGGAGGATAGGTGGAGAGGAAACAAACAGGTCGAAGAGGCGGGGATGGAGCCAGGAAAGGTGAGTGTAGGTAGGGAGTTAGGAAGGGGATAGGTCAGTCCAGGGAGGACGGACAGGTCAAGGGGGCGGGATGAGGTTGGTCGGTAGGAGATGGAGGTACGGCTTGAGGTGGGAGGAAGAACAGGTTAGGGAGGCAGGGACGAGCTGGACTGGTTTTGGGATGCGGTAGGGGGAGGGGAGATTTTGAAACTTGTGAAATCCACATTGATACCATTGGGCTGCACTGAGGCCACTGGTTATTTGAGAGGAGAGTTGAGATGGCACAGGGGAGCCAGAGGAGCGGCACCAGTGAGAGAAAGGGTTTGGGGAGCTCCTCCTCCACCAGGAGACCACTACATCAGACAGCAGGGCTACCTTTATGTTCAGTATCAGCTCTGTCAACCTAAGGGTACTGAAGGACACCTTCTGGCTGGTGTAAGAACCAGACCGAGTTCCCTCTGATCCTGTGACGTCCTGTCAGTTATCATTCTGATGTGTTGCCTGGCACCAGCAGAATGGGCATGAGATGCCGCAGAGGTACACAGCTGCCAAGGACACAGAGATTCACAGTCTCCTTCAGTACTGGTTCTCAGTCCAGATCTCCTGTCGCTCCTGTGCTCAGGGCCCTGTCTCCTCCTTCTACTTCTCCTCATGGTCATTGCCCCTTTTGTCTGGCCTTCTGATGCCCATTCTCCTATTCCCTCAATTTCTGACGGAGGAGCACCCATTTTTGGCTGTGCCCTCAGTGGGGCTTGAGTGGAGTTCAAAAACCTATGACCATAGTGCCAATGCCCATATTGCAAGCCAATAAGAATTAGGACCTCATGGAGTTAGAGTACAGAATGTGCAAAGTTCATAATTTGGACTCCTCCCCTGACCTGTAATGCATCTAGTAACCATGTGTACTAGCTCTCTAAAACTCTTCCCACCCCCTTGACATTTTCTCACCTCCATTCAGCTGGTCTGATCCCTGGCCTCATCCTTGAAAATGGGGGCTTTGTGCTTGAATAATTTCTGACTGAATTTCTCAGATTTCTTAAAACAATTCCAAGCTACTCGTTAAATCTGGGGAGGCTCACTTGTGAACATTGTGTGTCATCAGCATCCCCTTTATAAATAACCGCGTTACTTAGATCCAGAGAAGAACTGGTATTCGGGTATATAACCTGTTTTCGGATGGTAGGAAATCTTTCAAGTACAGTAGGAAATGTTTGATGTGGCTTAATGACTAGGTTTCAGTAATCATCTTCACATGGATTTACAAAATGTCTTTCTTGTTCAAGTGCCTTAATTAACATCTCTATAGTGTGGAGGGCTGGCATCATCAACTACAGGAAACAATAAGAAGGACACTTCCTCTGGTTATGAAGCACGTTTGTTTATCGAAATAAAACCCTGCCACGTAAGCTTGTTAAGCCTGAGCTTATTGGGGTCAGTAGGCCATGCCTCCGTTACTTGTTTTCCAGAAACAGCAAGTGACACACTACCATTGGGTTGGTACAGATAAGACACGCCACTGGAATTTGACAGGATCAGATTCAAAGAAAACCTGGAGAAATACAAGAAATCTTTGAAAAATGTATTCTGGAAATATGCAGTGTCTGAAATCAGTAAAAAAGGGGTTGAACTGTTTGAAGAACTGGTAATAGGCAAACCACTCATCAAAAAAAGAGTAAGGCCAACAACAGGTTAAACTTGCAATAAAATATACTGACTCTGATGACAAGAAACAGTCATTTAAAAAATTCTGCATACCCACTTTTGAAAACTGGGCCAAAGCGACATATGGACAATCCCTGGGCCTGAAGGAATGAAGCAGATTACTTTGTACAAACTTTCTTTCTAAGTCTGTCTTACTGCGAAGGTGTTAACAGTGCACACAAACCATCTTCTAAACTCTCAATTGTGTATTTCAAATTTAACGAGGCCAATTCTGATGGCAGTTCATTATATGGTAACATTTTTCTCACTTACCCAGTTGTTTGTGCTGAATATTTCCAGAATTTTCTATTTTTAGTTTTAAAACCTTTCCTAATCTTACATTTGGGATTAAAGGAACAGTATTAATGTCATTAGGCCCTTAAGGCTGACCACAGTTCAGTGAGATTGTGGCTGATATGGATTGCAACTCTAATGACATGGCTCAATTCCAAAACCATGAATATCCCTACCGAACTGTCTGTCAGTATCCATTTTGAAGAGGTACTTCTGTCTAACTTAAAGTATAGTTTCTAACTCTATATTATTTTGAGTTATCTTTGAACTAATCAAATGTTGCACTTGTAAATGAAATGTTTGCGTCTTCTGTCAGAAAATGATCAAATTGTTGCTCAACTTGCTAACTTTATTTAAGACTTCTCGCGTGTAAGTTACCAACTTTCCCACACTGCCTGCCTATTCCATTTCCCCTAATTCTGGCCACAATTTGATGGTTAGCCTTGATAAAGACCAGAATAAATGTCTACAGTATTTCATGAATTAGTAACAAGAAACCTAGAAACCAAAGAAAGATAAACACAAAGCAAATAACCAGGATGCAAAATCAACACAAAAAGCTATTACCATAATACAAAGTATAAAAATATACAAAGTTTTTCTAGGAATAAAGGAGGTGGAAGGGTTTTGATTGGATGGGGATAAGGGGCTGCAATAGTGAAAGTGCAAAATGGGCAAGAAGATTAGAAAGGGACTTTGCAGGACATTGGCAGCAGAACATCAGTGATATGCAAAGCAATTGCAAAGCAGACAGTGACGTTTCTCAGCTTGTAAAAGAAGTAAACATTTGAAAAAAATGACATATTAAACCCAGCACCAATAAAAACATGAAATCATAGGCATTCTAAAGGTGCAGAGTGCGTAAGTACCTGTATAGTAATAATTGGTTAGGTTTAAAAGGGAATATTCTTGTCAAGCATAACATTTTGATCTTTTTTAGGTTTCTATGCAAAGTCTGGGGATCTCCCAAGTACTAGACTAGATTGTCTCTAAGTAAGACGGTTAAGGGTTCAAGCATGAACTGAACATACAAGCATGACTGAGTCTACACTGAAGAAGCATTGAATTATTGGGAGTTTGTCCTTCTGGAGGAACTATTAAACTGTCTAACATTAAAGGTCTCACAATAACGCTCCTTGTAGTCTAAAAGTTCTCCCTGTTCCCAGGTTAATATCATTCTCCGAAATATTGCATCCAAAGTAGACTAATTAGGTCACTCATTCCACTCTTGACTTTGGGACATTGATCAGAACCTGGTCCGAATTTCTGCCACATTGGAACGCAGCTATTCAGTCAGTAATGGGTGGAGATTGGCCATATGAGAACCCGAAAAGTGAGCCCTGTCAATATTCCTTTTAGGCTTCCAGCAGGGGGAAGGATTAGGAAGGCTGGGGGTGGGGTCCCTCAGTCGAAATCCCTCCGGACTGGAGACAGTTCTTAGGGTTGGTGTTACACCTCAGGAGGAGGAAGAAGGAGAACTCTGTAATCCCATCACTGCCTGGGAGTCTATGCTGAGAGTCCAGTTTCCATGAAATCTCATTGTTACACCACAGTTGCCATGGACTAAAACAATTTCTTTAGACCGAATACAAACATGGAAAATAAGAGCAGAAATCTTAAAATGAAAACTGCCACTAGCAAACCATCTCGAAACAAATTTATCTAACAACACTTCCGAAAATACATACAAAACTGAATTACTCCCCCTTGTGCATTCCTGTAGTGCCTACTATGTGGGTGCATTTTATCTATTCTGGTGCTTTAATCCAGTGCTACCCAAGTGGCTGCAGCTTTCACTGGGAGAAACTGCAGATGGCCTTGGAAGACCATGTCAAGCAGTTCTGAGCTTGGCAGGTCCGGCTTCACATTGTTGCACCATGGCGTATGTTGGGCATAGCAGCAGCAGCACACTGTGGGTGGAAAATGCTTGTTATTCAATGAGGCGGCCACACGGTACATGGAACTACTGCCATTTCCTGGGACAGCACCTCAGCAAATCGTGGTAACCTGTTGGAGGACCAATTGCTGCAAGAACCTCAAAGCCCTCACGAACATTGGTATTCCCAGCCATGTTGACCACAGTCTCAGCCTGCAGCATCCATCTCATGACCTCAGTCTGAACTCTACTGCCCCCCTCAAACTTTGGGTGTCTTCATTTGTGCAGCGATGATACATCAGGGAATAGACAGATGGGAAAGGAGGGTAACTGGATGGGAAGAAAATGGAGTAATAGTGCTTGATTTTTTGAAAAGGAGACAGTGACTGTTTGATTTCCAATTTTGAGGCTCCTTTCTTATCTACCAGGGTGTTCACCTCAATATAATCAAATAATATCAGACAACAGCAACTTCTACTGTGCTAGGCTCTGACTGTTTAATGCTCCAAAACAAAATGCCTCTTCCTACTTGGACCCAAGACATTCCCGCCAGTGCTGCAAAAGTACTTCCAGATCTTGAGACCTCCATCACAGAAATGGGACCAGAACCTTGCTCTGTTGTGTTCTCAAGATCCTAACAACTCCATTAAAACTGGGCTCAGGTTCTTACAGCTTATACCACAAGATTCCAATACAGCTCCTAATGCAAATGCATTTGAGTGTCTGACAGTGTAACTTGGTAGAAGTGTGGTTATAAAGCCTGAGACATTTTAGGACTCAGTAAAGCTGTACAGAAGAAGTGAATTCAGAGCATAGGTTGTGACAGTAACTCATGAAAAATAATTTAGTGGTGATATCAGGAGGAATTCTTTCTCAAAATAAGGTGATCAGCACTTGGAATAGACATTCAAATTGAGTTGAAAGCTATGCAGTTGCCAAAGAGCTCTGTGGATAGGACAGTGGAAATATCTTGTTGGATGAATCAGCTAAGATTGATCAAATGCTTTCCTAGATTGCAGTTATTTTGTGGTCATGTGTGAAACCAGCAGTAATTTTGCATAATCTAATAAAAAGTGAAACCATTAAAGGGAGTCAGTGTTATGAAATCATCACTGCTTTTAAAATGCTTATTGCACAGCACATATAGGTAGCCTATCTTACAGCCAAACATATGAACCTATTGACACAATATATTTTTCCTATTCAAAATACACACCATACATTTGTTTCTTAAACATAAATTATAATGCAGCATTGAGGCCAGATGTGAATGGGTCAAAAGACTCTTTGGATGCTATTCCCCAGGCCTTGCCTTTGGTTTCTATTTGATTCTTTTTAATTGTTTTTTATTTTTGAATTTGAAGAATTTTTAAAAATAGGTTATGAATCTGATCATATTGTGTTTAATGTTTGAGATCAATTGGTTATAGATGGCTCGCTGCAATATTGTTGGATAGACGGGGTGGAGGCCAGGGATTCTGTCCTGAAATAGTTGGAGAGTCTTGAGCTCTTTCAAGATATGTACTGGCAGCTGACTGAAGATATGTCCTAAGCACATTCCAATCACAGACAAATGTTTGTTGAGCCTTAGATCCTGAGAGGAAGAGAACATTTTTTCAACAAACTTCTTTTAGTCCAAAATCAAGGCACCATCCATCTTTTAGATATATAGTACAAGCTCATGTATCACTGTGCTGAGTGCAAGTAACTCTAATAACTCTGTTTTATTCTTTGAAAGTGGTTAGAAGAGAGATTGAACAGCGATCTGTTTTCACTTCTTTTAATAAAGTGATCACTGACAAAACTGTGTTCTATTGAAAAATTAATGTTCACCAAGAAAATATCCATCTTTGGGCTTACTAGGAAAGTTAAGGAAAAAGAGTTGCTGTGGAGAATAGTAGTCAGCCTGAGGACTGGGAGTGCTTTAGAAACTAGCAAAGGGCATTCCAAAGCTTGATTATAAAGGAGAAAAGTAGAATTAGAGTTAACTTTATATTTTTGAATATAAAAACATTGTCAGAGCTTTTATGTATATATACATATATGTGAAAAAAGTTACTAAACTAAATGTTGGCCCCTTAGAGGCACATTCAGGAGAAATGATTATGAGGAAACGGACAGTGGGGATAAAAAGAATGTTTTCAAGTTGACAGCTGTACCTTGTGGATGCTGCAGTGATCAGTGCTAAGGCCTCAGCACTTTACAGTCTGTACTTGGTTGAACTTGAATCCAAGTTTGCTGATGACACAAAGATAGGTGAATATGTGTGTAAACTGTATAGAGGATATAAAGATGCTGCAAAGAAGTAGAGACAGGTTACTTGGTTTACTATGATGTGACCACTGAAGTGCAGTATAGGGAAATGTGACCGTATTCAATTTGACAGTAAGAATAGAAAGTTAATCTTGTGAAAGCTGATGGTCAGACAGACGAGGGTGTACTGATTCAGGGAGTGTGGAAAGTTAATGTGCAGGTAAAGCAAGCAGCTAGGAAGATCAATAACATGTTCGCTCATCTTGCAAGGGGGCTGGAGTACAATGATAAGGATGTCTTGCTAGACCTGTTATGGGGCTTGGTGAGATCACACTGAGAGGTGCTTCCACTGGCTAGAGAACCTTGAACGTGGGGGCAAAGTATCAAGAAAAGGATTGTTCAATTACGACTGGGAAAAGGGGAAATTTCCTCATTCAGACAGTTGTCAATCTCATTGAATATATTCAAGGCTGAGATGGATTGATACTTGGTCTTTTAGGGAATTGCAGGATATTGGGAATAGGCAGGAAGATGGAATTGACGCAGAAGATCAGCTAGGATTGTATCAAATAGCACAGCAGGTTCAAGGGACTGAATAGTTTACTCCCTCTACTCCTAATCCTGCTCCTCCTACAGCAATGTTCAACTGCTGATTAGTACTAATTTTTCAACTGCTAATTTTTGCTAGCCCCATGCCCAAAGATTGACAGTCTCTAAGTCAAACCTAGGTTCTTTGTGCTATCTGTTTGACAGGAGGATCTGGTTGAGCTCTCACAGTTTAACTCCTCTTCCTCCTTAATTATCCCATTAAAACTATGAAAGGAGATTGAACCAAGCCTCTCAGAACACTTTATCTTCAAATTACTGTTCAGTATTGCCTACTGGAACGGAAGCACTATCATAATACCATCGAGGGGTGATCTGTATGCCATGATGAACAGTTCTCCATTAGATCTTGCAAGACTAAGACATTCAGTACCTTTATGTAGGGTGAGAATTTCTGTTATTCTTATCATTTAATCTTGCTGTCTTTTAGACAGTCTCCTGTGCCTCTCCAGTAAAGCAATTTATATTAACTAAATATAAGATTTGATTAGGTATTCTTTCTTTCTTTCTCTGTAAGAACATTTAGAATTTTATGTGCTTTACTGTGGTTCATCCAAAATTTTCAACAACCTTCATTGCTCCATATTTGAAGTCTGCAATAGGCTAGACATACTAATAATCTGCAATATTAAGCAGATCACAATGTTCTTTAAACTGAAATTTCTAGACACTGTCAAAAAAAAACTCTAGCTATATTTTGGTGTGGGACACGAGAGAATGATTACTGCTGTGAATGTGGAAAGTCATTTCTTGTTCTCTGTATTTAGGTCTAAGTTGTTAATTACCGTATCCAAGGCAATTCAGGTCTTCAGAACTGTATACCTCGCCATTTCACTGCTTTTTGGTTGTTGCAACTTGTAACTTGGAAGCATTCTGAATGATAAGGACATTATAAACTGTGTTTCGAGTGTAATGAGATATAGATGTCAGGCAGCTACAATCTGCTTCTGAAGTGGGGGGAGACGTAGCTTTGAATTATCTTGAGGACTGTTTGAAAAAGCTGTCTGGAATTGGAACAATGTTCTATTCTCGTGAATTTTGCTCTGCTTCTTTGTAAAGTTAAACAATCACTTCAACAGTTCTGGTGTAGCGAAGGGAAAATTCATTACTTGTGTCTTAAAATGGTGAAAAATGTGCTTTCAAATGTTGGAGCAAAAAACGTAACTGGTTCTCAAATCTGCAATTTTAACATATTACCCTTTGATAGATATCTGAAAAATATTGATACTGTTTGAACACAGGGCAGTCGTTTAGGACTGCTCCTGTCCTATGGACATCAGTGAAAAATGGCATTGGGTACCAACTGCTATTCTGCAGCTCCTCTGTGTTTGTGGTTCGATATTGTGGGAGAATGATGCCTATTTGCTGACCTCTGAATTTCCAATGCTAACATTCATCCTTTATTTATATTAAACAGTAGATCCAAGAAAATGAAGAATCTCTGATCCCTCTCTCAGGATGAGGCCGTCCATGTTATGATGTAACTGGATTGGTTGGTGGGTCACTGAGTGGGTCACTCAGTCAAGATCTGAACAATGGAGCCACTAAATATAAAAGAGCCTATTCCCTATCAATCTACGTTATACCTTGACAAATTTAAAGGAGTGGCAAGCACATAACTCTGATAACTGTGAAAACTAAGGCATGAATTATGTGTGGATCCAATTTCCTAACATTGAAACAAACTGAAAATACAGAACCTGATGAAAGGGGCTCTGCATGATTTTAAACTGTTAATTTCCAATCTGTTTTTAGGTTGAACATCAAGTTTCCCACAGATTAACTGTGTCCGTGCTAAGAGCTGAAAAAGTAACAAAGGGAACTTTTGGAGATCTACGTAAGTACTTTATAGAGCGTTTTGTCTATTCATTGTCGGCTTTGGCTGATTTATTCTTTCACATGCAACTTACTTCATAAATCAGAGTGTAGTACATAATCCAGATGAGTGCATTTGTGTAATAAGTAAGACATTAAACTGAAACCTAGTCTGCCTCTGAACCCGTGATTCAGGTGGATATTAAAATTCTCACGATGCTATTTAAAGATCAGGGAATTTTCTCTGTGCTCCAGCCAACGTTACTCCCTCAATCAACAGAAAAAAGCAGATTAACTGATCATTCATCTCAATTCTGAAATGTTGCTCATGCTGAATGGTTGATGCATTTGTTAGCATCAAAACGGTGACTGCAGATTATAAGTATTTAATTGTGCCTTTTCAGAGTTTTAATTTAACAAAGTGCTGTATAGAATAGTACAGCACAGGAACAGGCCCTTCAGCCCATGATGTTGTGCTGAACATGATGTCAAATTAAACTAATCCCTTCTGCCTGCCCTGGGTCTATATCCCTCCGTTCCTTGCATATACATGTGCCTGTCTAAAAGTATAAATATAAGAAATTTGAAAACTTACAGGATTGTGATCCCTTTTTGGAGAAAAGTGAGACAATCTATTTTTAGAATACCTTTGTTAGCCCCTTTCCCATTTGAGGTGAGGAGATGGTATGCTGAGGAGGACTGCTCAGTCACAGATGTTGCCTCTGTCCCAGTGCAGTTATCCAACAGCCATCACACACTTTTCACCTATGGCTCACAAATCCCATATTCCTAGTCCTGTCCCCATTGCCAGTTCTCCATCATTACAGGTCTTGGAATATAGACAATGGCAGAAGCCTGCCTGTGGCTTTATTTAACCTGGGGACCTGGGCATCCCACCCATTCCCCACATGTTCTTGATGGTTTGGTGATCACATTTTGGTGATATATTTTGTCAATGTGATTACAGCCCCGTTGCTGCTGCAGCTGCCTTCCACCTTCACAGGTGGTGAGATACACAGTGTTCCTTCACCTGTTCTGCCGTTGAAGAATATTTGGACTGTACTTGGTCTGGCATCTCCCCTTGACCTTGCTGCCATGGGAGGTCCTGCTGAAAGTAAGGAAGTCCTGGCAGCATTTCCAATACATTGTAACCTCCCTGATATTATTCTGACCTCCTCCAGTAGTTATACAATAGTTTGTGCTGTCTGGTTTGTTTTGGTTAGTCATTGACAACACCAAATTAAGTTGCAATGCTTCACGGTAAATAAACGTCAAGAATAAAACTGTGAGATAGTAGGAACTGCCAGTGCTGGAGTCTGCGATAACAAGGTGTAGAGCTGGATGAACACAGCAGACCAGGCAGCATCAGAGGAGCAGGAAAGCTGACGTTTTGGGTCTGGACCCTTCTTAGAAAAAAAAGATGTAAAAATATTTGCTGAAAATGTCTGCACAAAGGAAGCAGTTCTCATAGTTCCATTTTTTTGTGGATGGTATTTTACTCTGGCACTGAGTGACTGAGTTGCCTATTTAAAATAATCAGGAAATCATGCCCACACCCAATGATGTACGCTGTGTGTCTCAGAATAGTTACAATTCTTTATATTACATGTTAAAGCTCCGGTGCTTCTGCAATTTGTATTCTTAAAAGCTCGGCGGTAAATTGGCCAAAATCCGAGTGTTGTGTTGGGAAAGAATGGCACTTTGTAACAAGGCAAAGCATCAAGTTACAACTTGCGATAAGTTTGATATCTGAGCATTAGCACATGATGAGCACATTGCCCTGTTTTGGAATTGGGTTGCAAAATAGTAAGTTAGCACTTTTGGTGTAGGCCTTTCATTGGAAGTGGAATAACTCGCTGATGATCAAGATTCCAATTCGAATTGAAGGGAGAATACACATACAGATCGTATAAAATTTCTCCCAGTTCTGAAGAACTGAAATTCTAACTCATTTGTTCCCTTTGCAGATGTGAACTGACCTTTTCACATTAAAAGTGGTTCATCATGGGCAACTGGAAACAACTTGATCATATACAGTTGATTAGAAATTTTCTGCAATTGAAAAAACATAAATGAATGTGTAGTGATTAACGAGGTCAGCCAGATGGACCTCATAGAATATGAGTTCCTTGATTGGGGCTATCAATCAGGGAGCCCTGGCTGACAGATTAAATAGGAGTGTCACAGGTTCTGCTCACTCTGAGAACTGGCTCTGAGGAATCTGGACCAATGTCAAGTACTATACATGTGATTGGATACCAGCCTCTGTGCAGTTATTTCAGAATGAATTAGGGATGGGTAATGAATGCTGATTTTGCAAGTTATGCTCATGCCCTACGACAGCTTGCACTTGTACAACGTAATAAAGTAAACAAAGAAGCTTCATAGAAGCATTGTAAAAGAAAATGTGATCCTGAGCCAGCTGAGGAGATAATAGGGAGCTGAGCACAAGCTGAGTCAAACAGGTGGGGGTTTCAGGACTATTTTGGAATGACAGAACCTTGGAATGGTGGGTGGGGCCTTAGATGAACATGTTCCTGGCTGGATGGGGGTACAGAGGGAAGTATCGGAAGAAGCTGATCGCAGTCTTGGTGACAAAAAAATACCCATGAGCTCCTCGCCACATCTCATTTGCCTTTAAGTCAATATCAATCTACATTTCTGACTGTAAGTCTTTACCTCAGTACTGTGCTGTAGTGTCAGCTTAGCTTACACATTCCAACCTTGATTGGTTGAGAGTTCTGTCAACTCTCCCACAATAGCCTTTCAGATGTATTTCACAATTACAACGGAAATGGTTAATTGATGCCTCATTTCTGAGTCAAAATGTTTATGTGTAATTTCTGGTCTTGATCATGTGGCTGACAGTACAATGCAGTGAGGAAACTGAGTTGCTGGGGGCTCTTACTCCCTGCCTGGGGAACATCACAGTCTCCAGTGTCCAGTTCTACTCCAATGCCCATATAGGCCCTGGGGTTGTGCATGATATAAGCAGATGTTTATTCTTGTGTTGTATATTTGTTCTTGGGCTTCCTAAAACTCTGCATCTGTCCCTTGTAAAGAATCTATCAACATTCAGAACTGGAGACTACAGTCTGGTGAACAGGACCACATCACTAAGTCCAATTTAAATGTTCCCATTAGATGTATCAGTGTCAGATAGAGGGGGAGAGACATTGGTTCCGTTAATCAGGAAGGGAAGAACACAATGGGAGTGCAGGGTTACCTAACTCCTTTTACTATCTCTCTGCCAAGATAGCATTGCTATTACTTTGCTGATAAAACTGTTCTTTTTGTTTGTAATTTTTCATTTATGCACTGTTGTTGATATACCTGCAACGAATGTCTGAATGTACAATGGAATTTGAACTGAATTGTATTGAGTTTTGGGCTTTTTGTTTTTTAAAGGAATCTGTAATAACCTGTAGCTGAGTTGATTATTTCGGACAATCATTTCAAAGAAACTGATTTGAGGGAAAGAATTTTCAGATGTCAGGTATCTGTCTACTGAATATTATACAGTAATCTCAACTTATTTTCCATCTGTGTTGTTTGTATTCATTGGCAACAAATTAATCACTAGATAATTAATTATTCTTTGCTTTATGTAAATACAAAGACTTGTTTATAACTACTGTCAGTGAAGATAACTTAAAGTGGTAAATCATTTGAGAACAGATTATAGACTTTGGCTGTTTTATTTAAAAGCTTTGACATCTGATAAAGAATTATATGTAGAATAAACTCAAGTTGAAAAATCGAAGGGAAACAATAGTGGAAAACTGGCCGGCATGCCTGAGATACTGCAGGGCTGTTTTCTAGTTGTTGCCCATCTTCTTAGGGATGTAATAATAAATAGAGTGCACGAGTCAGGTTTACCTAGAACTTGGCCACCAGACTGACAACAATACATCCTTTTATAGTTCCATCCTTTTTAATGCAGTTTCATTGAGCTTCTGATGTCCTTTGGAAGTATGGTATAAAGTTAAAGGACCTTGTTTAGACAAATGCTCAATTTGTTACAGCTTACACTCCTGCTTCTCCATCATTACTTGAAAATGAATTCCAGCAGAGATGTGAAAGCTTTGTTTTACGCACATGACCTTAATAACCATTCTGGCATGCTAATATGCTGAAAAAATCTACACAACATAATTTGGTCCTGAGCTCATACATTGTGCTGATACTCGATCTTGAGGAGATCAAGTGGCTGACCTGAAGCAGTTTGCAAACAATTCAGGAGTTGACTTAAGCTGGATATACTTTTAGATCCTAATATATTTGCAATTCCTAAACCAGGGCTAAATGTCAGTGTTTAAAGTATTTTGAAATATGTGGACTGCAACGCATGTTCCAATAAATATCCATCCATTATACACATTATCAGACATGTTTTATGTTACCAGGCCTTGACCTTCTCCTTGCTTGAAGTCCTTTCTATAAATATAAACATTATGCATGGGCTTTAGAAACAACGTTGGTGTTTTAGGTTGGGAGATTTGCTATGATTGCTGTGACAGGACAAACTTTAGGGCACAACCCTACGACTTGTTATTTATTTTTGGAATATATTCAAATCCACATGCATACAAATTTGATATATGCAAAATCTTGGCTAAGGCCTTGTTCTGTGAAAGTAGATTTGCTCAAGCATTAATTTAACCCATAGTGGTCAGACTGGCTCAGCTCTCTAAACTCTGAATCAGAATCTTTGGAGTTTAAAGCTTGGACCACGACTTCACTATTTAATGTAGGCTAGAGAGGTTGATGTTAGTAAGGAAGATGTACTAGGAATTTTGAGGAACTTGAAGATAGATAAGTCCCCTGGGCCTGATGGGATTTATCCAAGGATTCTGTGGGAAGTGAGGGAAGAGATCGCAGGGCCTTTGGCGATGATCTTTTCATCCTCACTGTCCTCGGGCATAGTGCCAGAAGATTGGAGAGAGGCAAACGTCATTCCCTTGTTCAAAAAAAGGGAATAGGCACAACCCCGGAAATTACAGGCCACTTAGTCTTACATCAGTGGTGGGCAAATTATTGGAAAGGGCTCTGAGAGAAAGGATTTATGATCACTTGGAAAGGCACAGTTTGATTCGTGATAGTCAGCATGGATTTGTGAGGGGTAGATCATGCCTCACAAACCTTATTGAATTCTTTGAAGAGGTGACCAAACACGTGGATGATGGTAGAGCAGTGGATGTGGTATTTAAGTAAGGCATTTGATAAGGCTCCCCATGGTAGGCTCATGCAGAAGGTAAGGAGGCATGGGACAGGGGGAAATCTGGCAGATTGGATTCAGAATTGGCTGACCCTTAGAAGACAAAGGGTGGTAGTGGACAGAAAACATTCAACATGGTGCTCAGTTACGAGTGGTGTACCACAAGTATGTGTTCTGGGTCCTCTTCTATTTGTGATTTTTGTAAATGATTTGGATGAAGGAGTGGAAGGGTGGATTAGTATGTTCGCGGATGATACGAAGGTGGGTTGCGTTGTGGACAGTGCGGAGGGCTGTTCTAGGTTACAAAGGGACATTGATAGGATGCAGAGCTGGGCTGAGAAGTGGCAGATGGAGTTTAACCCTGAAAAGTGTGAGGTGATTCATTTTGGAAGGACAAACTTGAAAGCAGAATACACGGTTAACAGAAAGATTCTTGGCAGTGTGGAGGAGCAGAGGGATCTTGGGGTTCATGTCCACAGTTCCCTGAAAGCTGCCACCAGGTGGATAGAGTTGTTAAGAAGGCGTATGGTGTGTTAGCTTTCATTAATAGAGGGATTGAGTTCAAGAGCCGTGAAGTTATGCTCCAGCTATACGAAAGCCTGGTTCGGCCACATCTGGAGTATTGTGTCCAGTTCTGGTCACCTCATTACAGGAAAGATGTGGAAACGTTGGAAAAGGTGCAGAGGAGATTTACCAGGACGTTACCTAGAATGGTGGGAAGGTCTTACAAGGAAAGGTTGAGAGAGCTAGGGCTTTTCTCTTTAGAACCACAAAGGATGAGAGGTGACTTGATAGAGGTGTACAAAATGATCAGAGGTATAGATAGAGTAGACATCCAGAGACTTTTTCCTAGGGTGGAGGTAGCTATTACGAGGGGGCATAGTTTTAAAGTGAGTGGAGGTAGATATAGGGGAGACGTCAGAGGTAGGTTCTTTACTCAGAGAGTGGTCGGGGCATGGAATGCATTGCCGGAGAGGGTAGTGGAGTTGGCCTCATTAGGGGCATTTAAGCGGCTATTAGATAGGCATATGGATGATAGTATAAGGTCGGGGTGGAGGTTAGATAGACTTTAGGATTAGGGTAAAAGTTTGGCATAACATCGTGGCCGAAGGGCCTGTACTGTGCTGTACTGTTCTATGTTACCTCAATGCAATCCTGACAAAATGTGATGTTGTTGGATGTCACACCAGGATGAACTGTTATCCTGAATGCTGGTGACTCTGGCTAACTTCAAAGATCTCATGGTGTTATTTGAAGTGCTAGGAGTTGACTTTGTTTAAGGCGTTTAATGGCTACCACAAACTAACATGAAAGAAAGCAATATCAAAGGTAAATTTCACATGCCAACAGCAAGCCAGTTAATACATTATGTACAATTGCCATTCTTCAAACATCCCCCTTTTCATTTAAAACAATGTTGCACTACCAATTACAGGTACAGGTTATCTATGTTTTAAAAAAGAAAATTATATTTTAGGTTAGCAATGATTCCAGTGTGTCCCATTTTCATCCGTCTCTGCATATGCATTTCATCCATTATCTCTAAAGTGTTCAGGTCTTTTAATGTTGTGCACCAGATGTTGTCTTTCAACAGTGTTCTGAAGGAGGGGCACTGGAGCCAAAATGTTAACTCAGCTCTCTCTCCACAGATGCTGCCAGATGTGGGCTTTTCCTGCAATTTCTGTTTATTGTTTCTGATTCCCAGCTGCTAGCTTTCAATTTCAGTGTCTAATTTGGATTATTTCTAGAGCATGTTGATCTGTAATTGCTAGTTTTTTTGAATTGAGTGAAAACTACGTCTTTGTTCTGTGCCCCAATATCACCGCACAGCCTTAGCAGTGAGCTTGCATAGAGGTTCACACTCTGATGACAAATTAGGCAAGTACTTTGATAAATATTTCACAAATGCAGCAAGAAAGAAAATTTCCAGTTGGAGGGTCAACCATCTGTGGTTAACTAAAAAAATGTTTAAGATAGTATCAAACTTAAAGAAAGAGCATGCAAATATATAAAGATGAGTTTCAGATGAAAGGATTGGACAGAATATAAAAATAGAGCAAAGAATTATAATAAGAATAAACAGAGTACAAATTCAGTGAAAGATTAATAGGGAGCGATAAATTAAAGAACGAGAGATAGCTAGCTAGAAATATAATGACAGTAAGAGTTTCTCAAGCTATTTAAAAACAGAAGAGAGCTAACAAAATGATTATTTGTCTTGTAGAAAGTGAGTCTGGGCATTAATAATGGAAACTAAGAAGATGCAAATGAATTAAACAGGTAATAGCTGGAAAGGGTGAATTGTCTTGAGGACAAGTCAGACAGACTAATCTTGTATCCATTGGAATTTAGAACAGTAAGAGACAATTTAATTGAAGTGTAAAATTCTGAGGTGTATTGACAGGATGGATGTGGAAAAAATGTGTGAATGTCTAGAATTAGGGGCCACTATTTAAAAATAAGGCATCATCCAATAAAGACAGAGATGAGGGGAATTTGTCTTCTTTTCAGAGGAAAAATAAACCCCACTCCTGTAGCCACAACAGCACAAGAAAGGCACGAAGCGCTTCAGTAAACAGGAAAGGCTTTCTCTCCAGGTACGCTGAGCTGGTCTTTGAAAACCACAGCAGGGCTGTGTCAGTCTGAGTCATATTTGGAGATCGTTAATTGATGACTCATCGATTTTCCCCTTACCCCGCACATACTTTTTCTCCCCTCTGGGAATACCTGAGAATGGCTGCTTTGGGAGAATGAATGAATGAATGATTGATTTATTGTCACGTGTACTTTACAGCGTAAAAACAGTAAAATACAAGGAGAAGCTTTTCTAATGTCACCATTGTCTGGCTCCATTTTGAATAGTTTAAAAATAGGGAAAGAAAATAGAAAGATAGAGCCTAAAGAGAGTCCATCAGTCCTGAGCCAGCTCGTCATCAGCGATGCCTGCGCTGCTATCCCTCCTCCATTGCCTCGCCGCCACATATGCTGGACCCAACCAACATCAAAGTCACCAATTCTCAGGCATCACCTTTTGCCCCACGGCCTACCTTACCGACATCATCTCTGCCGATGTAGCAGCCTCCGATTCCGATGCCAGGCCCCATGCTCACCCCAGATAAGTAAGTACAGGCTCACCGGAATCCACGCTGGGCTCACTTACTTCTGCAGTGAGATACGTACAGGAATCCCTCAATGTTGCCAATTCTGTCCAAGCTCAGGACAGGAGGTAAGAGATAAGAAAAAAAACAAGAAAAAACTTTAAAAAAAGGGAAGGAAAAGCGGTCAGAGCTGACGAGCCCTAGCTCACGAGTTGTATTCTGCCGCCATCTTGATGACAAAGGACTAGTCATTGCAGATATAGCAAATAACAATCTCTACAATCTCATTGTGATTGAGCGGCTCAGATATAACTGGCTTGAGAACCACCAGGGAAAGCATTAATCCCACTTTTGGATAATGAAGCAAAGTTGATTGATTTTGTAGCTTAATGCTGGTGGCCAACCATCTTGAAAAAAAACACTTGAAAGCCAATCAGCTGGAGGAACTCAGCCAATAGTTCTAAATAACAAGATTGTTTGCCTTATGTTTTGTAATACAGAATTTGCTTATTACTGAAAAAAGATGCATTTTCTCGAA
This sequence comes from Rhincodon typus, assembly GCF_021869965.1. Classification (NCBI taxonomy): domain Eukaryota; kingdom Metazoa; phylum Chordata; class Chondrichthyes; order Orectolobiformes; family Rhincodontidae; genus Rhincodon; species Rhincodon typus. The sequence continues at coordinate 26,914,740 of NC_063341.1, read as the reverse complement.
GCTCCCCATCTTACAGTCATCAGGGCATCTCAGAAGAATGCTAATTCAGGGGCAAAACCAACATTCATACTGCATGACAAAAGAGAATGCCGACTTAGTGGCAAGTAGACTTGGTTTACATTTTAAATGCAGCAAATTGATTCTAATTGATCAGGACATTCCCTTCAGGAATGAGCCAGCATGCAAATTTGGTGACAGTCATTCACTCAGGGTAATGTGCTGACCAATCAGCATCAATTCACCTGGTTTAAAAACTTAAAGCCTAGCTGTTAACTGTCAGTCATCATTAATGGGTGCATTCTCCTTGACAATGTCTTTTCTATTCAGAGCCCACCAGCAAACCAATTCACAGTTTCCTCTCACACAAAATAAATGTGGGTTTCCCTCTTGAATGATTATACTTGGGAAATGTCCTGGTAAGTTTAAGATGAAAAGCTATGACAAAATGGGTCTTCGGTTTTCAGCAATACTTATCATAAAAGAACACTATTACAGCCTTGCAATAGAGGACTGAAACAAGGGGCAAAGATGCACATTCAACTGTCAACTGCCATCCTAGGTAGAAATGAGCAAAATATATAGATTCAGCAGCCTTGCAACCACTAAGAAAAATTGATCCACATACTGTACCTATCATTGAATTGATGCCCTCTTCCGACTAATTGAACATTGCAAGCCTCTTCATTGCAGGATTCTGGTCAACACAGGTACAAACTTTGACTATCAGTGCTGAATGAATAGTGAAGAAAGCAATGCACAGATGCTGCTGTGTTCAAACAAGAAATAAATCTGCTAAAGGACAAGTTCCATTAAATACAAATTGCACATTTGCTTTTTAATTCTCAGTGTGCGAGACAATGCTGTACTTCAATGAAAAAAATCTATGTAGGCAATGCACAGTGGTTCTGGCATCATCTGTAAAACAAGTTTCACCTGAAAAACCTTCAATCTGATTATCACCTTCTAATAATAACTGAACTCTGTATATTCAACATTATCTGGTATCAATTCGGCTTTGGAATCCTTGCATTATTTATTTTACTGAGGTTTGGCTTGTGCTAAGATTTCAATTTAGAAAGCATCATCTGTTAAAAGTTTGATTTTGTTAAGTCTACCAGATGTTTAAATTAAGTAGCTGAAAGAATCTGAAGAATGGAAGCCTGCCTGTAACAACATGTGGTGTTGCATAGTGCTTGGCAAATGGTTCATTTAACACTAATCTCTAGCCAAAACATTATAATAATACAAATACAAAGAGGAAAATAGTCACAGAGGACTGGAGGGAGAATCCAAATTGGTTTTTAAAAACTGCAACCACAATCAATTCATCTGTTAAACGGAGAAGTATAATTTTAAATGTCAGCCAAACATTTCTTTATTTTAGAACACATACACAAAATTACACATTAATCCCATGCTCCTAGCACTTAGATGTGATATTTTCAAGTTGCAAAAGATTTTCAAGCACTTCTTTTTCCTTTCGTAGTTAAAACAATGTTTGCCAGACACTTTAAGAAAATATCCCTTCAAGTTTTTTTTCTTAAATTAGATCTACATTTATTGTGTCAATATTCATTTCTAGTATTTAATTCAGCATTCAGTAATATAGTAATGGCTAATTATATTGCTCTTACTCTGCTTACTTGTGATCTGAAGACTTTACAAAATAATTATTATTGAATAAAGCATTTTTCAGTGACTGAGCTCAAATTAACATCAACACCAGTTCTCCTCAGAATTTCGCCTTGTTCCTTTTTTCAAATGCTTTCATTAAAATAATAATGTGATCCAAATCATTTCGAACAGCCCTCCAATGCCACATTACTTAAGAAAGGCTAACATGCTTTAATAACTGAAGAAGGGTCCTGACCCGAAACGTCAACTTTCCTGCTCCTCTGATGCTGCCTGGCCTGCTGTGTTCCTCTAGCTCCACACTTTGGTTGTGTGGATTTTTGGAATTCTTTTGCAGAGTCATGCTTTTGTGAATACATTAGCACTTGAGGTGATACAAACAAAGATAAATACTGTATGTAATTCACAAATCTGCAGTGGCATTGCACAGAGTAAAATTGAAATTGACCTATATCAGAAGTGCAAAATGGGCTTCTGGAAGTGAATGATAAAGAACTAGGGCAAGGTACAAGCTGGACTGTTGACTTTCTATGACTCTATTTGGTGCTACTGGTATAGACCAACTGGTGAGGTGATAGACTATTTCTGCAGATATTTTGAAGCCATTAACGAGGTGTGCATTATTCTGCTTTAAGGGAAGCAATGTCCCATTAAGGTCACGATGTTTAATTGCTATTGAGTGAATGTTGGACAAAACCTAATTATTGTCACAGCTTATCATCACCACCTTGACAGTGTGATTATAATTTTATGATGACTTTGCAAAACATTCTGGCTTCTGTATCAAATTTGTGCCAAATGAATGTGTTTCAATATTCTAGCATGCCTTGTGATGTGTGATACACATATTTGAATGTTGTAATGTGACCGACAGGAAATGTGTGCTCGTTATAAAAATTTCCATTATGTAAACAAATTATTTGTGGCACAGGTAAAAGTAAGATAGAGGATGCACTACTCATGAAATCATCATACCATATAAAATATAGTTTTTCATTCTATTATGTCCAGTTCTTGTTAAGTAAACATTGGGTGAGCTCATTGGTCAATTCAGATTCTTGTACTGTTAAGTAAACAAGAAGTATGTTTTTAGCAAAGTCACACCTACAGCATGCAAACTCATGCCTTTAACTTTATTAACTGGAAAATTTTGCATCAAATATACAGCTCTGAAATGAGCCATTTGGTCCAAGCAGCCCATACTCCATGTACCATAATTCTGCAAAATCTTTCTTTGTTGAAATCCATCACCATAATCCTCGATTAGCTTCATCCTCATTTTCCTATCTAGCTTCCTCCTAAATGTTTCTGTACTACTCACTTCAGTCACTCATTGTGCTACTGAGTTCCTGGATTTCTTGGGTAACTAACTGATATTGATGGCCTCTAGTTATCCTGTAGCCTATAAAAGGAAACACTTTCTCGATATCCACTCCAGCAAATGTCTTTATTGTTTTAAAGACTTCCATCAAGTCACCCTGTAACTGTTTTCTTTCTTGCAAAGTGGAATTGTTCAGCCACAGTTTTCCTATGCATTCAAAACAACAGCCTTCATTCTGTTACGTTGAAAAAAAATGGAAATTTGCACTGTACTGTGCTGTGTTGAATGTACATAGCTACTATGAAGATAGCGGCATCCTTCATCCCTGACATCATTCTTGCAAACCTCCTCTGGATCCCTCCAACAACTGTACATCCTTCCTTAACATGGGGCCCAAAACTGCCCATAATATTCCAAATGTGGTCTGACCAGAGCCTTACACAGCCACAGGAGTACATCTCTGCTCGTGTATTCTAGCCCTCCTGAAATGAATGCTAACATTGCATTTGCCATCCTAACCACTAACTGAACCTTCAGGTTAACCTTAAGAGAATCCTGAACTAGGGCTGCCAAATCCCTTAGACATCAGATTTCTGAAGCCTTTCCACATTTAGAAAATAGTCTATGCCTCTTCTTCCAAGCAAAGCACATAACCTCACACTTTCCCACATTATATTCCACCTGCATTGGTGGTCATCTTCCAGGATTGTATAGACTCTGGAACAGTCCCTGCAGATTGGAGGGTCATTCCAATATTCAAAAAGGGAGGTAGAGAGAAAACAGGAATTGTAGACCAGTAAGCCTAACATCGGTAGTAGAGAAAATTCTCAAACCCATTATCAAGGACTTTATAGCAGAGCATTTTGAAAGCAGTGGCAGGATCAGACAAAGTCAGCATGCATTTATGAAGGGGAAATCATGCTTGACAAATCTGTTGGAATTCTATGACTGTGTAACTAGTAGAGTTGACAAGGGGGAGCCCGTCGATGTGGTATATTTGGACTTCCAGAAAGCATTTGACGAAGTCCGGCATAAGAGATTTTTGTGCAAAATTCATTGGCATGGGACTGGAGGAAGTGTACTGAGATGATTAGAAAACTAGTTGGTAGAGAGGAAACAAAGAGTAGGAATTTAATGCCTCCTTTTCAGATTGGCAGGCATTAACTAGCGGGGTGCCACAGGGATTTGGTGCTGGGACCCCAGCCATTCACAATGAAAATGAATGATTTAGATGAGGGAATAAAATGTAACATCTCAAAGTTTGCAGATGATACTAAGTTGCTTGGGAGTGTGAACTATGGCGAGGATGCAGAGATCCTTCAGCATGATCTGGACGGGTTGGGTGAGTGGGCAAATCAATGGCAGATGCAGTATAATTGTGAGGTTATTCACTTTGGAAGCAAAAACAAGAAGGTAGTTTGCTAACTGAATGGCTGTAAATTGGGAGAGGGGAGTGTGCAGTGGGATCCGGCTGTCCTTGTGCACCAGTCGATGAAGGTAAGTATGCAGGTGCAGCAGGCAGTAAAGAAGACAAATGGTACGTTAGCCTCCATTGCGAGAGATGTCGAGTACAGGAGCAGGGATGAGTTGTTTCAGTTATACAGGCCCATGGTGAGGCCACACCTGGAATATTGTATGCAGTTTCGGTTTCCTTTTCTGAGGAAGGATGCTCTTGCTCTCGAGGGACTGCAGCGAAGGTTTACCAGCCTGATTCCAGGGATGGTGGGACTGATATATTGGGAGAGATTGACTTGGTTGGAATTGTTTTCGCTGGAGTACAGATGAATGAGGGAAAGGAATCTCATAGAGACTTATAAAATTTTTACAGGACGAAAGATGATAGATTCAGGGAGGATGTTTCTGATGGTGGGTGTGTCCAGAACCAGGGTTCACAGTCTGAGGATTCGGGGTAGACCATTTAGGATGGACATGAGGAGACGTTTCTTCACCCAAAGAATTGTGACCCTGTGGAGTTCATTGCCACAGGAAGTAGTTGATAACAAAACATTGAATATATTCAAGAGGCGGCTGGATGGCATTTAGGATGAATGAGATCAAAAGTTATGGGGAGAAAGCAGGATTAGGCTATTGAGTTGGACAATCATGATCATGAAGAATGGCAGAGCAGGCTCGAAGGGCCAAATGACCTCTTCCTGCTCCTATCTTCTATGTTTCTTTGTCCACTTTCCTAGCCTGTCCACATCCTTCTGAGACCCCCCCCCCCGCTTCCTCAACACTCCTTGTGCCCTGCCCATTTTTGTGTCATCTGAAAACTTAGCAGCAATGCCCTCAGTTTCTTTGTCCAGATTGTTAATTGAAAATGTGAATAGTTATGGTCCCTGCTGAACTCCACTAGTCACCTGCTGTCATCCAGAAAAAAAACCCTTTAACCCCTTCTGCCAGTCAGCCATGCCAGTACCTTGCCCCTAACAGTATGGCCCCTTATCTTGTTTAGCAGCATCCTATGTAGCACCTTGCTTCTCTGATTTGAGGCCTGTTTTCCTCTCCTCTCTATCTCCTCCCATCACTAGTATAATCCTCTATGTCTTATCACTAAAGCTATTTTCCCTAATCTCTTCTAGCTTCCTCCTATTACATACTCCCGATTGTTGGAACAGAGTTGAGGAAGTAAGTGAGAACTTGTTTGTTTCCTCCTAAAAATGAATAATGCTGCCAGCATTGATGCTGTTCCATCCTGCATGACTGGCATAATCTGGTCCTGAATTAGAAATATACAGTAAAAAGGATAAATGAAAGACCTACACGGGAAGTGAAACAATTTAAAATGGCATTATAAAAGCTTTCTTTTGATCTTTGAGGCACTGTGCATGTTTAGGATGGGATAAAATAGCCTTTTCATCAGAAAAGTTGCGAATGACCATTGAACACCTATGAGTAATACAGAAATGAGAAATATCCTGTTCCCTAGCATTAAACCCCACAATTCGGTGTGGTCAAAATTCTAAAGAAGGAAGAGTGAAAGAGAAAGTATTCCATTCACTACCATCACAGTTTGGCAGCCTGAAACTAAATATCTGTTAAGTTAATTTACCCAATTTAAAAATTCTCAATGGTGCATTCTGGAAAATGCAGTTGATTTTCTATATTTTCCAATGAGGTGGAATGATGGAATTAGGAATCAAAGATGTACCGTTTCGGAGGTAAGAATCTTTGTGCAGTGACTTTCTTTATGTTCTATTTAGTTGACACTCCTGACCCTTATGTCGAATTGTTCATTGCCACGGCGCCAGAGGGCCGCAAACGGACCAAGTACCTAAACAACATTGTCAACCCAGAATGGAATGAGACATTTGAATTTCTTCTTGACCCAAATGAGAAGAATATTATGGAGGTAAAACTTCTCCATCCAGATAATTGGATTTGGATGTTCAGTTCCATTCGTATAGGTTATTGATTATCGTTGATGTACATTAACGATGTAATATGTTTTATGTAAATGCCATAATCATCTGTGAACTGTTACATCTTATGCAGTCTCAAAATTGTCGGAGCATTTCAATTTGTTGACTCTACTGATTAAAAAGAACAACATTTCCATGAAATAAGGCACTGTTAGCGAAACACCTCTGAAGAAACTGGGCTTGAAGTGTGAACTGTTTCTCTCTCCAGTTACATCTGCTGAATTTCTCCAGCACTTTGTTTTTATTTCAAATTTCCACAGTACTTTGCTTTTGTATTAGCAAATACTAGTTTTATATCGCTCTACCAGTTAAAATATCCCTTCTGAAATTCCACACAGAGACAGACAGACAAAATGCATTGGTCTTATGTGTAGAGGGATAAAACACTGGGAAAGTACTCAATGGCCCAGTTCCACAGGATTCTATGAGATGTCCCTTTTGCTTGTCAGGACTTGGAGTTCTTCACTCTGTTTTTGCCAGGTCCTTTTCACCTCTCCAGGCAGGCACTGGCGATTAGTACATTAACTGCCAAGTCTCTTATTTGCTATTAGCAAGGCCGTTCCCAGAATTTTGATCCAAAGTCAGCGGAGGAACAGTGACACAATATTAAGTCAGGATGGTGTGTGGATGGTGGGGAACTTTCAGGTGGTGGTGTTCCCACACATGTTTTGCTTTTGCTCCTTAGGGTGATAGAGGTCCTGGTGCTCTCACAGGTGTCTTGGTGAGTTGCTGCAATGCATTGCCTAGATGGTGCAATCTGCTGCCACTGTATCAGTGTTGCCTTGAGTGAATTCTGAGGCTGCTAGATGGGAACATTTTAGTTATGGCAATGCTCTTACGAACTTCCTTAAAATCATGCAATCAAATTTGCCCAGTCCTAGAACATAGAACATTACAGCACAGTACAGGCCCTTCAGCCCTCGATGTTGCGCCGACCTGTGAAACCAATCTGAAGCCCATCTAACCTAAACTATTCCATTATCATCCATATGTTTATCCAATGACCATTTAAATGCCTTTAAAGTTGGCGAGTCTACTACTTTTGCAGGCAGGGCATTACACGCCCTTACTACTCTCTGAGTGAAGAACCTACCTCTGACATCTGTCCTATATCTATCACCCCTCAATTTAAAGCTATGTCCCCTCATGCTAGCCACCACCATCCGAGGAAAAAGGCTCCCACTGTCCACCCTATCTAATCTTCTGATCATCTTGTATGTCTCTATTAAGTCACCTCTTAACCTTCTTCTCTCTAACGAAAACAGCCTCAAGTCCCTCAGCCTTTCCTCATAAGACCTTCCCTCCATACCAGGCAACATCCTGGTAAATCTCCTCTGCACCCTTTCCAATGCTTCCACATCCTTCCTATAATACGGTGACCAGAACTGTACGCAATACTCCAAGTGTGGCCGCACCAGAGTTTTGTACAGCTGCAACATGACCTCATGGCTCCGAAACTCAATCCCTCTACCAATAAAACCTAACACACTGTACGCCTTCTTAACAGCCCTATCAACCTGGGTGGCAACTTTCAGTGATCTATGCATATGGACACCGAGATCTTTCTGCTCATCCACACTATCAAGAATCTTATCATTAGCCCAGTACTCTGTATTCCTGTTACTCCTTCCTGGAGACTTGACCTCATGAGCACCATTATTTTCTCCATTACTGTTACTTTGTCTATGTTAATTTTAGTGAATCCTTATTCCTCATTCACTGTTATTCTTTGGGATATGTGGTAATCTGACCTATTCCTCAATTATAATTATCGACAAGAAATTATTCAGCATATCTACTGTTTCCTTATATCCATTGTCAATATCATCATTATCAGCTTGGAGAGGGCCCAGATTGCTCTTGAACACCATCTTTTTCCTAAAGCAATGAGATTATTTTGTATCATATTCCTTGTAAATTTATTTCTGTACTCACTACACCATCTGTTTTGTTCACTCTTTGCCATACTTTATGTCTTTCTCATTTGCTAGGATTTGCTATTTCCTTGCATTTCTGTACCTTTTCTTACAAAACTATGTTGTCACTTAAATTGTGCAAATTGTCCCCTATCATGTTAACATTTTTTGATCACCTGACACTGATCTTTTTTCAGTAAATTATAACAATCGCCATCTCAAAGCATTGAAGTCAGCCATACCTTGTACTAGAATCTCAGAATCTGTTTCACATTTCTCCCTTTTAAACACTTCATAATACACTCGACCGTATCATGATCACAAGCTGTTAGCCTGTTAACAGTTGGTTCTCAGTTTTCTGCAAAGAAATATCTATGTCGAAAGCATACAGAAAATTCATTATCTTTTGGGTCATGTATCCCAATTTATATAAAAGCTTATCCAAGTAGATATGAAAGTTTAAATTTCTTCCTTTTCTAAGTACTTGTCCAATCTCTGTACTTATACAATCTGCCATTTCCAAGGGGTTATAAGGTGGCCAATATACAATTCCCATAACAACCATAAATCCTTACCTATCCTTTCACTCTACTCGTCAAGTCTCCATGACTGGCCTACCTCTTATTATATACACTCAAAGCTTTGAGGTGATTTAATCTTTAATACTTAAGGTGACTCTTCTTCCCCCTCATCCTCCTTGTCTTTAATGTAGACCTTATGACGTGTTGTATTTTGTTCCTAGTTTTGCATGCCTCGCAGCAATACTTCAGTAATGTCCACCATGTCATACCACCTAAGTTGAATTTGCACCTGCAACTTGTTGCATTTGGTGCTTGTATTCCATACATTTGTATAACGAGTGTTTACTGGGCCAAACTCGCTTGTCCACTGAAGTGTTTTGCGTGCCTATTTCTTATTTCTTTCTCAAAGACTTTTAGTGACTTTTATTTTACCTTTCAGCTAGTTTTAGGGGCAAAACTTCTACCCTCAAGGTCCTTGCCACTGGGGAAGGACTTGGTGTTGGCCACTGAAGTGCCCAACTGGCATTTAACTTGGTTAGAGACAAAAAACTGCAGATGCTGGAACCCAAGGTCGACAAACAGGAGGCTGGAAGAACACAGCAGACCAGGCAGCATCTGGAGGAAAGGAGCAGTCAACGTTTTGGGTAATTA